>NW_025999712.1:1800000-2357500 GCF_019419815.1 Pyrus x bretschneideri | reverse complement strand
CAAGGAAAAACAAAGCCTAGAGCTAAATAAGAAAAGCTTTGCTAATTAGTTTGTTTTGTGAGCTTTCTTTAAGAGTGTGCTCTATTTTCTTCTTCTTGGGATCATACTCTTCTTATTCAACAGAGGGCGTTATTCCGTTCTCCAACATGACACTGCAACCCTTCCTTCTTCCAATTCAAAAACCCTTTACTAACAAAGCAGTCACCGTCCGTCTGCTCTCCCATATTTGGTTTAAAGAGATAGCGACATAAACAATATGCAACATCTTTTGTTATATTATATTCCAACCAAGTCGGAAACTCATAAAACCTAGTAGAAACAAACCTTCTCGGTCCCCCACTAATATTCTTGTGGGGGAAGTCCTGGTCTTGAGTCTTTTGTACAAGAATATAATTACAGGGCATGTGTATGAGTGAGAAAGGGCTTTGAAAATGACTCGAAATTGGTGCTTCAGAGATCACTGGGCATGTGTATAAGTGAGAAAGGGCGGCATTTTAGCATGAGAAGGAAAGAGTGAGAAAAAGGGAGTGACTTGAAAGAGTATTGAGGTTCAAACATCTGAGAGGGAGAAAGGGAGGGAAATAAGGGCAAGGAAAGAACTTGCGGGAAGTGGCAGGGTAGTGGGGGCACTTTGGGCTTTGAGGGCATAAAACATATATGATTGACCTTTCGCGATACTTTTTTGGGGCGACCCACCAACCCAACATTTTTGTATTTTTGCCCCACAAAAAAATAATTTATTTATTGCACTATTTTGTTTTTCTTTTATACAAGAATATAATTACATAAATTCGTCATTTTCGAGATTTGAATATGAGACTTCTTACTTATAAGTAATGATAAATACCTCTAAACTGTAGTAGTGAGTTTCAATTGTTAAACTATGAGATTAATAGCTCAACAGAAGAAGAATTACAAAATAATGTCTGGAGCTTGAAACATGCCTACAATACAAGCCATTAGGAATTGCTTATAAAAAGAATGAGTTTGGTCAAACTCAAAATGGACGGGACTAAAGAGTATAAGAGAAGGTTAAGTTGGCCACTTCATAGACAACAAAATTTATTTCAAGACGGAATATGTTGGGTACTACAATTCTAGTCACATTATAAATATATATATATATATATATATATATAATATCAATATTATTTGTAGTTTGATATAAACATTTAGACAATCAAAATTTGTTGTTCAGTCAAATTGAGCAAAAGAGATAAATTAGGGCCCAAATTTGAAAATTTCAGAAAGATGATGACAAAGGCTCACTCCTTACTTAGGGTGAAAAGGTAGAGTAAGATATTGTTAGCTGGTGAAACAGAGTATCAAAGAGTGAAGCCGGTGAAAGAGAGTTTCAAAGAGTGAAGGAGGAACTATTTTGTGATTCATATGTGTAATCCTAGCTTAGGAGTCACACTAATTTTCTTTGTATTGTTCTAATTTTATGAGATGCCATGAAAGATATGTCATGGCGGGTTGCTCGCAGCGAATTTAAGAGAACATTGATGCTCGAGCGATGAAGATCTTGGTTGTAAAATTGGGCTCTCATTTGCTAGGAAGTTCATGTTTCAATTTCTTTTCGAGGGAGACACAAAAGGGATGATTGATTAATTACGTTCTTTATCTAAATCCAACTCAAAGCAGCATGATGGTGTGACCAATGCTCACATTTTTGGTAGTGGTAATTCATAATTTTAAGATACAATCCAATTGTAATATGGAAAAATTCCAATTATGGTATTTTGGATGTTGGAATCGGAACATTCAGTTCACTACAACGACACCGTTAATTATATAAGACAAAGATAAGGATTAAAGTTTCCAGGTTCTTCTTTGTCATGGTAGGATCTGCAAATCATGGCTGCCATATTGCAAAATCCATCAAAAAAATTCTCAACAAAACTCACGTATGACATATCATCTTAGTATGTTCTCGTAGTGAGCATCAATACGAACTCGTGATTGTAAGCATAACAAAATTTCAGAATTAAAATGAAGATTCCACGGAACTATAAAGTTTAATGATAGTATGATAATTTTGTATTACCATGGCTGATTACCTTATGCTGCCAGATTACCTTTATTTTTCATTTCTATTTCGAATTATTTTATTTCTTTTCCTTTTAATTTTCTCTTTTTATTTAGATGTGTATTATAAGTGGCAAAAAATTAATGTATTCTTCTTTATCTGTAATTTGTAAATGAGAGATTTTATGTTCAATTATCATTAAAGACGAATTTGAACTATATTACTTCTAGTCATTATTAGCATCAAAACATGTTTCGTCGCATCTCACGTACCAAACGCACTTTTAGTGATAAATAATAGCGTGTAGTCCATAAAATAAATGTATAAAAGAATTAATATAAAAAAAGTGGGAGAAACCAATTTTCTCTCCTCCTCCGGTATCCTTTCTCCTCTTTTGCGCTGCAACAGAAGCGCCATTAAACAGCAAGCCGACGACTGCCGAGTGCCGACGCAAAAGCTCTGTCGTCCACGGGTCACCAAAGGCTCTCAAACTACACATCCAGGATGCTCTTGCCGTCCTTCATCCAATCCCCAAGTTAGTTTCTATAAATTCGTAGGCGATTTTCCTCAATTTCTAATTTAAGAAACGGTGACCAAAACCGGCCAACTTCCGGCCAATATCACCGGAATTGGACCTCGACCCAAGAGGTAGAAATGATCCTCTTCTCGTGGGCTGTTCTCCAATGTAAGTTCTTTTTCCAAATTTTCAACTTTCAGTTTTGGGATTGATTCTTGATTTCGAATTTTATTCGATTTTGTGTGTGAATGTCGGAGATGAGACTTATGTTAATTATTGTATCTGTGAAGCTGTTGAAACCCCTAATGATTACGTTCTCGGTTGAAGCATGTCTATAACATGGTGTAGGCTTGAACTCTGTAGAACCTTGTATTGTTGTGAATAGGAATTATAAAATTCATAGGAATTTTATAATTCATTGGAACACTTTTGCATAGGAATTATAAAATTCATGGAAAGAATGTGAAAATGTGGTACGGAATTAGAAAATGGGGGCCAAAATCATGTTATGATGAAGGCAATAGTTAGCCTGATTCCTTGTTTACTGTAGTTGTCCACTAGATGTTTAAGACTTAATGTGGAGGAAATTCTCTCTTGAAGTTGCTTGAACTTACGTATTTGGTAGACAAGGCTCCTCATGGGAGAGCTAGCCTGAGGTGTGAGTGGACATTTATTTAAGAAATGTTTTTTCTTTATCAAATATTAAGCATGCCTAGATAAATATGATTTCCGTTATATTTAGGGGAAAATCAGATTTTATGAATTAATATCAGATCTTATAGTGAATGATCATATTATTCAGCTTACATTAGTTGTGGCCGGCTAGTGTATCATAATATTATTTAGCTTACATGTGTATGATCAATATTACATGTGTCATTCTACATACATGTCATTCATCTTTTACGTGTATGGTATTACAGAACTTTTAGCATTATAAATTGAAATGCAAATATTGGTAGCTAGAGACAACTTTTCCAAATTATCATAACAAATAAGCAAACTCTAATTTAGAAACAAACAGTTATAATCACAATCGAAATTTATAATACATAAAATAAGCAACATAAATAGTATTTTTGGAATGAAATTCTGGTGCAACAAATGACCTTTTATTGGCTTGTACATATGATATGGTAAACGAATTGCTGAAGCCACAACGTTCTGTAAACTCTTGTCCTGCATGCATTGGAGAATATTAGAAATCACTGAAGTTGGAATAAGTTGAAATGGTAATGCTTATTGTATATGTGTTTCAGAAAATAGCGGTTTAAGGACAAAATTAATTTTCAAGTCACTTAGCACTACAGTTAGTTCATGGATTTTAGAGGTGCTAAAGATCTGTATTCGGGTTTTCTTTATGGGCGAGAAACCTAATACTCTCACCTATAAATATAAGACTTAGGTCCCACTTTTATACACATTATTCTAGCACAAAACACTACCCCATATAGGAGTGCATAAGGCGTGTAGAGAGAGATGAAGATCTTTGCTTGTTCGTTGCTGATCATGGTTCAATCTTGTTCATATCAATGGCTTCTCAAGGTTAGTACTTGCATATTATAGATTGACTTGCATTGGGTACCTCAAAAAAATCAATTAGGTAGCAGAATGTGGTTTGACGATCCTTATTTTTCAATTTTTTTAAGTACTATCCATGTATGTATATATTCTATAAAACATGGTAGAATAATTTTTTGAGTACTTTATAGATAATTTCATCAGTTTTTACTAAACCCAGAGGAAGTTGGAGATGGAAACATGCTAACCTTTGTTCTTGATCAATCAATTGTGTTAGACATCTTCATCCACCACATAGAATTCGTCATCTTCATTTTCATCGTCAAACCACATAGAATTCGTCATCTTCATTTTAATCGTCACTGTACAATTTGTCATCGTTATCCTTCATGTTTTAGAAATAAAAGACATGTTTTCTTGAGATAGTATTGAGTTTTAAAAAATAAAATTACTTAAATACACTTTAGTGTGAACATATGCACATTTATATGGTATTTAACTAAATTTTGAGAAATCTTTTGTCAAACTAAATATGAACTGTTGATTATGCTTTCCCTAAATTTGTAGTAAAAATTTTGGTGGTGTTTGCCATATTATGCTTGTAGCTCAAAACCAGAACGTATATGTTGGTTGAATAAATAGAAATTTAAGATTGAGCATATATAGCTCACTGACTGTAAATTATCAACCTAGCTATTCTTCGGTCCTTCGTAAAAACATTAAGGATCGAAAGAGTTGGAACAAACAACTTGAAGCATTACTGTTTAGGAGAAAATCTTTGTTGGTTTAGTGGTTGTATATTGATGATGCGGTCTTCCAGGTGGACACAAAAGTGATTGCAAATTAGAAACATTAATCTAAAGCATACCTTGTCCATTTCTGTCGAAATGCGGGTTTTACTTGCAATCGGGGATTATGCGTGTCAACAAGCTTAGAATCAAATGGCCTTAAGTCTTGCACATTAATAACCCTCAATAAGTCCAAAGACGGCAACTTCAAAGTATAAGCTTCACCACAAAAATACTTGAGTTTTGGCAAACTTTCAAGCCTGATAACCTTCACTTTAGGTAATGTAATTATTTCAGCTGTTTCTTCTTCTGCGGCAACGATTTCTTCCATCTGCTCGCAGTTCGTAACTTCTATGTACTCTACACTCGCAAGAAGTTTGACTATGGACGAAGAAAACAAGTATTTCAACTGGTTGCAACTATAGACCCGCAGCAATTTCAAGTTTCCGAAACTGCTTCCTGTGAACATTGGTTGTGAACTACCTGTCTCCCAAACACACATTAAACTTGGCAACCTAACTAACCCCAAGTAGCTCAATTTTTTGAATGCTTCAACGGAGTGACTACTTTCTTCATGCTCCGGTCCCTTGAGTTGGAAAATCACTTCCATTGAATTACAGCCAAGTACAATAAGATCTTCGAGATTATCATCATCATTTGAGTCCTCCAGATTAGTTGGTGTAACCTAGAAAATTAAACACGATCAACAAGATGATACAATACTAATTAAAAGTTGTAATTATAGAGGTTAATTGAACCTGAATTAAAAGCTTACCTCCTGATTAATTGGACGTGGCAATATTTCAATGGGGCGTTGGGCGTTTGGTCTTGAATATGGTATGCATCCACATCCATCAGGGCACCAATTTGATGAACGTGTTGGAGAGGTGCTGAAATCATGACTTGTTGAATCCTTCTCAGACTTATTCTCCAACTTCTTTCTTTGTGGAATTACAGCACCCAATGTCTTCAATTTGTGACATTCTTCTACGCGCATATTTTTTGTGGATGACCATTGAAATGTAGATCCCGCTGGACAAAGACTTGTGAGACGAGGCAGGTATTGTAGTGCAAATGTGTTCAGTTTCGGAAACAAAATCATGTCTTTTGTCGCCTCTTCTTCATTTTCCTCTGTGATTCTGACTATAGTTTCCATGTCCCGACATCCACCTATCTTTACCTCTTCAAGATTCAAAAGTTCCGAGGCAATTAAATGCGAGAACACATATTCTAGACCATAACAACGTCTCAATTCCAAATATCTCAAATTTTGGAAGCCCTGGAATCCAGACGGAATGTTTTTCCACAAGTGTGTAAACGAACATTCGGATATCTTCAACTTACGTAATTGGGGACATGTTGGAGATGTCTGCCCATCCATAACTATATGGATTTTCAGATCAAATAGCACGCCTTCAAACTCCATATCACTCAATTCTACCTCTTCTAAACTTGGAAACCATGAAATGCACTTTGATGGAAATATTGCTTTTTCAAATATTCCTGCAGATTGATGCTCAATCCTTGGCGTTGTTTCCTGAAAAAGAAAAATCATTATCGGTTAAACAATTTCAAATTTCCACATATCGGCTGCCTCCTCATATCATAGAGATTGGAGAGTGGGACATACCTCTTGGTTGGAGTATAGCTTGTTGGCTTGGAAGAAACCAACCAAACTCGGTAGATGACAGAGACTCAATTTGGTTAATTTATTGAAAGATATTATATCGGCTTCATTCTCATGTTCCCTCCCCTGCTTCGACACAATTTCTTCCATTTGATCACAGTCACCAATATCTAATTCCTCGAGTTGTACTAAGTTTCTCGCTGCTGATAGTGAAAAGGCATATTTTAAGACATCACAATTGAACAATCGAAGGAATCTTAGGTTGGTCAAAAAGCTATTCGGAAGTTGACTAGCTGATTGTATGTGAGGAAATGGTGTCTGCTGGGTCACACTTGTTCCATTTGCAAGATACTCAGTATTTGGACAATGCTCAAGAGTCAAATATTTCAAATCTTGAAATCCCTCTTGGTCTAAATCAGTAAGGACAGAGAAATTCTTAACTTTGCACAAAAACAATTTTTCAGATTTTTTCAACAAGAGCCTAACTGCTTGACTCTCCAACTCCCTTGCATCACCTTCATCAATAATTAGTGAGTTTCTGAATGCATAAGTTGTCATCTCCCAAAACATCTCCGAAAACATCTCCGAAAGCATCTTGGTACTTCCAATAGCGAATTTTATTGTTGGGCTTTTCAAGACTACGTCTTTTGGCAACAAGTGGATGAAATTGGGGGGTAATTCTATGGATAGAACCTTCAAATGATGAGACAGAGACATCACCTCAGAAATGCTTGCCATCCTCTTATCTTCTCTTCCTGTTCCAAGGTCCCATTTATCAAAGCTACCCATCATATACAACTCTTCAAGTCTACATAAGCTGGAGAAGATACCATGTGGAATCACCTTAAGATTCTTGCAGTTTGTCGTATCTAACAACCTCAACTGTTTAAGTCGTCCAATTTCGCTTGGCAACTCATGCATGTAATAACAATCTCGAAAGCTGAGTATTTCTAAATTCTCCAAAGGCCCAATAACATCAGTAGACATGCCAACAAAGTCAGACTCATCTAGGATCAAGGTCCGCAGGTTCTTCAGTACTCCTGGTGATCTTGATGAGCCTAGGTCTTCCATTGCCATTCCCACCAAAGCTAAAACCTTCAGTTCTTTCATCGCATCACAAATGATGTCCAATCTACCTTTTGAAAAACGTCCATTCATCGTCTGTAGAAGCTTAAGTTTTGGGCAACCAACTGGAATCTCCAGATTGCCAACTAGTGAGATTGTGTCATATGTAGCTAAATTTGGCCACTCTTTATTTTCAGCATGACTTCTTACCAGAAATCGATGTGGATCTCTAGAAGCAATCGATATGGCAACATCGCGAACTATGTCATGCATTTTTGTAGTCTCACTCCTGCCACCATCTAGTAACAAAAACCTTCTTTTTAGTTGGTCAACCAAAGAATGCACTCTATTTCTTGCATCTTCCAAAGTAACGATGCTGCTAAAATATCCTCGACCCCACCCATATCGAACCAAATACTCAATTCGAATATTATAATCTTCTGGAAATAAACAACAAAGTAAAAGGCATGACCTTGCTTCATCACTCTCCAAGCCATCAAAACTCAATTTTATGCTAGAATAAACTTTGCTGTCCACTCCAGGGATGTTCACTGGGTTAGAATTTCGCAGCTGATTAAGGGCATCTTCCCATGCATGCTTCTTTTTGTTTTCTAGGGCTTTTCCAACAGTAACAATAGCAATAGGTAAACCTCCACATTCCTTCACAACATCTTTTGGAGTGGAATGTAAATCAGGATCATCGAAGGATTCACCTACCATTTCTCTAAAGAGCTCCTGTGATTCTTCTGTTGTTAAAGTCCGGACTTCAATAATTTGTTGACTTCTCATCTCGTTGCAGACTTCCAAATTCCGTGATGTCAACAAAATTTTGCACCCTTTATTAGTATGTTCGTAAGGAAGTCCTATAGCCTTAAAATCAAGCTCTGTCCATACATCATCTAATACAATCAGGATCCTTTTTATTTCCGTGAGTCTCCCATATAGCTTTAGTGCTCTTACAGACTCGGGATCCTCATCAAGTTTCAAACCTATTTGGCCTGCAATTTCCGACTGGATCGTCTTAACACTTGGACTTTGAGACACAGTTGCCATTACGATTTCGTCAAACAGGTTCAGTTCTGCCAATCTTGTGATGATTTCTTTCACCATTGTGGTTTTACCCACACCTCCCATTCCACAGATCCCGATCAGTCTTACTTCTTCCCTCTTCAAACCCTCTATCACCTCATTGATCTTTGCCATTCTGGACTTAAAATCTTTAAAACCTTCTTTGAATGTTGACCATATCTTTCGTGGAGGTGCAGGATGGGCCACATTTTCAAACGTTCCTTTGTTTTGGAGCTGAAGAACATGCTGTGTAATCTTATAGGCTTTCCGACTCAAGCTCCATCGATACACACATCGCCTTTTCTTGTTAATTTCATCCTCAAACTGCAACACTTTTTTGACCATGTCGTCGTTCACATTCTTTAGCCAACCCTGAACATCAGGTTTGATGGTTTGACCGTTCCTTTTGGCAGCATCTACCAAACCCTGCACTCCATCTTTCTTGCGACAAAGGTCTTCTATCTCACGCTGAAGACTTGCAAGGTTGGAATGGTAATTAACCAAATAGCCACACTCCCTTCCTATTGGTGTGACCAAGCACTCTCCAATTTTTGAGGCAATTGAAATTAGAAAGTCCGCTGCCATTTCCTTCTGTAATCAAAGACAGCGGCTGGAATGCTCCTCTTTGTTGGTAGCTTCTGGAAGTCTCGTGCTCAGTGCTCGCCTAAAACAAAACAAGCAATACAACATTAATAATCAGATATTTTTGTCATGTTTAAATCTAGGTTGTATTTTTATTTTATGAAAAAAAAAAATTTTCTGTGCTGATGCTTTGATAGCATTTGACTATAAGATCATCATTATATTTAAAGAGTTAATCTTATTTTACTACTTGAAATTTTTTTGTTTTCAACATTTCATACATTAAGTTTTTTTGTCTCAATTTGGTACCTAAAATTATAATTATAATTCTAAGATGTTTTCATATATTCGTTAAGTTTTCCACTATAATCTATTTTAATTGATGGCATAGTGTCTATGTGAATAATAACTGAAAATCACGTGTCAATATAGGTCCAAGTGAATATTAAAAAATATAGAAATAAAAAAATTACTAATAAAAAATTTAAAAAAAAAATCGCAAACCCTATGCTACAATTTAGCAATAATTATTTATGATTTAAAATATTTTTTTTCTAAAATAGTTTAAAATATTTTTAAATCCTCCAAAATCAAACGTACCGAAATAAGTTTTTCTTTTAGTATGTTAAGAGAAAATAGGCTTGAGAATAATATAAAAGTACCAATACACAGTGTGTACAAAATAAAACGTACCAAAATAAAAATAATGTACCAATATTAACAATATGTATCAAATCAGACATACCAAAATTGCAAATAAACGTACCAATTAATAATTTTTGTAAATTCAAACGTACTTGCAAGTAATATATATGTAATGTATTGTACATAATAATAATTCGTCAACAACTATACTTAAAAAAATATATATTTATATATATATATATAATTTCACAAAAAAATTGAAAAATTACTTTTATATTGATCACCAACTATTTGAAAATGAAAAAAAAAACCATTTACAAAAAGAAATAATATTAAATGTTTGCATAACAAAAAACAAAAAAAGTGATCGAAAAAACATATTTGGAAGAAGAGAAAATATAGTTTAATTAATAATATCTCCACTAAATAAGGAAAAGTGCATCATGCAGATAAAATGATAAATTCAAAAATTATTTTAATTTTAAAAAATAGAGATGGCTATTGGTCAAAGTACTTTAATCAAATTTTAAAAAAGCACTGATGTTTAATCTGCTATTCACACACCCCATTTTATCTCTCACACACCTTTGTTAAATTTTTGTTCATTGATCTTCTTCAATTCATTCTATCCAACGGCCCGAAATTGAGAAGGGTGTGTGAGAGATAAAAATGGGTGTGTAGATAGCACCACCCTTAATCTAAATAATATAGAAAAACTGTAGAGAATTCTAATTTTCCCTTCTTTTTTTTTAGGGTATCAAGTATCTATGCCTTGTAGGATTTTGATTAAAGCACTTACGTGCATTAGACCGCATCATGCATCTCTCCATTTATCAAATTAAAAATTATTATTGTGATCTTCAAAATTAAAATTTTGTATATTGGTTTGTTAATTTGGCCTTTAATTAGTTAAGCGAAATTTTTTTTTTTTTGAGATAATCTTGGTTTTTATTCAAAATATTTATCCAATTATCTCTTTTTTATAATTTTTCCGCACAAAATATTTTTTCTCCTAAACTTTACCTTCAAGATAACAAAAATAGTGGATGTTTATATATTTTTTTAAATTATTATGTATACATTTTATTGAGAGAACTATTTTGTATACATTATTGGTAGGTTTATTATTGGTTTTCATACTTAATTTTGTTCATATTATCTACTGGTATGTGTAGTTTTAATTTTTGGTACATTTAGGTGTGTACTTATCATTGATTGTTATGTTTAGTTTTAGTATTTGGTACAATTTATTTTAGTTAACGGTACGTTTGATTTTAGTTTTTAGTACGCTTAATTTAATTTTTGGTACATATCATTGATTGATAACTTAATAATTATGTCTCTTTATTTAGGAGTAATAATAATAATAATAATAATAATAATTTTGGTTTAAAGAAGGCTAGATTTAGGAGCTTTGGGTGTTGTTTCTGGAATAAATTGGTGGATTAATGATAGTTCATGTAATTTTGAATTTTAAAAAAAAGGACATTTTAATAAACGTGCCACCAAAATTGTAGAAAGTAGTTTAATAAAAAGTCTAAAAGCTAGGAATGTTGGGTCTATCAAATTCAAAAAGGAACTACCTAGATCAAAATTATCTTTTAAAATAAGATCATCACGGTGTAAAATATTTAAATTTGTATTTATTTATTGTGTTTCTGAACTTGAATTATTTGAAATTGTTGTTGATACATAGGATTCTTTATAAATAGACTCTTGTAATTCTATTTTTTAAACAAAAATCCACCTATATTTAAATATCAAATTGAAACACACCTTTTCTGATTGAAAGTAGCAAGCAACTCCAGTACTGGTACAGAGGCCAGGTGGAAGGTTGTTTTGTCCTGTTGTCCTTTACTTGCTTACTGGCTTCTGTTTAAGGGCATTTGAAATTGTCTGTTTCGGTATTAACTCTTGTAAACGGAATCTAAATCCATTGACATGTAGACAAAGAAAATAAACTCTTATTACAAACTATTTACATCCTATGCCAAAACATCTTAATTATATCAACAAACTTTACTAATACCTACAGTAATGATGAAATCCTAAATTTCATCTAGTTTCTTTCCTTATTTTGGCAAGCATTTTAGTTTTATAGGATATAATTGAAACAATATACATATATATATATATACACACACACACATACATATATATATATTCTCCTTTTTATTATTATATAATGATAATCTTCATAAAAATAAAATCCAGGTTAACAAAATAAAACTACACATGTAGTGGGTAGTTTTTTCTTTTAATTTTTAAAAAATAAAATATAAAAAATATTTGAACAAAAAAAATAATAAAATTACAAATAAAAATAACATCTAAAAGTGCAAATTGCCAAACGCGCTAGTGTGTGGTAAAGGGATAGTATCTATATATGTGAAATATAGGTAAATTAAACCTTGAACCAAATCATGTCCTTTATCTTCAAGTAGGTACTTTAATCTAAGTAAAATAATTTACCTATATCTACCTGTGAAATATAGGTAAACTAAATTACATCCTTTATGTTCAAGGTAAATGGTTTTGCATTTATTATTACATACATTAAGCACATTTTAGTTTTATTGTACATTCAAGAAGGTGCTCAAATGCCTAAAACCAAAGAAGCAATGTCCCAACACAGCATTCACAATCAAATATTTTTGTCCTGTTTAAATCTAAGTTGTATTTTATTTTCTTTCTTATTTTATCAAAGGAGGAGTTAGGATAGTATAAACTTACGTGGCAAATGAACTATTACATGTATTTTTATTTCAATTCTTTAGCATTATATTATTACAAAAGTATTCAATATTGAGCGAGATTGCGTGATATATATATTGTATCGAGAAGGCCGTTTTGTGAGATATTCTATAATATTACAATATCCCCAATATTGTATGATACTTACATGATATGATAAGCAACGTGATATATTGAGGTTTTTTTAGTTTTTTTTAATTTCTTTATGTTTTTTGTTTTATTGTTTTTTCATTCATCCTCATCCCGTTATCATAGGCCCCACACCTCCTCCAGGTTTTTTTTTTCAATTTTTTTCCAGCAGCTCTCATGGTTCGTTTCAGATTTCAAGCCTCCTTTCTCTATCACCCACTGTTTTTGACAGTTTTTCAGCCCAGCGAGATAACTTATCAAATTTTTTTTTTTTTTCAATTTTTTCTCTGTCTTTATCTTTTGTTTGAGTTTTGTGTTGATCTTTGTTAGTTTTCCTCTATAACTCATACCTTAAGGCTTAAGCATCACTTAGCTCAAACCCGTAAAGATATGAAGCCTTGCTACAAAGTCCGACGTGTGCTTAGCATTTGAATATAACTTAATTAGATTTAAACGCTTAAAATTTAAAGATTTTTTGTTTATTTTTTATATAACATATGTGCCTTTTAGGATTTTGATCAAAGAACTTATGTACATTAGGTCACATCAATATTTCTCTATTTATCAAATTAAAAATTATTACTGTAATTTTTGAAATTAAAATTTCATATTTTTTTTTTTTTGAACAAACGATATTATTTATACTAAAGGGAGAGGAGGGAGTGGGCTTAGCCTTACAATAGGCTAGCAATAATGTGATTCAAATTCACCTTTGGTGAGAATTGAACCTAAGACTTCTCACTTACAAGTGAAGAGGAATGTCACTGGACTGTAGTACTAAGTGGCAAATTTCATATCTCTTAATTTGTCCTTTAATTAGTTGAGCCATTTTTTAGGAGATAATCTTGGTTTTTCGTGCAAAATATTTATCAAATTATCTCTTTGTATAATTTGTTCGTAAAAAAAATATATTTTTTCTCCTAAAATTAAAATATAATTTTAACTTCAAGATAACGAAAATGGTGGATAATTAAAATTTTAAATTATTATGTCTACATTTTATTGAGAGAATTATTTTGTATACATTATTGATATGTTTATTATTTGTTTTCATACTTGATTTTGTTCATATTATCGACTGGTTCGTTTAGTTTTAATTTTTGGTACGTTTAGTTTTGTATATATCGTTGATTGACACGTTTAGTTTTAGTGTTGGTACGTTTAATTCTAGTTTACAGTATATTTGATTTTAGTTTTGGTACATTTAATTTTAATTTTTTGGTACATATCATTGATTGATAACTTAATAATATGTCTCTTTGTTTTGGATTTGGTTTATAGATGGCTAGATTTAGGAGCTTTAAATATTATTTTTTGAATAAATTGGTGGATTAATGGCACTTCATGTAATTTTGAATTTTGGAAGGAGGACATTTTAGAAAAAATGGCACCAAAATTGTAGAAAGTAGTTTAATAAAAAGTCTAAATGCTAGGGATGTTGCACCTGGTTCAAAATTCCCCTTACTTGTATATAGCTATATATGTGAAATAATTGTAAATTAAATCTTGAACCAAATCACATTTTTTATCTTTAAGTAGGTACTTTAATCTACATAAAATAATTTACCTATACCCATATGTGAAATATAGGTAAAATAAATCTTGAACCAAATCACATCCTTTATGTTGTAGGTAATTATTTTGCATTTATTATTACATACATTAAGCACATTTTATTGTTATTATATATATATATATATATGTAGTAAAATAATTTACCTATATTTATATAGAATATAATTAAATAATTTTGAAAAAAAAAAAATTACATTCTTATATTTTGTTGGTAACTAATGCTCACATATTTTGAAAACGGAAAAACTAAACCACAAAAAATCCAAATTTATGCAAATTTGAAAAGCAACTAAGGAATTTAAAAAGGAAAAAAATAAAACAAATGAAAACCCTAGCATCATATCCTTTTATTATTAATATGCAATGAAATCATGATATTAACATTTGTTTTCAAGCTGTCATAAGGGTATTTTAGGCATCTAAAAGTACAAAACCGTGTGAAGTCAAACCTAATCAATAAAATTGTTGAGCTGGAGCCTAGTTATAGTGTTGGAGCTCAGTTGAAATACAATATTCGGCAGGCACTAGAATGTAAAACTCACACTCTTGTTTTTTAGATCAGGCAAGGTAAAAACAAACACCTAAAACAACAAATATTGGAAAGAAATAGAGTTTTTAAGAAGTACGTGCGTACCTGTATCGTAAATCAACGCAATGCAACTATGCGGCAGAGTAAAAGTAAAATTATGAAATATATGCCTTTGTTCAGCAACAAATCATAAGTCTGGTACTGGTAGTGGTGCTTCACGAATTTGCTAGAAAATTTGAATGTTGAATGCTAGCATGCACAAGGAGGGCAGATTATGCACATCAATGCAAATATATGAGTAGATAACTTCAATGTGGAAGAGTTAATAAGAGCTTTCTAACAATATAGGCAGGAGAAGCAATAAAATATATATGTTAAGTCGTCGAGTTTTTGTTAAGAAAATATACTATGATGAGTTTTAGTTAAAGAAAATTGAATTTTAAGGTGGTAAAGTTAAATGTGATGGTTTCAGTGCATGTGTATATTTATTTACTCATTATTATTTTATAGTATGCAAATTTCAAATAATTTACATTTCACCACCACATAGCAAACGCTATTTCAAACTTTTTGTACTACGATGAGAAAATTAAATATTTGATTATAAGGGGGAGTTAGCTCAATTTCAGTTGACGTCGATGGACATCAAAACACAATAACATATAGTGAAAAACACCTAAACAACAAATATTCAAAAGAAATGGAGTTTCTAAGAAGCACATACATACCTGTATCGTAAATTAACCCAATGCAACTGTCTGGTAGAGAAAAAAAATGAAATTCTGAAGTCTATGCCTTGTTCAGCAACAATATGTACTGGACCTGGTGCTTCACGGATTTGCTAGAAAATATAATGCAAAACCAACACTTTTGTTTCTTGGTCACACAGGGGTAAAAATGAACACTTAACACAACAAATATTGAAAAGAAAGAGTTTCGAAGATGCATATATGTACCTGTATTGTAAATCAATCCAATGCAATTGTCCGACATAACAAAAGTTCTTAAATCTATGCCTTATTCAGCAACAACTCATGTATCTGCACTAGTACAAAAAACACTTTGCGCGACGCAGGTCCTTCGTCGCGCAAAGTCAAAAACCGTCGCGCAAAACTTAGCTCAACGTACCTTCGTCGCGCACTAACCGTCGCGGCAAGGCAGTGACAGAAGGGGTTTGCGCCACGAAGATTCCCCCTACGTGGCGCAAAGTGGCTTTGCGCGACGTAGAAGGATGCGTCGCGCAAAGTGGCTTAGCGCGACGTAGGGGGATGCGTCGCGCATAGTGGCTTCGCGCGACGTAGTAATACGTCGCTCAAAGTATCTTTGCGCGACGCATCCCCTACGTCGCGCAAACACTTTGTGCGACGAAGATTCTACATACGTCGCGCCAACCTCTTTGCGCGACGCACGCTTTTACGTTGCGCGAAGTGGCTTAGCGCGACGTAGGGGGATGCGTCGCGCAGAGTGGCTTCGCGCGACGTAGTAATACATCGCTCAAAGTGTCTTTGCGCGACGCATCCCCTACGTCGCGCAAACACTTTGTGCGACGAAGATTCTACATACGTCACGCCAACCTCTTTGCGCGACGCACGCTTTTACGTTGCGTGAAGTGGCTTTGCGCGACGTATGGTTGTGCGTCGCGCAAAGCCACTTTGGGTGACGTAGAGTCTTGTGTCGCGCAAAGAGGTTGGCGCGACGAAGATTCTACCTACGTCGCGCAAACCTCTTTTTTTTGTTTTGGTCAAAAAAAATATTTTTTAAATTTTTAATAAATATCTTAATTAAACTCTAAACGATAATTAATTAACCAACGAAAAGTATTTAGTTATAAATATATGAAAATATACATACAAAATGTCCAAACAAAAAAATAAGAAAAAACTACAAGTAGTCTTTTAGGTTTGATACATCAAGCTACTAGGTATCGGTAGGGGAAAGTGGCTCAGAAGTCGAAGGTGTAGGAAGATCAGGTACTGGTAGTGAGATTTGGAGGCCAGACATCTGTATGGCTCGTACAAGGTCTCTCATGTGTCCGGCATAGGCCTTCACCTGCTCGCCCTGGGCCTTAATCTGCTCGCCCTGGGCCCTCATCTGCTTGTCCCGGGCCCTCATTTGCTCACTCTGGACCGCAAGTTGACCCTTTAGGGTTGTCACTTCCTCCTTCAATGCACTGACCTCTCCTGTGTTTGATTTGGAAGAAGAGGCACCCGTCTCACGAACTCGCGCTTTTCCCATACCCCGAACAACTTTGCCAGGACGACGACCGAAGTTTTGATCCATGACATTAGTCAGGATCTGAAAACCTGCATCCTCGGGTATCGTGGCGTCCTCGATCAAGGTCTCCGGGGGAAGTTGTGATGTTGCTTCTTGGAGAACAGTAGTGCGCTGTTCCACCATAGCATCCTGTAATAATAAAGGAAAAAACATATAATGTTTAATAACATAATATAAATAATATTTGAACGATTCATACATATAAGAATAATAACAATTACATATACTTACATGAAGCTGCTTAGCCATCTCATCACCAGGTCGAACGTAAACGTCCTCGAACATGTCGATCTCTGGGAACTTAGAACCCTCCTGAAGAAACAAACATTAAGAAAATTTTATTAATAAATAATAATAAATAAATTGTATAAAATTTCAAAATTAATATACTTTTACCTGACGTCGTGCCTCAATCCTATACGAAAAGGGCTTCGAACCAGAATGGTGGAGAAGTGTCTTTGAGTCCCGAGCTATCTTGCCAGCAATAGATTTCTTCTGTTAAACACACAATATACATGTTAGTGCGATTATTTAAAATAAATTAATAAAGGAAGCTTAAAAAAATAACTAAAACAATAATAATTTATTATTAAAATATTATGTACATACCACAAATTTTGGGTCCGTAAAATGTTTGCAGAGCCACTCCCAATCCTCCGGCCGGTCCTGCAGCTCGGTTGGGCAACCACGTAGGCGAGCAAACTCCGGATCATCCCATCGCTTAAAATGCGTGTGAAGATAGTTCTTCCAATGTTTGTACCGATTTGCTAAGGTATCCTCTAAGTAGGCCATGACCTCAGGGGATATGTCGTCAAGATCAAAATTGGCCTACGAATATGAAAAATAATAAAATAATAGTAAGAAATTTAATAATATTAAGATAATATATTTTGGTTTTAAATATTTGTAAACAAAATTAAAAAAATGATAAAGGCTAAAAATTAATATACTAACCGACAAGTTTTCTCGCACTAGTTTCTTCGTCTCCTCGGGAATTTCTGCCCAAGACTCCCACTGCATAGGACAATTTTGTTTAATAACAACACCACAACTACTAGCGACGCTGTTATGCTGCTGTGAGGTAGCCGCTCCACGATGTCGCGGGTCATACTCAATCTTGATCCTGGAGCCGGTCAAACGTACGCTCTGTGCCTCCTTCAACATTCGACTAGGCCCCCTGGTGTTTTTTTTAGCTGGCCAAAAATAATTAAATGGTGAAATCCCTAAGCTTAAATTTACAGAAAATTTGACATAACCTCCCCTAATAGTATAGCATTTCCCAAAACCTTAAAATAGTAATTCACAACCCCCATCACATTGTCACATTCCAGCAAATTTTCACCATCATAAAAATAATAATTTTAAAATGATAAAAGAAAAATACAACGTAGTGATCGAGAATTAGAAAAAACTACCTGGCTGGGAGGCCTCACCCTCGACTCTGGATGCCGAGGAAGTGTGATCAGAAGGCTCCGGCTCGCGGCGGCGTCGGTGAGGCCGTCGTGCACTAAGGGGTGTAGGCTCCCCAATCAATGGAGCACTCACGCCTGGAGCAGTAGATGTTGATAATGCAGGAGGCTCATTGGTCACACTCCGACGACAATTGATCAACCGCGACATCTATACACTTTTTGAACCATAAAATTATAACATTAGACACTAATCCTTTCTTGCATTTGAAACTAATCAATTAGCAGCCAAAGTAGTAAGTAAGTAGGCTACCAACATTCTTAATTTCAAAACATGAGGAAACTACTTATCCATTTTCATAGCCAACAAAATAAAAGTGCATCAAGTACCGTACAAAAACAATTTACTTCATACAAGTCATTCAACTAGACACATGCCACAACAAATGAAAAGGTAATCTACTCACAAGTATAATTGTGCACATTCTTAACTAAGTTTACAACTCAAACACTCATTAATTATGTGGCAGTTAACTAAATGATATTTACTCATATAGCTTCAGCCTGAATTAGAAATATATAGAGCTAGTTGATTGCAATTAAAAGAGTGTAGAAGAAAAAAAATTGTGCCAAAAGCTTATTTGTTTTGTTCTGTTCGTATCTTTGTTAGTGCCAAAAGCTTATTTGTTTTGCAATTAAAATGAGAATTTGATGATGTTAGAGAAAATTTAAACATTCATAAAGCAAATTCAACAGACCCCAAATCATATCCAAATCAAGAAAGCAAAATGATATCCAGATTTCTCTAAACAATCGCAACTTGTTCTTTCCAACAGACAAATTGGGTGCAGAGGCAAAATTTTCAAAGCATAGCATAGAAAAGTACCTCCTTTAGAATTAAAGAAATTTGAAAGGCAGCAGAAGTTGAGTTCAATTGTTGCCGGCTTTGGAAAAGTTAAATACAGAAAGCGCTTTCTGCAGAAGTTCGAATCCAGTCCATTGTTCAACCATGTTGCAACTGCAAAACATAGATAGGAATCCCACAGCAGATTGACATGGAAAGTTTTTTATTTTAATGTGATACAAAAGAAAGTTTAATGCTTCAAAAACAGTGAGCACAGGAAAATGCTTATAATTAAAGGGTAAGAACAATGATTATAATGAGCAGGAGCCCTGCGTTATAATTAAAGCCTCGTGACTCTCGCTTTTGTCTAATCTAATTGTAGTTGTACCCTGCTTGTTTCTTCATAAGTATAGACATTATATAAAATGTTTTCTTGTTTCTCTTTCCTATTTTGTTTGCTTAGGGTATCATTGTCAAAACAAATTAACCAAATATTACCCACTGTCTATTTCGAGAAATTACAATTGTATCTAACAAAGAAAGAGAAAGATGGAGCCTTCACAAGGGTTGTGTACGTGAGGATCCATTCCCAGAAGGTCCCAAAAAGAATGTGACATTATTTCAAACATTATAATTAAAGGGTGAAGCTAATCATTATTTCAAACATTATAATTAAAGGGTGGAGCTAAGTATATGGTGATGTTCAGAAGAGAAAGGAACATAATTATCTAGGCTCGAGGCGACTGCAAGGGAATCCAAAGCGCGCGTGTTCAAGAATAGCTAGGGTTTTTTCAAATGACAGATGCAGCTGCTACACAAGCTTATATTCTAGCTGTTGTTAGGTTTTGACACAAGTGTGTACATGTACGTGTTGGTCAGCGCGCCTTCACTAGTCCCAACTACCAGGTCCTGCTTTCGAATCCCCGAAGTGTCCAGTAGTGTTTTTGTTTTCTGTTTTATTGGGTTTTATTTTATTTTCTTTCTTATTTTATTTTCTTTCTTGTTTTCTTTTTCCTTTTCTTTTCTTTCTTGTTTTCTGTTTTATTTTATTTTCTTTCTTATTTTATTTTCTTTCTTGTTTTCTTTTTCCTTTTCTTTTCTTTCTTGTTTTATGTTTTATTTTATTTTATTTTCTTGTTTCTCTTTCCTATTTTGTTTGCTTAGGGTATCATTGTCAAGGGTTGTGTACGTGAGGATCCATTCCCAGAAGGTCCCAAAAAGCTTAAGTGGGTAAAAAAAGATCAAGAAGAAAAAGAAAAATAGTTATATTTAAAGTTTGTATGTATGAAATAAAGAAGGACAAGAGGTAAGGGTTTTAGTCGAGTCTCCTTAGCTATGTTGATTCACTTTACACCGAAGGAAGTTCGTGAATTCTTTTCTAATTGATTCTAAATGGAGTGCTTTCTCGGTCTTCCTTTGTTGAATGCATGGGTTGATCTTGGTGATTCCACAGGCTTACTCTTGAACTGGGCTGGAGGATTCTTTTTGGTCTCCTCCACTCGTTGATTTTCCTTTGTGCTACTCTTGATCTGGGCTGGAGGATTCTTTTTGGTCTCCTCCACTCGTTGATTTTCCTTTGTGCTACTCTTGAACTGAGCAGCAGGATTCTTTTGGTCTCCCCCGAAGGTCTGAGCTTCCTCCTTTTTTTTCTATTTCTTTGTTCAATCTCTCCAATTCGTATTGAAGAGGGTTAGAGGATAGCTCAGCATATGCAGTTGTAGCTTGTCTCCACATGCTTCAATGTATCATTTTCACTTGCCTTACTTGCTCCCTTTTGCAGAAGTGGTCCCTTCTCTGGAAGTGTATCAACCGTTGAAGATGACTACTCGAGAGCAACGCTAGGTAAGCAATCAGGGAAGGGAAAGAGCATGATATGAGATACCTTTGCTTTCGCCCTTGATGATATGAGATACCTTTGCTTTCGAAAAAGCGGTGAATGAGTCAGCACATCTATTTGTTGTGCTGCTTCCTCCTGGGTCATCTGTACTCCAGGCATCTGGTATCATCTTTGGGGAAGAAGAAAGAATTGAATGTTTCAAAAGGATTTGCTGGGAGTGCGCCCTCAGAGGTGAGAAAGAGTTGGGCATTTTCTTCAGGTTTGCCTTGCCATAAAAGATGAAAGTTGACATATATAGGGATTTCCCTATATATGAGAGTGCGCCCTCAGATGTGAGAAAGTGGTGGTACTGTTCTTTTACCCTTGTCGACAAACGTTTTGATCCCGCAAATCCGGCTTTTTGGAATAGTGACGACTCTTCGATCTTTGAAGACGCCTCTTCGATCTTTGAAGACGCCTCTTCGATAAAGCTGCACGCGTTGAACGCGTTTTCTGAAAAGTCGATAAAGCTGCACGCGTTGAACGCGTTTTCTGAAAAGCAGATAAAGCTCCACGTGTTGAACGCGTTTTCTGAAAAGTCGAGGGAGCGTCTTCGAACTTTACGCATGAATCGGTGGACGCGTTGCCTTGGCTTTTTATAGAGCTATCGATCACCGCCAACTTACACACTCTGAAGATTTCCCATTCTTGAAACTCGTCTCCGGCCCTTTGAAAATCTACTCCGTCCACCCCTTCTCTTTTAACTTCTTGAAAAATGGCTAGCTCATCTAACCCATTGAACATTTGCTTAGATTTGAGTCTGAGCAATGATCCGGTTGTGCCTCATCAGGGTAAGGTATGGTGCCCGTCTTTCTTATCTTTTCATGGCCCTCTTACAGATGAGGACTCTGTGATGACGGATCCAACAACGGCTACGATAGTGGCTCGGAACCTCCTCACTCCCAAAGATAGTCAGCTGCTTTCTGGACGGTCCGATGAGTTGGCCGTTCAAGAGTCCTTGGCTCTTAGCGTTCAGTGCGCTGGCTCTGTGTCCAACATGGGCCAACGCCTTCTTGCTCGCTCCCGTCAAGTTGAATCCTTGATGGCGGAGGTGGAGAGTCTTAAGCAGGAGATCAAACAGCTGAAGTACGAGAACCGAAGTTTGCACGTGCTTGCCAACAATTATTCTACAGGCATGAAGAGGAAGCTTGATGAGCTTGATGACCGTCAAAGGCTTGCAGCTTTCTTCCAGAGGCACCTCTTTCCTGGGTCATCCAGCGTTCCACCAAGGGATTGGCAGCTTTCTTCCAGAGGCACCTCTTCGGTGCCTCCCGCTCATATGCCTCCCGCTCCGATGGCTCCTGCTCCGATGCCTCCTGCTCCGATGGCTCCTGCTCCAAGAGTGTTGCCACGTAGTGGGGCCTCACGTACACAACCCTTGTGAAGGCTCCATCTTTCTGCCATTTTTTTTTTTATTTTTTTTTTTATTTTTTTTTGTAATCACTCGGAAATCAATGAACAAGCTTTTTTCAATTATAAGGCTCAAGAACTATTTTGTGTGCACCATTCTTGATCTTCCTTGCTACGCCTACTTGGATGCGCCTTTGAGCTGAACCTTCTGCAGTCATATTATCAACTTACCAATATTAGGAAAGAATGCAGAAAAATTACACATTAAAATAAAACAAAACAACTTTAAGAAATATTAAAATAAGTTAGAAAAGATAAAGGGACGAAAACTCTATCTTCATAAAATAAAGTACATAAACAATAGAGGTAGAACCATTTACATGATGGTCCTAAAGCTGATGCAGGGGAAACCAATCAGAACTCTTGGAAATGAATTACAACAGAATATAATTCACAGGAGCAAGATGAGAACTTTGAAATTTTAAACAGAAAACAAATCTTTTTATCTACCAAATCCGAAAGACCAAACATAGTGTGTAAGCGAACGCATTTGCTTACATGTTATCTACCAAATTCGAAAAGAAAAATGCACATCTTATGAACATAATTTTTTCTTTGTTACAATGATAATCATAGTAAATCATCTTGCACGACGTTTGGCACTTTGCGCGACGAAGGAATGCGTCGCGCAAAGCTGTTTTGTACTTTGCGCGACGCATGCCTTCGTCGCGCAAAGGACATTTGCGCGACGTTGTATGCTTATCGTTGCGCAAACATACTTTGCGCGACGAAATTTCTTGCGTCGCGCAAAAAAATGTTTTTGTCACAATTGTATTAAAATCTATCATTTTGATAGGATACACATTCCACAAAACTAATTTCAACGATCCAACCATCAAACTTGTTTGTATATACTTCAAGATCTCATATGCCAAAAATCACAACAAACAAACATTTAGAGATCAAGTAACGCAACAAAACTTTTCGACGATTATAAACGAAAAATCACGATTTAACGGTTGTTTTAACTCCGATTTTGATGATTTTTTACAGCTACACTCCTTAACCCTATATGAATACAATGAACTAATTCGATCGTCCATTTAAAACATTTAGACAAGTAGATACCACAAAATCTTATGTTATACTTAATGGAAGTATAAATAAACTTCAAGTGTTAATGAATCTACTGTTTTGATGCGATACGCATTCTACAAAACTAGTTTCAACGATCCAACCGTCAAACTTGTTTGTATATGCTTCGAGATCGCATATGCCAAAAATCACAAAAAACAAACATTTAGATATCAAGTAACGAGACAAACCTTTTCGACGGCTATAAATGAAAAATAACAATTTAACGGTTATTTTAACTCCGATTGTGATGATTTTTTTTATAGCTACACTCCTTAACCCTATATGAATACAATGAACTAATTTGATCGTCCATTTAAAACATTTATACAAGTGGATACCACAAAATCTTATGTTATACTTAATGGAAGTATAAATAAACTTCAAGTGTTAATGAATCTACTGTTTTGATGCGATACGCATTCTACAAAACTAGTTTCAACGATCCAGCCGTCAAACTTGTTTGTATATGCTTCGAGATCGCATATGCCAAAAATCACAAAAAACAAACATTTAGATATCAAGTAACGAGACAAACCTTTTCGACGGCTATAAATGAAAAATAACAATTTAACGGTTATTTTAACTCCGATTGTGATGATTTTTTTTATAGCTACACTCCTTAACCCTATATGAATACAATGAACTAATTTGATCGTCCATTTAAAACATTTATACAAGTGGATACCACAAAATCTTATGTTATACTTAATGGAAGTATAAATAAACTTCAAGTGTTAATGAATCTACTGTTTTGATGCGATACGCATTCTACAAAACTAGTTTCAACGATCCAGCCGTCAAACTTGTTTGTATATGCTTCGAGATCGCATATGCCAAAAATCACAAAAAACAAACATTTAGATATCAAGTAACGAGACAAACCTTTTCGACGGCTATAAATGAAAAATAACAATTTAACGGTTATTTTAACTCCGATTTTGATGATTTTTTTTATAGCTACACTCCTTAACCCACATGAATACAATGAAGTAATTCGATCGTCCATTTAAAACATTTACACAAGTAGATACCACAAAATCTTATGTTATACCTAATGGAAGTATTAATAAACTCCAAGTGTTAGTGAATCTACTGTTTTGATGTGATACGCATTCTACGAAACTAGTTTTAACGATCCAACCGTCAAACTTGTTTGTATATGCTTCGAGATCGCATATGCCAAAAATCACAAAAAACAAACATTCAGAAATCAAGTAACGTGACAAAACTTTTCGACGGTTATTAACGAAAAAGTACTATTTAACGGTAGTTGTAACTCCGATTTTGATGATTTTTTAGAGCTACACTCTTTAACCTTATATAAATACAATGAAGTAATTCGATCGTCAATTTAAAACATTTACACAAGTAGATACCACAAAAGAAAAAGCAATACAAGAACCCAAAAAAAAAGCCAAAAAAAAAAAAAAAAGCACTTTGCGCGACGTGGATACACCTGCGTCGCGCAAAACAGGTTTGCGCGACGTAGGCGCACCTGCGTCGCGCAAAACATGTTTGCGCGACGTAGGCGCACCTGCGTCGCGCAAAGTTGGGAAAAAAAAAAGCGGTAAATCATTCTTTGTTTGGCGCCAAATCTTGCACGACGTTTGGCACTTTGCGCGACGAAGGAATGCGTCGCGCAAAGCTGTTTTGCACTTTGCGCGACGAAGGCATGCGTCGCGCAAAGCTGTTTTGGCGCCAAACGAATACTTCTTTACCGCTTTTTTTTCCCAACTTTGCGCGACGCAGGTGCACCTACGTCGTGCAAAGTGCCTTTTTTTTTTTTTTGGCTTTTCTTTTGTCCTTTTGTTTATGAGTACAAGATAAATAAATTAAAATATACTTTCTAAATATATATACCATTGAATTTGATGGGAAACACATTCTATGAAACTAGTTTCAACGATCAAACCGTCAAATGTTTGTATATACTCCGAGATCGCGTACGCCAAAAAATCTCAAAAAACAAACATTCAGAGATCAAGTAACGAGATAAAACTTTTCGACGGTTATAAACAAAAAAACACGATTTAACAATAGTTTTAACTCTGATTTTGATGATTTTTTAGAGCTAAAGTTGGGGAAAAAATCGGTAAAACATTCTTGGCTTGGCGTCAATATCTTGCGCGACGTTAATTTCAAAACGTCGCGCAAAGTAGCTTTGCGCGACAACACTTTGCGCGACGCATTCCTGCGTCGCGCAAGGATGTTTTGCGCGACGTATGTGCACCTTCATCGCGCAAAATCGCGTTGCGCGACGCATATCTTCGTCGCGCAAAGTGTTGTCGCGCAAAGCTACTTTGCGCGACGTTTTGAATTTAACGTCGCGCAAACATGCTTTGCGCGACAAAATTTGCTGCGTCGCGCAAGTTGCCGTCGCGCAAACATGTTTTTGTACTAGTGCTGGTACTCGCATTGGTACTCACGAATTTCCTAGAAAATATGAATATTGAATGGTATCAAGACGGACAGATTATGTTACCTCAGCAATGCAAATATATGAGCAGATAACTTCAATGGGGAAGGGTTAACAAGAGTTTTCCAACAATATAAATAGAGAAACAAAAAAAATATATTTAACGAGCATTACCTCAAGAGGAGGTGATTCTAAAGTAAGGTATTTTTGTTCTCTTTTAACACGAAAAGGACAAAGTGAGAGAATGGGATGTTTTGCTTCCGAACCCATTTTGGATTCTCTTTAACAATAAAAAGGTGAAAAAGATTTGGATGCTTTGCTCACGAGCCATTTGGTATTCTCTTTAACAAGAAAAAGGATAAAGTGAAAGAAAATTGGATGCATTGCTTCCCAACCCCAAATTCTCAAAGGACAATACATGGCTTGAGCCATCCTCTTCGTGGCATCACATTATTTCATAGTACAAACGTCACAATTAAAATTGGTAATCTATTTCGAATAATATTAGGCTTACTATTAGTCATGACATATAAATTTTGTACGGATTCGTTTGAAAATGTTTTTAAAATTACTAAAAGCGTTTTTTATGAAAAATATATATATATTTTTATTCTTATTACAATAAATGGAATCGATCAATGAACCAGCCTAATCCTAGTAACCCATTTTCCAACAAGGTATCATAAGCTATCAGAATGTCCACCTGCAAGGCACATCTAGGAAGACCATTATTTCTATGGTAATTTTTCAGAAACTCCTTCAAAAGCATAATATTGTCTCCAATTCGCCTGCCAGCGAAGAAACCAAATTAAGAGTTGCTCACGATAGAGGGAAGGACATCCTTGATCCGATTGGCAAGAAGCTTAGCGATAATATTGTAAATAGCATAAACAGGAATTTGTAACAATAATCCCTTAACTTTAATTGAATTGGAATAATAGTTCCTTAACTAAAAATATGTGATTATTGGTCACTTAACTCATCAAAATGTACAGCTGTGATCATTTTCGTCCACTTTGTCAGAACTTACATCAAAATAAGACACGGGTCATGCACGTGAGGCTGAATCAAAAGGTAAATAAGAAAAATCAAATGAGAAAATTGTTGCAATGGTCCCTCAACTATAACCCGATTGGAGCAATGGTCCGTCAATTTTAATCAAATTAGAGCAATGGTTCTTCAACATTAACCTAATTGTTACAATAGTCATTTAACTATGACTGATTTTGAAGGAAGTTCTGACGGAGTAGACGAAAAAAACCATAATTGTACATTTTAATGAGTTAAAGGACTGATGGTCACGCGTTTTTAGTTGAGGGATCAACGCTCTAATTGGGTTAACATTGAGGGACCATTGTTACAATTTTGTTGACAAAATGGGGCCAAGGGTTATAGAAGATAGCAGTAACACGCAAAAACTATGGTCTTTTCTTTCTGCAGTGAAGAACAATTACTTATGAGTTGTTTGCATAAGTGGTCTCTTCTTTTCTGTAATTCATCTGTTTGAACTTCTTTTATTGAATATTCCATACCCTTGACCAAAAAAAAAAAAAAAAAAAGGTTTCTAAGAAATATGAGTAAGGAAATATATATATATATATATATATATATATTTTTTTTTTTTTCGAACGATAGATTTTGTTAGATTAGCCACCAACAAAATTCGAACTCACACTATCATGCAATGACTCAACTTCTTTCACTTGTGAAATTATGCGTTATCCCTCTGTTAATAGCATGGACGTACCTTTACGTGTGAGTTAAAAATTGCATTTCTTTCCTTTATTCTGTTCATCGTCCCTTTTCACCCTCCCTCTCTACAACTATTTTCCACCGCCAAAGGAAAATCCCAAACTAACAAATCTCAAAGCCATTTCTTTCAAATCTCAATTCAATTGTACGCCATGGGTCTTGCCTAGCTATGGGCAACGGTTATGGCGGATGGGTAACCGTGGTTATTACCCATAACCGTTTAAGCTTTTACCCCGTTTACCTATTGGGTATTTAAATAAACGGATATACCCATACCAATAACCATACCCATTTACCCATAACCGCGTACCTGTTTACTTTTTTTTTATCCATCTACCTATTTTTTTAACAACTTAAAAATTAAAAATAAATTTGTCATGATTTTCTTTTTTCTAACTATTAAATACCGTTATAAGTACATTTAACATGTATTTTTATATTAACGGCAATATTATTTATGAATATACGTTTAACATGTAATTTTATATTAAGGCAGACTCTTGCCTTTGCTGCCTAGAAATCCATTTTCCAGTTTTAGAAGCTTGGTTAAAACTTTTCATTCAAACTGAACCAATCAGAGCTTTAAAATCTAAAGCCTCACAAAATTGTTTCGCGGATGGAGAGTGAGACAGAGGAGAGAGAGAAGACGGAATGGAGGTATAGAGAGACGAAGAGGGACAAGTGAGAAAAGGGCTTGGTATGGCATCGCGTGAAAAAATAGAGTAGAATGACTAGTAACAGAAAAATAACATAACTTTTATATTTGAATATGAAACCTAAAGAACTTTACTAAAAAGTTTAAATCCAAATTTTCACAACGAAAGCTGTCTTCTAATTATTCTATCACTTGAAAATTTTATTATTTTAAAGCACGTACGTAAATCAAAACTAGTATCCACTTAACTACGCACAAGTCATTGTTTTAAAAACAATTACACAAAATCATTCTCGTTTTTGGAGAAAAACTTGTGTGAGGCTTGATATGCTACTAGACAATGCTGAGTGGTAGTCCCATACCATTCATAACTTGCCATGTGTTAAATATTGTTGCATTAGTATAATTTCTTATTTTTATTTTATATCATAATTCAAAATTTAATTAATAAAAAATATATATATATATATATATATATATATGGAAAAGTAAATTGTTAGAAGGCTTGAACTTCAAGGACGCCACAATCACACGATAAGAGAGGAATGCATATTCGGGTGAAGTGCAGCTACGGAGAGGATTGTCGGGAATGGGCGATGGTGGAATTGCAAGGGGCGGTGGAAATTCACCACAATTTCAAGACCACCTCCTTTTGCAGCACCTGCCTTGGAAAACTGAAGCAGTTTCAACTCTTCGAGGAGTGATGGAATCGAAACAAATGTATTCGAATTTTGAATAATCGAATGTGTTTATGTATGTGACTCAATGCAAACAAACATTAGCTTTCTCATGATTCGCATAAAAAATAATCACAAGCTTATCTCTCTCTCACGGCCTTGCATGGCTGTTGGGAAATTGTGTAGATTTTAGGTAATTACTGGTTCAAAGGTTTATTAATCGATCAAAGCTAGATTAAGTTTCTGACTAACCTCATTATTTCAATTCAATAAAAAATAAAAAAATAAAAAAACTTCTCATTATTTCAATGTATTATCAAATTATTATTAAGGAAGGGCATATAAATTCTGGAGAAGAACCCAATTCTCAAAGCCAACTTCGTCCACCAGTAGTTTGTCGTTTCTAATTTTCAAATATTAATAGACTATAGATGTAAAATTGAACGAGTTATAAGTAAACATTAGAGAGAGTTGAGAAATGGGAGATGAGAGACTTAATAAAGGGAGAGCCTGAAGAGCAAGGAAGAATTGATGGCGTTGTAGATCACTGGTGCCGACAAGAGAAAAGAGGAGGGTTCGCAGATGGAGGTAGATTTAACTGGGATTGTGAATTTTGTTTTTACCATTGTGAACATGAATTTTCCTTGAAACAAGAAACAAGAATAACGTGTACAAAATAATATTTTGTTTGATGATTTTGGGGTTACGATCTCTCTCAAATTTGGTCCTCTGATTCTATCTTCGTAGGGTGTAGGTTTGTGGATGAGTTGTTGATCCAAAGGGCCGTCGGGGCTTGATCTAAGGATGAACAGTTGATGAATGGATGAACACTTTCTTCAAGGGCTGTCGGGGCTTGATCTTGAATAATGGTTGTGTGGATTTCTTCAAGGGCCGTCGGGGCTTGATCTTGAATAATGGTTGTGTGGATTTCTTCAAGGGCTTTTGGGCTTGATCTTGAAGGTTGATGGATGAGCGGATCTTCAAGGGCTTTTGGGCTTAATCTTGAAGAACGATTGGATGTGTGGATTTGTTGAGGTTGTTGATCCAAAGGGCCGTTGGGGCTTGAGCTTAGGATGAACGGATGATGACTTTCTTCAAAGGCCGTCGGGGCTTGATCTTGAGTTGATGGATGAGCGGATCTTCAAGGGCTTTTGGGCTTGATCTTGAAGAATAGATGTGTGGATTTGTTTGTTGATCCAAGGGCCGTTGGGGCTTGAGCTTAGGATGAACGAATGATGAACGATGAACACTTTCTTCAAGGGCCGTTGGGGCTTGATCTTGAGTTGGTGGATTTGACGAAGAACGAAGAGTGCTTTCTTGATCCTTCGGGATTTTCTTGAGAGCTTTAGAACTCTAAGGCTTCAAGGTTTTGGTGTGTGGAGAAATGTATTTGTGAATTGGTTGATGCTTGATACCTTGATGGAGAAGCCTATTTATAGGCTTTGAGAATGAATCACCACCACAAAATATTTTTTTCCTTTCCAAGCACCATTGCCTAATTTTCCCACTTAATGCAATATTGAAATTGAAGTGGTGTAACTTATGGCCTAATTTCCCACTTAATACCATTTTAAACTTGAAGTGGTGTAACTTATGGCATAATTTCCCACTTAATACCATTTTAAACTTGAAGTGGTGTAACTTATGGCCTAATTTCCCACTTAACACCATTTTAAACTTGAAATGTGTATGCTTTGTCATTGCCCAAATGAGAAAAACTTGCTTTGATCCGTAATGGATTGAAGTTTGCTTGCCTTGTCATTGCCCAACATGAGAAGAAAAACTTGTTTTGATCCTTAATGGATTGAAATGTACTTGCCTTGTCATTGCCCAAAATGAGAAGAAAAACTTGTTTAATCCTTCAAGGGTATTTCTTCCTATTTTGTTGAGTCACACGCCATGTGTACAATTTGTACAACACGTGGCGTATGCCATGTATGCCTTGACACGTCAAAACTTTAATGCATTGGTGAACATTTTTTTTTTTTTTTTTTACTGAAATTTCGATGTCTACAAATGCCCCCACTTCAAGGCGCGTCGTAGACATGTGCTTGACACGTGTAGAAGATGCGTTTTGAAGTCCCTTAATGTAGATGTCAACCCAAGGGCCGTCGAGGCTTGATCTTGAATTGGGCTGGAAATTTCTTCAAGGGCCATTGAGGCTTGATCTTGAGTTCGACTGGAAGATTTTCTGGTTTCCTCCAATCGTTGATTTTCCGCAGGCTTACTCTTGAACTGGGTGCAGGATTCTTTTGGTCTCCTCCACTCGTTGATTTTCCTTTGTGCTACTCTTGAACTGGGTGCAGGATTTTTTTTGGTCTCCTCCACTCGTTGATTTTCCTTTGTGCTACTCTTGAACTGGGCAGCAGGATTCTTTTGGTCTCCTCCGAAGGTCTGAGCTTACTCCTTTTTTTTTCTGTTTCTTTGTTCAATCTCTCCAATTCGTATTGAAGAGGGTTAGAGGATAGCTCAGCATATGCAGTTGTAGCTTGTCTCCACATGCTTCAATGTATCATTTTCACTTGCCTTATTTGCTCCCCTTTGCAGAAGTGGTATTTCCTTATGCAGGTTTAGCATCTTCTCTTGTAGTATTTGTTCCTGATGCAGGAGTTGAATGCAAACCTTGCATTTGAATGGACCATCACTTCTTGGTGGCAGCGCAAGTTTGAGTGGAGGTTCCGACATATTGCTTTCTCTGTCCTTGTCTTGGCAGGTGAGAACAAGGGCAAAGGAAAAGATAGGGGAAAAGCATGATATGAGATACCTTTGCTTTCGCCCTTGATGATATGAGATACTTTTGCCTTGGTGTCATTTGTTTGCAAGGGCATTCCCGGAGAGGAAGAAAACTGAGCATTTTGAGATGCTTTGCTGGGAGTGTACTCTCGGAGGTGAGGAAGAGTTGGGCATTTTTTTTTTTTTTTTTTTTTTTTGTTTGCAGGTCTGCCTTGCCATAAAAGATGAAGGTCGATATATATAGGGATTTCCCAATAGCAAATGGTGGTACTGTTCTTTTACCCTTGTCGACAAACGTTTTTGATCCCGCAAATCCGGCTTTTTGAAATAGTGACGACTCTTCGATCTTTGAATACGCCTCTTTGATTTCTGAACGACGCCTCTTCGATTTCTGAACGACTGATAGAAGCATATTTATGCGCCTTAGTTAGCTAGTTCTTATGCATTTTTGTTATGTTTTCTTCCTTAAAGTAGTCTTTTAAGCTACTTTCATGTGTTTTCAGGTTTAAAGGACATATTACATGAAATGATGCAATTTGGAGCTTTTGGAGCAAAACTGAGCTGGAATGTGGTGTATGTAAATGGAGCACGAGGAATGAACATGGTTGAAGGTCAAAGGAGTTCAAGAAATGAAGAAATGAAAGTGAAGAGCAAAGAAGTCGGAATTGGCAACCAAAGTTTCTAAAGTTGGAAGTTTCTATTCTTGGAGGTTTCCATTGTCGTGAGTTTCTATTCTTGGCTTTGGGCTTTTAGATGACATAAACCCTAACTCTTTGTGGACCCTAAGCCTATGCCGCACCTAAACCCTAACCTTAGCCCATTTTAGAGCCATTGCCGTGGGCTTTAGCCCAAGAGGGGGGGCATTTTAGGCCCAAATCCATGCATTAAGCCCTTCACCCTAATTCTTCCTCCTAATCCATGCATCCACATTCACCTAAATAAACCCTAAACTACATCCACTAAACCATCCATCCACCATAATCCCCACCATTCCATTCACACTTAAATGCCCATTATCCCATTTTTTTTAGCTTTTAATTCCACACCATCCCATTATCATTTCCTAATCCATGCATCCACATTCACCTAAATAAACCCTAAACTACATCCACTAAACCATCCATCCACCATAATTCCCACCATCCACACCTTTTCCCTTCCACCAAATACCTTAAACAAACATCCATTAACACCCATTCTCTTCCTATAAATACCCATTCATTCCATTCACCAAATCATCTCATTTTCCATTGTAATACACAAACACTTCCCCTTCTCCATCTTCTCCATTTCCACTCCATTCCACACTTCCATCCCCCCAACCAACCTATCCTTAAACCTTGTGCTACAACAACGAGGAAGAGAAGAGTGCCTAAACGTTCATACAATTCAAGTTTGAGTTGTTGGAATGTTTAGGTGTTTCTTTGATTTCAAAGTTTCATTTTAATTCTCTTTGTTTTATGGAAGAGAAGAGTGCTTAAACGTTCATACAATTCAAGTTTTGAGTTGTTGGAATGTTTAGGTGTTTCTTTGATTTCAAAGGTATGAGGAACTAATCCCCCTTTAGCTAGGGGGTGATTCGAAACTATGTTTATATTTGCAATATGAATTGATTAACTTTCGTTGGAATTTCATAAGTTGTGGATTCAATTTGTTTAACCGTTTGATTGATAACTTATTTATGAATGTTTATTAAGAATGCGCGCTTAATTTTCATGCATAAATATGACGCTAGAATATAAGTGATTTTCACCTAATCGTTATGAACTTATATTCACAAGTAGTGGAGGTTGCTTATAAACAATCGCGTTAAATGAATTCTTGGCACGAGTTTCATGCTCATCATAGTAACGAATGCCTCGTCAACACTTATAGTTTTCATAATACTTAATGATCTTTGATTGTATCTTTATTGTGCTGTTCACGTAAAGGACTTTTGGAGAATGTTGTGAATTGCGTTGCGCAAACCCATCCAATTCATTAACTTAAGGAAAACTTGACGGTTAATTTAAGCGGACCTAATTAATCCGGAGTGTTGAGTTTCATAATTTATCGAAAGACCAACTGAGAATCAATCTTGTATGCAAGTATAACATGTGTGGAGAAGAACCCCTTAGCTAGCCTTCATTCCATTCATTCCATCACAAATTCATATTTACATTCCGCTTAGTTTGTTACTTTGTTTTGTTATTTCAATTTTCGTCAAATCAAAACTTTCCCCCCCCCCTTTTACTTTCTTGTTCTTTAGTGCTTAGAATCTGTTTAGTTTATGTTTTAAAGTATTTTGAATCAAGCCATAATCTTAAATTCGTCCAAAATTAGTTTTGAGTCTTTTGGTTTGTCTTAATGTTTTAAATTTTAGTTTTGCATTCTTTGAGTCTAGTTTAGTGTTTTATATTGTTTTTACGTTCTTAAGTCAATTTAGAAGGTTTTAGCAAGCCCTCCTAATCCCCGGTCTAGAACGATCCCTCACTTATCCATTCTACTACAATTGTCAAACGAGGGTTTAATTTGAGTGTCAAGTAATTCTCACATCAACGAGCGCCTTTTTTGACAAAGCTGCACGCGTTTTCTGAAAAGCAGAGAAAGCGCCACCGAACTTCGCGCTTGTCGGCTAAAGATGTGTAGCTGCGATGATGACCTCCACGTGATCTTTTGACAAAGTGGCACCCGTGCTCTGAAAAGCCGAGAAAGCGTCGCCAACTTACGCCGGAAAATCCAGCTTTTGAGATTTGCAGAGCGATGTCTCTTCACTTTTGAATAAGCAGCCCTTCGATTTCTGAACCAACGTCTCTTTGATTTCTGAGCAAGCGCCTCTTCGATTTTATAGAGGTATTGATCACCTCTAACATGCACACTTTGAAGGTTGCTCATTCCTGAAAGTCATCTCCGGCCTTTTGAGTTTTAACTCCATCCACCCATCTCTTTTAACACCTTTGAAAAATGGCTAACCCATCGAACCTTAGCTTAGAATTGAGTCTCAGCAGTGATCCGGTTGCGCCGCGTCAAGGTAATGTATGGTGCCCGTCTTTCTTATCTTCTAACGGTCCTCTTACAGGTGAAGACTCAGTGATGCAGAATGCAACAACATCTACAATAGTTGCTAGGAACCTCCTCACACCAACAGATAGTAGGCTGCTTTCAGGACAGTCCGATGAGTTGGCCGTTCAAGAGTCCCTCGCTCTCAGTGTTCAGTGTGCGAGCTCTGTGTCCAACATGGGCCAACGCCTGCTTGCTCGGTCTCGTCAAGTGGAATCATTGATGGTAGAGGTGGAAGATCTTAAGCAGGAGATTAAACAGCTTAAGTACGAGAATAGAAGTTTGCATGTGCTTGCAAATAACTATTCGTCGGGCATGAAGAGGAAGCTTGATGAGATGCAAGAATCTCAAGGTCGAATGCAAAGTGACCGTCAAAGGCTTGCGTCTTTCTTCCAGAGGCACCTTTTTCCTGGGTCATCCAGCGTTCCGCCAAGTATTGAGGCCTCGAATGCTCTATCTCCGATGCCTCTTGCTCCGATGCCTTCTGCTCCGATGCCTCCTGCTTCGAGAGTGTTGCCACGTAGTGGGGCTTCACGTACACATCCTTTGTGAAAGCTTCATCTTTTTTTTTTTTTTTTTTTTTGTACACACTTGTAATTTCTCGGAGATCAATGTACATGCTTTATTTTATTCAATGTATTGTGCTAAATACAGATAAAACATATACATCACCAAGATGTGTTTTTTCCCTTTTTTTATTTATTATTATTTTTTTTTATTTTGATGATGTGACTGTACTTGAAGTTTTGAAGTTTCAAGTTGCCTACGTACCCTTGGTTGAGGAGGGATCAAGTCATGACGTAGTTCAAATGAGTGATGGTTTTTTTTTTGATGATTTTGCCGTACACAGTTTATGCTCTTGCGGGCCAGGAGCGTTTGGTGCCGTTTGCTTTAGGGGTAGTAGCGCTTCAAAAATCTGCCGTTGATGGGGCCGATCTTCAACCCGTCTTCTGCCATGATTAAGTAAGCGCCATTGGTGTAGATCTCTTGTATTACGTAGGGTCCATCCCACTTTGATGTGAACTTGCTTTTTGTCTTATGAGTTGTAATGATAGGCCTACGCAATGCCAGCACGAGATCTCCGGCTTGGAAAGACCTTGGGCGGACTTTCTTGTTGAATGCCTTGGATAACCGTGCTTGGTAGCATTCCAAGTGTTGTTGAGCTTCGAGCCTTCTCTCATCCAGCGCTTCCAACTCCTGAAGGCGCAACTTTGCATTTTCTTCATCAGTCAAGCCTTCTTGTATAGCCATCCTTAGTGAGGGAATTTGACTTTCGAGCGGTAGAACAGCTTCTACGCCATATACGAGAGAATAAGGTGTAGCTTGGGTATGAGTCCTATGTGTAGTCCTATATGCCCAAAGTGCTTCACTTATTCTTTCATGCCAATCTCTCTTTGTTCGGCCGATTACCTTTTTCAGGAGGTTGCACAGCGTCTTGTTGAATGCTTCCGCAAGGCCGTTGGCCGGAGCATGATACATGGAAGACTTGTGCTGCTTGAACTTGTATTTGTCGCAAAGCTCGTCCACGAGTCGGTTGGAAAACTGCTTTCCGTTGTCAGTGATAATGTAGCGAGGCACCCCATATCGGTGGATGATATGCTCCTTGATGAAATGAACAACAGTTTCCTTTTTTACTTCCCTTAAAGGGATGGCTTCAGCCTACTTGGAGAAGTAATCTGTTGCAGCTAGGATGTAAGCTTCCCCTGCAGATGACTTTGGCGTAATTGGTCCTACAACGTCCAATCCCCATGCGTCGAACGGCCATGAAGCAACTGTAGGGTGTAATGGTTCAGGCGGTTGATGTATGAAGTTGGCGTGGAATTGGCAGGCTTGGCACCTTTTGGCGTGTTCCAGGCAGTCCTTCACCATGCTCGGCCAGTAGTAACCCATTCTTTTAAGCCGGAAATGTAGCTTTGGTCCAGACTGATGTGCCCCACATGATGCGAGATTTATACGCACACAAATTAAACCCTCTTTTTGTCAATTGTAGTATAAGTATAAGTAGGGATCGTTCTAAACCGGGGATTAGGAGGGATTACTAAATCACTTGGAAACTGACTCAAAAATGTAAAACAAACATTAAAACACTAAAACAAATCAAAAGACTCAAAGAATACAAAACACTTATAAACACAAACTAAGACACTTTCTAACTAAATTGGACACTAAAGTAAAGGGGGATTGAGATTTTGACGAAAATAAATTAAATGCACAAATTGTAATTTAAAGGTAGAATTTAAATATGAATGTGATGAAATATGGAATGAATGCTAGCTAAGGGGTTCTTCTCCACACATGTTATACTTGCATACAAGATTGATTCTCAGTTGGTCTTTCGATAAATTATGAAACTCAACACTCCGGATTAATTAGGTCCGCTTAAATTAACCGTCAAGTTTTCCTTAAGTTAATGAATTGGATGGGTTTGCGCAACGCAATTCACAACATTCTCCAAAAGTCCTTTACGTGAACAGCACAATAAAGATACAATCAAAGATCATTAAGTATTATGAAAACTATAAGTGTTGACGAGGCATTCGTTACTATGATGAGCATGAAACTCGTGCCAAGAATTCATTTAACGCGATTGTTTATAAGCAACCTCCACTACTTGTGAATATAAGTTCATAACGATTAGGTGAAAATCACTTATATTCTAGCGTCATATTTATGCATGAAAATTAAGCGCGCATTCTTAATAAACATTCATAAATAAGTTATCAATCAAACGGTTAAACAAATTGAATCCACAACTTATGAAATTCCAACGAAAGTTAATCAATTCATATTGCAAATATAAACATAGTTTCGAATCACCCCCTAGCTAAAGGGGGATTAGTTCCTCATACCTTTGAAATCAAAGAAACACCTAAACATTCCAACAACTCAAAACTTGAATTGTATGAACGTTTAAGCACTCTTCTCTTCCATAAAACAAAGAGAATTAAAATGAAACTTTGAAATCAAAGAAACACCTAAACATTCCAACAACTCAAACTTGAATTGTATGAACGTTTAGGCACTCTTCTCTTCCTCGTTGTTGTAGCACAAGGTTTAAGGATAGGTTGGTTGGGGGGATGGAAGTGTGGAATGGAGTGGAAATGGAGAAGATGGAGAAGGGGAAGTGTTTGTGTATTACAATGGAAAATGAGATGATTTGGTGAATGGAATGAATGGGTATTTATAGGAAGAGAATGGGTGTTAATGGATGTTTGTTTAAGGTATTTGGTGGATGGGAAAAGGTGTGGATGGTGGGAATTATGGTGGATGGATGGTTTAGTGGATGTAATTTAGGGTTTATTTAGGTGAATGTGGATGCATGATTTAGTGGATGTAAAGGATAATGGGATGGTGTGGAATTTAAAAGCTAAAAAAATGGGATAATGGGCATTTTAGTGTGAATGGAATGGTGGGATGCACTAATGGAAATTATGGAATGGAATGGTGGGATGCACTAATGGAAATTATGGAATGGAATGGTGGGATGCACTAATTAGGAGGAAGAATTAGGGTGAAGGGCTTAATGCATGGATTTGGGCCAATTAGGGTGAAGGGCTTAATGCATGGATTTGGGCCTAAAATGCCCCCCCTTGCATGGCAAGGGAAAGGACTTGGGCTAAAGCCCACGGCAATGGCTCTAAGGTTAGGGTTTAGGTCATCTAAAAGCCCAAAGCCAAGAATAGAAACTCACGACAATGGAAACCTCCAAGAATAGAAACTTCCAACTTTAGAAACTTTGGTTACCAATTCCGACTTCCTTGCTCTTCACTTTCATTTCTTCATTTCTTAAGCTCCTTTGACCTTCAACCTCGTTCATTCCTCGTGCTCCATTTGCATACACCACATTCCAGCTCAGTTTTGCTCCAAAAGCTCCCAATTGCATCATTTCATGTATTATGTCCTTTAAACCTGAAAACACATGAAAGTAGCTTAAAAGACTACTTTAACGAATAAAACATAACAAAAATGCATAAGAACTAGCTAACTAAGGCGCATAAATATGCTCCTATCACCACACACACCTGAATGTGCTTCTTCCATGGCTAGATTAACTTCTTCCTCACCTAGGCATCTCAGGAGCACTCATTCAAAAGAGCGTCGATAGAGTGTTCCTTTGTAGTAAAGGAAGCGAGGTGCTCGTCGACGTATTTCGGAACGGTGTCTGAGATCATTTGGAAGCTTTCCGTGCTCTAAGTAGTCGATCAGCGGCTGTCTCCACTCTTCAGCATCGACTGGATGTACTGAGATGACATTTGTATCATCTAGTGACATTTCATTAACGAGCGGAATCACCCATCTTTGGCAAACTGGCACGTCTGCAACTTCATCTTTTCCTAGTGTCATACTCGAGGCTAGATTGGCGAGAGCGTCTGCCATTTGATTTTCCTTTCTTGGCACATGTTCCAATGTCACAGCTTCGAACTTTTGTAGCAGTTGGGTCGCTAGCCGGAAGTATGGGACGAGATCATCTTTCCTCACCTCATATTCAGTTAAGAGTTGATTGATTATGAGCTTGGAATCGCCATATACCTCAAGAGCTGTGATTTCCATGTTGATCGCCATTTGGAGCCCGATGATCAATGTTTGGTACTCAGCAACATTGTTGGAGCATAGCTCATTCAATTGGAAGGAGTAAGGTAGTATTTGCCTTTGTGGCGACATGAATACTCCTCCTGCCCCCGCTCCGTCTGCTCGTGCGGATCCGTCGAAGAACATCGTCCATGTTGGGAAGATGTCGATGTAGAACACCTCCTCGTCAGGCAAGTCGTCTGAGATTTTCCAATCAGCCGGGATTGGATGATCGGCAAGGAAGTCTGCTAGCGCTTGTCCCTTGACGGCTTTAGCTGGGACGTAGATGATCTCATATTGATTAAGAAGCAAAGCCCATTTAGCGAGTCGCCCTGTCAAGACTGGCTTAGTCATAACGTATTTGACAGGGTCGGCTTTAGCAACCAAGTGGATGGTGTAAGCATGCATGTAATGTCTGAGTTTCTGAATGGCAAACACCAAAGCGAGGCACATCTTTTCTATTGGGGAATAGTTCAACTCAGCGCCGGTGAGAGTTCGACTGAGGTAGTAAAGTGCTCCTTCTTTTTGGGATTCATTCTCTTGCGCCAAGAGTGCTCCGATTGAACTTTCCTGAGCAGCAATATACAATATGAGTGGTTTCCCGGGCACAGGTGCCCCCAGGACAAGTGGACTTGACAAATATTTCTTTATGCTTTCAAAAGCATTATGGCATGCTTTGTCCCATACGAATGGAACATCTTTCTTCATAAGGTGACTAAACGGTTGACAACGCCTTGCGAGGTTGGAGATGAAGCGTCTGATGAAGGCTAGCCGTCCTTGTAGACTTTTCAGCTCGTGCAGGTTTCTTGGCTCGGGCATGCTTTGAATGGCCTTGATCTTTGATTGGTCTACTTCAATACCACGGTGCTTGACGATGAAGCCGAGGAATTTTCCAGAGGTGACGCCAAACGCACATTTTAACGGGTTCATCTTGAGGTTGTATTTTCGCAACCTTTCGAACACTATTCGCAGATCCTTCAAGTGGTCTGATCTTTTCTTCGTCTTAACCACCACATCATCTACGTAACATTCTACATTTTTGTGTAGCATGTCATTGAAGATTTTCTGCATTGCGCGTTGATACGTAGCTCCAGTGTTCTTTAGACTAAAGGGCATCACCTTGTAGCAGTAGATACCTTTTGGAGTACGAAAGGCTGTTAGTTCCTCGTCTTCGAGGGCCATGCGAATTTGATTGTACCCAGAAGAGCCATCCATGAATGATAATGCCTCATGGCCAGTGGTTGCATCCACCATGATTTCAATGATTGGCAAGGGGAAGTCGTCCTTTGGGCAAGCATCGTTGAGGTCCCGGAAGTCTACGCAAACACGTATTTGTCCTGATTTCTTAAGGACAATGACGATGTTGGAGATCCATTTGGGGTATTGCACTTCTCGAATAAAGCCTGCTTCGATTAGCTTGTCGATCTCGACCTCGATTTGTGGGATAAGCTCAGATCGATAGCGTCTTTGAGTTTGCTTTATCGGTCGTGTTCCAGGCCTGACCGCAAGATGATGAACAGCGATGATAGGGTCCAGGCCGGGCATTTCTTTGTAGGTCCAGGCAAAGACGTCTTTGTACTCTAACAACAGCTGATAATACTCCTCTATCTCATCTGTACTTAATAATGCACTTACGAAGATAGGTTTTGGTTCCTTGCCTGTACCTAAGTTGAGTTCCTTGAGATCATCGACCGTGGCTTGCCCCCCATCTTCGAGTTGTGGTGGTGCAGCAGTGACATCTTCCTCGGGGATTTCGTCTTCTTTACCTTCTTGAACCGTGATGTGGAAAACATCTTGGATCTCCTCTTCAGTGCTGTCTTCTCGAGCTTGTCGGCATAAGGATTGTCTGGTGTTCGAGGAGAGGCTTTCCTCGCAATCTTCATAGGAAAGAGCCTTGACCGAGTAATTGAAGAAGTCTTCTGGGAAGAGGTCGCACATTGTGATGGGGATGGATGATCTTTGTGTCGAAATTTCAACATCTCCAACACTTTCACATTGTTCTGGAGGTTGACAAGAGTTGTTTTGCCCCATTTTTGACTGATAAACTTGTGGACAAGATGGTTGCTGCTTGTCCAATTTCTTCGAAGCGATCTTCGAACTGCATTCCTCACAATCTTCATAGCAAGGAGCCTTGATCGAGTAATTGAAGACGTCTTCGAGGAAGAAAAGATCACGCATGAGCGATCTTTGTGTTGTAATTTCATCATCCTCAACATTTTCATGTAGCTTTGAAGGTTGACGGTAGCTGCTTTGCCCCCTTTCCGATTGGTGCACTTGTGGAGAAGACATATGTTTCTCGTGCAGTTTCTTCGGAGTGACATGAGTCCATCCTTCAATTTCACTTGACTTGGAGCATGCCCCCAACAGTCGAGGTGAAGATTTTGAGTCGAAAGAGCCAGAAGTGACATCTTTCTTAGGGATTTCATCTTCAGTGCCGTTCTCTTGGGTTTGTTGGCATGAAGATTTGCCAGTGTGGATGATGATGCGCCTCCTTACCTTCAGTGGTCATTTTGTGTCGACCTCTAGGATTGCTTGGCGCTTCATCCTTGAAGGAATCAAGCTTCGAACGTCACCTTTTTCTGCTAACCCATCGAACCTTTCTTCCTTTGGTGTTGTCTTCCTCTTCCCAAAAGGCTTCTCATTATTTTCAAATCTTTCCGAAGCTGATCGTCGCAGAGGATAGATGGCTGTGTTGCTTTGTTTCTTAGGCTTTAACAACCTTTTAAAAACAGAGCTTTGGGATGTTGGCGTGCTAAGCCTCTTGAAGACAGAGGTTCGACCTTGATTACCAATGCGATTAAGCACTGAAATTCTGGAGCTTGAATGGCTCATCCTATCGAAGACCGACGTCCGAGGGGCGGGTTTAGGCTCTTTTTGGTCTTGTTCAATGCTCACGCTGATGTGTTGAGCGCTAGCTTTCTTCACTTTGCTTGAAATCTTCACGGGTGCATTTGGTGTGAAGCCAAGTCCGGCTTTGTTGTTGTCAACTCCGTAACCATGCTCCTTCAACTTCTTTTGAGTTTTGGTGAGGTTACGTTCTTTGTCATTGACAGTGTTTGAAACCTTCTTTCCAGCCGCCTCAGAAGAAGCGAAGTCGTACCCGGCCTTTGACATGAGTTTGTAGGCGTTTGGGTCGAAACCTTCCTCGGTCCTCTTGGTTGGAAGAAAGCTTGATTCCACCTTCTTTGGTAGAGCTTTTATGAAGCCTTGTGGTAGTCTTGCGGCCTTAGAACCCCCTAGCTGTGTCAGAGGCAAAACTGCATTCGTCTTGAGCAACTTTACATTATCCGTGTGCCACTGTGTGTCGGCTTTTCTTGTTTCAGTTTCGAATGGAGATTGACCATTCTTTCTTCTTGACATCGGGATATACCGGAATATGGGTGCGTTCGGTCCTTCTGACGGCATCCTACTCCCTTTGGTTGTTGCAGGTTTAGCAAACTCGTCACCGTCTTTGCTTGAAGATGGCACGGCCTGCTCTTTTTGCTTTTTAGGCATGGCTTGCCACTCCTGCTTTTTAGGTGCTGCTTTGCCCGTGGATTTGATCTCTTCCGGAAGAGCTTCGGGTACCATGTCTTCGTCCATGTAGAACTTGGCGTCTGCAAAGTGTGATTCGGCTTCGGTGAATGGCTTAGTGTCACCTTGGATCACCTTCACTCCTTCTCGGTAAAATTTTAGGCATTGGTGAAGGGTGGACGGCACTACCCCATTTGCGTGGATCCAAGGTCTTCCTAAGAGCAAGCTGTAGGAAGTTCTTGCATCAATCACGTGGAATATCGTGCTTGATTTGAGCTCACCAATGGTCATCTCTACTCGGATCGTGCCCATCGCCCTTTGTCCTCCTTGGTTAAAACCCTGGATCAGCAGACGGCTCAGGGATAGTTCATTCACCTTGATGCCGATTATGGTCATTGTTGATTTTGGCATGATGTTTATGGCCGACCCACCATCCACAAGCATGCGGTTGACTTTGTATTCCCTTACGTACCCTGAGACGAAGAGAGGACGGTTGTGAGGCTTTGATCCCAGCAGTAGGTCTTCGTCAGTGAAGTTAATTGTGTCATTGGTGGCACAACATGTGGCACATTCATGTGGCTGAAGCTTCGAGCCATCGTTGTTACTTTCTCGCACTTCGTGGTCGCCGGGACCTGCCAGGACTGCTACTAGTGCTCTTCGTATCTTTTTTGGCAATGGTAGCGCTTCCTCGATACTAAAGTGTGTTGGTAGACCTTCTTCGGGTGTGAGGGTCTTTTCTACCTCAGTGGCGATAGCTTTGCCTTTTGAGGGCTTTTCTATTTCTACTTCAACCATGTGACAGGCCACAGTAGTGCACTGTTGGAAAAAGTCATTCGGGAAGTATTCACGCAAGGAAACGGGAATGCGTGGCTCCTGCTCCATAGGTTCCCCAACATATGTTGTCTTATCATGCTTTATGTTTCTTTTAGGCTTCGCATTGTTGCGGCCGTGGTGATTTCTTCTTTGTTCCACCTTTGGCTGTATGACTCGTGGTCTTGGTTTCCTTGTCTTTTTGTAGGTTACCAATATCCATCCTTCTTCATCATCAGCATGTGCATCTTGGTCGCTTCTCTCCAGTGATGGTTGTGTAGGAGGTGCCGTGCAACTTGAGCATTCACGGGAACGGTCAGGTGTCGTTTGGAGTGAAGGAAAATTTGTGAAAAACATGTTCATTTAAGCAACATCAATAGCATGCAATTAACAATTAAAGGCGGAATCATGCTTGTATGCACTTAAAACAAAACATTTACCCATGAAATTCAAAGCCTAGTAGATAGGTGAACCAAGACTCAACTCAAAACAAAGTGAGTTGAGAAATCAATACCTTTGTAGATTCCTCTTTGCATAAGCAAAGGCTAATCACCCAAAGAGAGGGTCTTCATTCCTTGCATCTTGGATCCATGGATTTGGATGGATGAAAAGGTTTCTCCAAGTTCCCAAAATTGAGAACCTCTAAGTCTCCACACCAAGGTATATTGTAGAAGAAATGAGTGACCTAGAGGAAGTAAGATTGCTAGCTATTCCCCTCTAGATTGGCCGGCCTCTTTGAGAGCAAAGGGAGGTTTTGTGTTCTCATCTTTACTCCCTAGAAAATCCTAAGGATGAAATGGCTATAAAGATGTCTTTATACCACCTCACAATGGAGTGGCAAACTTGCAATTAAGCCAAGTTCACTACCCTCCTCTAAATGGTCGGCCTATGGGGATTAATTGGGCTATTTGGGCCTTTGTGAATCATTATTCATTAAGTTGTCATACAACTTAAGTCAATGGACTTGACGTTCGAAGCCCATTGGGCCTTAAGGTCCAAAACTATCCCGAGGTCTTCAACAAACTTATTCGTTTGATTAATAATCATATTAATTAATCCTTGCCATAAATAATTAAACCATTTAATTATTCTTACTCATCTCCGTTGAATCTTCAAACTCTACCTTACACGGTGTACGATCCATTAGGTTCCTTTTAGCGAGGCAGTGGGCGATTCAAACTCTTTCAAATCGATTGTGAATTGAAACTTACTTTCAATTCTCCCGTTAGTGATAATACACTTTTAGGGCTTCCACAAACCATGAGTGACACCTAGCAGCATATCATGGTTACCCAAACTAATCAGAAGAGGTGGAGAACCTATTCAGTTTAGGATTACAAATGCAATACGGTCTTTCTCTAATACAATACTCTTGACCACATTGTTTGGTTTGATAGTTTATTCATGTCTACTATCCAATGTGAATCTTTGTACTTATATGATTACCTTGAATGTGATCTGGAACGCATTCCAACATCTCATTCATACTCTGGCCAGAGATTCCAAATCATATCATAGAGTATTCTCCCTCAAATAGTTTGAAGGTTAGAGATCCCTTGTTGCGCATTCACTTGCCTCCATGGCTAAGTGGCTTAACCCCAACGATGCCGTGGACACCCTGATAGAGTGACGTTGACATAATCAAAGATTAAGGACCTAACCACAAGACAACTGTGATGCCTCAGGTCAAAAGACTAATTTGCATTATCCCAACCATGAGTTCTCATGTGACATAAATATGAGAACTCTTCGTTGATCGTGTTCAGTGAACTCATTCTCTATTGAGCACCTACGTACTTGTCTTGATGTCACACACACCAATGACTCGAGACTAGTCACTCTCCCTGAGAGAAGACATAGCACGTACTGATCTTAACGGACTGTCAATGCCCAATTGACAATCCTATAATCAGGAACGTTTAGGATGTGTCAACGAAAGAATGGTCTCATAAATCTAACTTCTTTAGATCGCATTCTTCCAATCACATATTCCTTGGACTTATCGTTTTAAGCATATAACATTTATATTAGACGGCTCAAACAATAATCTTTGCCATTTACATTTAAACTACATTAGTTTGAAATGAACTACATTAGTTTGAAATGTCCGTAAAGTATCATCATATGATTGGTTTTAGGGCACATTTCCAACATGGAGAGGCACAAGATTAAATGATCCAAACGCAATTGTAGTGGTATGCGTTGCGGCCGTGTCCTCAAGGTCGAGCTCAATTTGCCCTTGTTGTGCTAGCTTCATGATGAGTTCTTTAAGAACGAAGCACTTGCCAACAGGATGGCTCACGATACGATGATACTTGCAGTACCTAGGATCGTTTGTGCGATTCATTTCTTCAGGGCGCTTGCATTCGGGTAGCTCAATCACCTTTTTTTCCAGCAAGTCATCTAACATGGCAGCCATGTCAGAGTCAGGAAAAGGGTACGTTTTCTGTTCCAACTCTCTCAAAGTGCTCTTGTATCTGTCTTGGGTGCGAGAAGGCTCACTTGTCTTTATCTCCTTCCCTTTCTTCTTAGAGGAGATCTTGATGGGCGCTGAGGAGGTCTTGATGGGTGCTGAGGAGGTCTTGATGGGGGTAGTGTTGACGGTGAAAGCTTCCTTAGCGGGTTTCTTCCCAGTCTTGTCTATATTTGGGGCGAATACTTTATCCTTATTGAAGTTAGTAATCGGCTCATTTTTCCCGTGATTAGCGATACTCAGCTCCATGTCGTGGGAACGAGTTGCTAGCTCTTCGAATGTTCTTGGTTTTATGCCTTGGAGGATGTAATGTAACCCCCAGTGCATGCCTTGAACGCACATCTCGATGGCAGAGGTTTCAGAAAGCCGATCTTTGCAATCCAGACTTAAGGAGCGCCATTTATTTATGTAGTCGACGACAGGTTCATCTCTCCACTGTTTCGTACTGGTCAGCTCCAGCATGCTTACAGTACGACGAGTGCTGTAGAAACGGTTGAGGAATTCCCTTTCTAGCTGGTCCCAACTGTTGATAGACTCAGGTTCGAGGTCAGTGTACCAGTCAAAAGCGTTACTTTTCAGCGAACGCACGAACTGTTTGACGAGGTAGTCTCCCTCTGTCCCAGCATTGTTGCAAGTTTCAATGAAATGGGCGACATGTTGCTTCGGGTTGCCTTTTCCATCGAACTGCATGAACTTTGGGGGCTGATAACCCCTTGGCATTTTCAAAGCATCAATCTTCTTGGAGTAAGGCTTTGAGTACAGTACGGAGTCATGCGAGCTTCCTTCGTACTATGTCTTGATAGTGCTTGCGATCAACTCCTGTAGCTGCTGGATAGAGAGAGATCCCATGAATGCCGTTGCTTGGTCTAGCTTTGGCTTCTCTTCAACTTTCTCCGCTGGTGGCTCCTCTTCTTCGTCGACTTCTTTCTTTAATAGGCCAACATTTGGGTCGACTTTCACGTCGGGCAGCGCATCTAGTTGGCTGACAAGTGCGGCAATCTGCAAGTCCTTCTCTTCCACAGTCCGTGTGAGCTTTGCGATTGCTTCATTCATCTGAGCTAGCTGCTCCTCGATTGAAGTTGCTCCAGTGGTCATGACTTGCATGGTTGTACTGCCGCTCGAATCAGCGTCGGAGAGTAGGGACTCTGAGTATTTCCTCGGGCTTTCTCCCCTTGATGCCCTTAGCGAGGCTAGGGTGATCACAGGCTCGTACCTCAGGTGCTCTTGTTCCTTTGACAGAGTTAATGCAGGGGCGGAAGCCGCGGCAAAAAGAGCTCTTGCTTTACTTCGGGTTGTGATGCCCGAAATACCACCACTTGCGGCGATGATGTTCTTGTTCTTTACTTTGATTGCAGGAACAGCTTGATCCTTTCTTGATGCCATTTGCGTTTTTTCGATGATTTGAGGATAGAGATGAGAGGTAGAGATGTCCCACCGGGCGTGCCAAATTTGTGAACACGAATTTTCCTTGAAACAAGAAACAAGAATAACGTGTACAAAATAATATTTTGTTTGATGATTTTGGGGTTACGATCTCTCTCAAATTTGGTCCTCTGATTCTATCTTCGTAGGGTGTAGGTTTGTGGATGAGTTGTTGATCCAAAGGGCCGTCGGGGCTTGATCTAAGGATGAACAGTTGATGAATGGATGAACACTTTCTTCAAGGGCCGTCGGGGCTTGATCTTGAATAATGGTTGTGTGGATTTCTTCAAGGGCTTTTGGGCTTGATCTTGAAGGTTGATGGATGAGAGGATCTTCAAGGGCTTTTGGGCTTAATCTTGAAGAACGATTGGATGTGTGGATTTGTTGAGGTTGTTGATCCAAAGGGCCGTTGGGGCTTAAGCTTAGGATGAACGGATGATGACTTTCTTCAAGGGCCGTCGGGGCTTGATCTTGAGTTGATGGATGAACGGATCTTCAAGGGCTTTTGGGCTTGATCTTGAAGAATAGATGTGTGGATTTGTTTGTTGATCCAAGGGCCGTTGGGGCTTGAGCTTAGGATGAACGAAAGATGAACGATGAACACTTTCTTCAAGGGCCGTTGGGGCTTGATCTTGAGTTGGTGGATTTGACGAAGAACGAAGAGTGCTTTCTTGATCCTTCGGGATTTTCTTGAGAGCTTTAGAACTCTAAGGCTTCAAGATTTTGGTGTGTGGAGAAATGTATTTGTGAATTGGTTGATGCTTGATACCTTGATGGAGAAGCCTATTTATAGGCTTTGAGAATGAATCACCACCACAAAATATTTTTTTCCTTTCCAAGCACCATTGCCTAATTTTCCCACTTAATGCAATATTGAAATTGAAGTGGTGTAACTTATGGCCTAATTTCCCACTTAATACCATTTTAAACTTGAAGTGGTGTAACTTATGGCATAATTTCCCACTTAATACCATTTTAAACTTGAAGTGGTGTAACTTATGGCCTAATTTCCCACTTAACACCATTTTAAACTTGAAATGTGTATGCTTTGTCATTGCCCAAATGAGAAAAACTTGATCCGTAATGGATTGAAGTTTGCTTGCCTTGTCATTGCCCAACATGAGAAGAAAAACTTGTTTTGATCCTTAATGGATTGAAATGTACTTGCCTTGTCATTGCCCAAAATGAGAAGAAAAACTTGTTTAATCCTTCAAGGGTATTTCTTCCTATTTTGTTGAGTCACACGCCATGTGTACAATTTGTACAACACGTGGCGTATGCCATGTATGCCTTGACACGTCAAAACTTTAATGTATTGGTGAACATTTTTTTTTTTTTTACTGAAATTTCGATGTCTACAACCATTTTAGTTTTTTAAGAAATAATGATTTAAGTTTTTAATTTTATTTTCATATAAAACTAAAAATAAGAAATCATATTTAAGTGGCGTGTAGTGCCACTTAACATCATCCAGTGGCATGTCAAGCCCCACACAAGTTTTTCTCCTCTTTTTGGCACTCCATTTCATAATGTTATTTCCTAAGTAGACAACATTTCACTATTAATTAACCTCAATTTCAATGGCTTTGACGTCAGGCTTCTTCACCTCCGCCTTTTGTACGGTCACACTCAAAACTCCATTCTCCATGGCAGCCTTAATATGATCAACCGTTACATTCTTCGGCAGCTGAAACCTTCCCAAGAACTTGTCGCTGCTCTTCTCCACTATGTGCCACTTGTCGTTTTTGTCGTCCTTCTTCATGTTCCTCTCTCTGCTGATCTGAAGCACCATGTTGTCTTCACCTCATCCTTCTTCAGCCCCAGAATGTCCGTCTTGAACACGTGGGCTTCCAGGGTCTCCTTCCAGTCGACCCTAGTGTTCATAAAAGCCGAATTTTCTCGAGAAAATTCAGGAAATGCGGAGAGTGATGAGGAGGAAGGGGATGGGAAATCCTTGAAAGGGTCCCAAAGGTTGAGGTAGAACGGGTCGAAGATGCTACTGCCTCGTCGAGAGTTGGGGATGAGAGACATTTTGGAAAAAACTTGATGCGGTTTTGTTTGGATGAGGAGAAAAGTCCTGGGAATCAAAATTAGAGCCGGTAGAGAGAGTTATTACTTTGCTTCACTGGTTGGTGAAGGAAGTGGGTTAGTGGCATATTTATAAGGAGTCAAAGACGTCTCTAGAAAATTCCAGGTACGGGAAAACTAAAAAAGGGCATGAAACCAAGCAGCACAAGGAAGACGAAACAGAAGTTGCTAGAAACTTCCTGAATGAAAAAAATTGGACTTCAACAAAAAAAAAAAAAAAATGTTGGGATAGAAGAGAGGAAAGAATTCCACTAAACTAGCTTTATTGCACGTGCATGTGTGTGGAAGATTTTTTTTTTTTTTTGGTCAAAACAATTAGGTATAAGATTGATTCTTCCAATCTTATGGTGCACAATAAAACGCTTTGCTTCAATCGTATGGCGTATAGAACATCTACTGGTTGGGGCTTTGTGGAGGATCTTTCTTTTTAGGCTGAAATGTTTTTATGTTTTTTTAGTATATTTCATGTATTATTTTGTACACATCACATTACTTGTTTTTTTTTTTTTTTTTTTATTTTATTTTTTTTTTTTATGAACAAACTATCATCTGCACTAGAGGTGGGCTAGCTAGCAATAATGTGGTTCGAATTCGCCTTTGACGAGAATCGAACCTAAGAACTCTTATTTACAAATGAAGAGGAATTCCACTAAACTAGAGTACTAAATGACCATCATATTACATAAGTGTTGGTACGTAATTAGTTTGTTTGGGCTCTAACTCCTCCTGACTTTTAGATAAGCTATTTCATGAGATGTTAAATGTTATTGATATTTAGTAGATATTGTTGATAGGAGCATATTCATGCGACTTAAATGGCTAGTTCTCGTGCATTTACGGTATGTTTCTTTAGTTATTTTAGTCCTTTATGCTTCTTTTGTGTGTTTTCAGGTTCTAAGGGCAAAGTATGTAAAATGATGCCTTTTGGAGCCTTTTGGAGCAAATTAGAGATTGGAATGGATTGCATATGCTTAAAGCCAAGTAGATGGACGAAATTGAAGACCAAACCATTCACTTATCACTTATCAAACCATTCACTTATCACTTATCAAACCATTCACTTATCACTTATCATAACCATACACTTATCACTTATCATAACCATTCACTTATCACTTATCATAACCATTCACTTATCACTTATCATAACCATACCTTCCCCCTTCCAATTTCAGCCACATGCAACCAAACACATTCTATGCCGTGGCCTCCCATCATAATTCCACACACCATTCCAGCTTTCCTTCATTGCAGCCACATGCATTTCCAACCTAGCATTCCACTCTTTAATCACATGCACTCCCACTCTTTAATCACATGCTTTCCCAACAAATAAAACAGCCATTCCACATGCATTTCCAACCCACATGCACCCTTTAATTATTTAACCTAGCTGTCATTGCACATGCATTCCTTTAATCCACATGCATCTCCATAATCAATCAAAAACACCCATGTCGTGGCTCCCCCTCCACTTTCCAGCATCCCATTTCCAGCTTTGCACATGCATTCACTTAACCTAGCTGTCATGTTCCCTCTCCCATCCATTCATCTCCCTATAAAAACCATACACACTTCACACAACATTCATACACTCTTCCATTTCAGAAAATCATCCATATACACCAACTTGTGCCGTGACTTCCCTATTAATCCAAACACCACCAAAAATTCAGCCATTCACCACTCCCTATCCTACCACCCCACTCCATTCTACATCATCCATAATCCCCAAAACTCACCTTAGACCTTGTGCTACAACAAAGAGGAAGAGAAGCGGGCCTAAACGTTCATACAATTCAAGTTTGAGTTGTTGGAATGTTTAGGTGTTTCTTTTCCTTTGAATTCAATGTTTAATTTCAATTCTCTTTGTTTTGTACGTATGAGGAACTAAACCCCCCTTGGCTAGGGGGGATTCGAAATATATGTTTATGCTTGCATTTTGATTTGATTACTTCTAATTGCGTTTCATAAGTTGTGGATTCAATTTGTTTAACTGTTTGATTGATAACTTATTTATGTATGTTTATTGAGAGTGCACGCTTAATTTTCATGCATGAATATGACGCTAGAATATAAGTGAGTTTCACCTAATAGTTACGAACTTATATTCACAAGTAGTGGAGGTTGCTTATAAACAATCGCATTAAACGAATTCTTGGCATAAGTTTCATGCAATCATAGTAACGAATGCCTCGTCAACACTTATAATTTTCATAGAGCGTAATGATTCTTGCTTGTATCTCTATTATGCAATCATGTAGGGGACTTGTGGGGAATGTTTTGGGTTGTCGTATGCAATCATCCAATTCAATAACATAAGGAAGATTTGAAGGTTAATTAGTGCATCACGGTTAACTTGGGGTGTTGAGAATTCATGGTTTATTGAAATGCAATTGGAAATCTTTTTATTATGCAAGTGTAACATGTGTGGAGATGAATCCCTTGGCTAGCATCCATTCATTCCATTTCATCATTTTCATATTTACATTCTGTTTTAATTGCAATTTGTTCATTTAGTTTAATTTCGTCAAACCCTAAATCCCCCTTTACTTTATTGTCAAATTAGTTAGAAATCAATTTAGTTTGTGTTTTTAAGAGTCTTGAGTCAAGTTACAACTTAATTTCGTCCAAATTTGGGTTTGTGCTCAAAACTGCCCAGAAAGTGGTCTTTAGGCAAATTTGAGTGTGTTTGTGCTATTTTGAGTCTTTTGATTTGTTTTAGTGTTTTAAAGTTTAGTTTTGCATTCTTTGAGTCTAGTATAGTGTTTTATATTGTGTTTTTACGTTTTTGAGTGAAATCCAAGTGATTAACAATCCCTCCTAATCCCTGGTCTTGAACAATCCCTACTTACATACTTACTACAATTGTCAAAAAGAGGGTTTAATTTGTGTGCGTATAATTCTCGCATCAATTGTTAATGAGATAAGATCAAGGGACACATATTTTGACAAATATCTTTACACTTCATATTATCTCTTGGATTTTTTATATTTAATGGTCATGATAAAAAGCAATGTTCTAAAAATCGGCCTAGGCATTCGGCGGTGGAGTCCCGATTCGATTTGGGCTAAATCGTTCAGGTAAGGCGGGAAGGATTTAGGCGGTTGCCTAGGCGTCTCTAGGCGCTCAAGGCGGTGCTAGGCGGCGGTCGATGCTTTGCAAATCGTGCAAGTATTATTCTTTAAAAAAAAAAAATACTTCCAAAAGGATTTTAAGAATGTATTTTTTTTTTTTTTTTGTGTTTCTCTAGTTGATAAGAAACACATAGTAATTGTTTGGACCCGATTTTATATTTTTGACCCAAGCAATCGAAGCCCTTGGATGATTATGAAAATTAAGAGATTTTTCTTAGCATTACTATTGATTTTAATCATAGTAATTATCTTGAAAATATCCTCAAAGCTTACAAAGTTTAGAGTTATGCATGGGATTCTTTTGCAGATAATCAAGGGTTTTATCGGATTGTGGAGAAATTAAAGGAGATTGCATAGTTGGCTACTTGTCAACCCCTTACAATCAACGTAGTAGTAAAGAGAGTTATGTGAGGGCTTGCCGTGTAGCTTTAAGATTCTATCCTAATCAAAATGGTATCTAGTCAGTTGCATGGATTCCATATTTGAATGGGTTTGCATGCAGAACCACGTGGAACAATGGTACAAGGATGCAACTTTGGATGATTAGCATATGGATATGCCATTTTATCTGTTTGAAACATTAAGAATTTAAGATGGTGATGTACTGTGAAGACTAAAAGGTCCAATGCATCGCAATGATTAACATTACAATATCACCAAAAGTTAGAGGATAATGAGTGGTAATGCATGATTATTATTTCACAAGGTATGGTTCATGAAGGACTCTGCAACGAGGATAGCCCTTTCAAATCAACACACAAATTGCCCTACGCAAAGCTTCTCAACAACCCTGAGATTTTTTCCTCTCCCCTTTTCTTCTCGTGAACACATCTTCAGTTTAGATAGACATTAATGTGAAGGCAACCGGTGATATCTTCAATTTGGATAGACAACATTTGAGCCGTATAATCAATCGACTGATGAACACCTTCAGTTTGGATAGATAGCACTGCTTCGAGACCGAATGGTTATTTATCCAAGTCACGGTCAATAAGGATTTACAAGTCTTTGTTAGTAAAGGTCATCTCATCAGCCTTCTCGACGAAGTAAAGTGTTACCAAGTTACTACATTCGGCACATTGAAAGCCGAATTTGAAATTGAACTTCGCAGAACTAGCAGCCTTGTCTTCAGGCTCTAGAACCCGAACGCTGAGACGTGTTCCTTCCTCGGCCTCAGTCGCAAGATCAAGAAGTCAGCATCGCACCCAACGCCACATCAACATATTTTACTCCCTGGCTGAACTCGACCAAAGAGTTGGCACGCCCTGCGCACAACCGAATGACGTAGTTAACTTATTAATTACTCGGCATATGCGCCACATAGGCTTGGCAGTTTTTAGGGTCAACAGTAATATACGGAACATCTATAGTATGTGAAAAATATATATTCAATGGTGTGAGAATTCCGAACCGAAAAAAAAATATATATAAATATATATATATATATATTTTGGTTGTATTTTTATTGAATGTTGAATTTAAGTAGTTTGATAATAAACTATGTTAGAAATAGAAGTATGAAATTAAGTAGTTTAAAACATTGGAGCGTCAATTGGACTTTGTATGAATAAATTGGTATTTCAATTGGTATGAAATTTCAAATTGATATGAGGTAAAAAACTTAAATTTCAATTGATATGAAATTGGACAATAAAATTTCAGGCTCATAGCCCAAATTTTGGCCCACACCCCAAAAATCTCAATTTTCAGCCCAAAAACCCGAAATCCAAAGTTCAGTCCCGATCCATCCTGAAATATCGTAAACATATCGAAATTCCAAAAATTGAGAATACCGGAATTTCGGTTCAAGATTGGTTTTCAATTTTTCATCCCAAAAATTTTCGATTTGAGATTCAGAATCTCATTTTTAGTTTGAAATCCCATACCGAACCACCCCTACACAAACTTACTAACTCTAACTCGAAGTTTTTTAGAAGTCTTGTTAGAAATTATATATTATAATATTTAAGTTTTGTATGAATGAAAAATAAGAGTTAAGTGTCATAGTTGAATTCAAATTAATGAGTTGCGTATGGTCGTTAGAACGTTAGGCAACAGTCACAATGTTTCAAAAGTAGTGGCTTGAGTTCTACATAAACTCAAACATCCTACATGTCTAAATAATCGAAGAAAAGAGTTTTCTTCAATGTCTTTTATTCTTTGTTAGTCAAACTCCAAGTTGTATCTTGAGAGTACGAAATATATGAAGTTCGCCAGAGTCCGAAGATTGAAGTGTTTTGACTTCAGATTATAAATTGTTGAATCCTGGAAGATAGACGCCTACCGAACTACAAACACAAGAGTAGAGGCGAAATTCTATCTTTAGAACATTACATTTATGCAAGCCTCAATCTCCAAGTTTGTCAATTTTTTGAACTTTCTCTCTAGTTGTTTATGTTAATCTCATATATAATTGATGTTGTGAATTTTTTTATGATTATTATGATTGGAATTATATTATTATTTTTTATATTTTATAATATTGCTCAAACAAGTCTTACTTGTGTTTTGTCTCCGTCTGTGCGTGATCCTTCAAATATATCTCTGATCGGAGCAGTCTGCCCCCACCACTCTCATAATTCGCATTTGCTTCGGAACTCCTCCCTCTCTCCCTCTCTCGTTCAGCAAAGCCATTGCTCGAAACTGACACACAAATAAAGACAGTGATCGAGGGAGGAGGGAGGAGGGAGACATTGATGCTTTCATTGAGGATAGAGAAAAAACTTCTCCACCTACTCCATAACCCCACCATGTTTGATGTCCGAGTGCTGCAACTTTAACACTTCACCATTTCACGCCATTTCTCTTTCTGGGTTTCACGAATGTCAGCTCCCGAGGCAACCCACCACCGCCGTTCGGCCACCGGAGGCAGCGGCGCGTCGGTCTCGGATGACTCCGACGACAACCAGTCCTGGCGCTCGATGTCTGACTCCGGCAATGTCCGGAGGAAGTCTTGTGAGTCAGATTGTTCAGTGGAGGAGGTGGATTTGGAGAGTGGGCTTTTGGAGGTGAAGAAGGTGGTGCATTTGAGTAAAGTTGAGAGAAATTGCAGGATTTGCCACCTGGGTTTGGAGGGAGGTGGTGGAACCGACCCTGCCTCTGGGGTCCCGATTGACCTGGGGTGTTCTTGCAAAGGGGATTAGCGTGCTGCTCATAAGCAATGCGCTGAGACTTGGTTCAAGATCAAGGGAGATACGTGAGTACAAAATTTTTCTGAGTTTAATATTCATTATTTTCTTTGGTTTTTGGTGTTTCTGCTTGAAATTATGAACACCCATTTGCTGGATTGTGAATGTTTGTTCTGCTTGAGTGTTTAATGATGGTCCGAAAACTTTAGGATTATATTTTGTTCTGTTTCTGCATTGAAGTGCAAGCACATGGATGTAATTGGTTCCCAGAGTCAGCTCTCTCACTTTTGATGTGGTTTACTTCAAACTATGAACTTACTATGGGCATGTTACAACATATACCATCTTGGTGGTGTTTAGGTTCCTGCTTCCGAGAGTTCAGCTTATTCGAATGATTACTTGCTAATTAGCTTCTTTCTTTTCATGTAATTGTCACAATTGTTCTTATCATTTTGCTTCTTACTGGAATGCCGAATTAGGCAGATCACGTATGTTGTAGAATGCGTATGCTCATATGAAATACGAGAAAATCTAGTAAAAGAACAATCTTGTAGTCACCACAATTACAATCCATCTGAACTCAAAGATATCCATCGTTCTAGGTTCATAGTTTTTATAGTCACACTTTCTGTGGCATTTACATTAGTGGAAAGTGCGAGGTCCAATGCAAGCTAAAGGAAGTGTGTTTGTATGCAAGAATTGAGCTCCTATGTCGAAAAGTAGATATCTTGTGTGCCATGTATCTTTTCTGTATGCTTCTAATAAAGATGTAAATGTTTAAATTATGCATATGGATTAGTAAATGATGATGAGCATTTGCATTCTTTGGTTCCATCACAAGTTTATTTCGTTTATACATATGGGAGATTTTCTACACTCCAAGGATGATAATTTGGTAAAGTTCAAAGGAAATATCCAAACTTAGGCTACAGGAAATATAATCTAGATAAGCTGCATCACATGATAATACAATGACATACATACATCATAGATGGATTGGTGAAGACTTGCTGCGGTGGTAACCAGGATGAGGACAAGATATGCAAGAACAGCAAGCTAGTTCAAATTTCAACTCATCATGGTAAGCAAATGGAACGACATCTTGACTACATGACTTTTCTTCCAGAAACAGAAATAGAAGATTGATGGCTTTGAAATCACTTATAGTGATTGTATAGCATTCTCTTTTATATTTTTTAGATTTGTATGCTGTTGGTTACACGTCATTATGTTTGTTCAAAATCCTCATGGTACATTTCTTCATTATGTTGCGTTATGGTTGCAAATACCAGTCTTGTCTGACTAAGCGTCATTATGTTCGATTTTTCCTTCTGCATAAGCGTCTTAGCCAACAATTCCTGTCTTTGCTTTTTCCTTCTGTCTAAGCGTGTTAGCTAACAATTTACCAAATGACTCAAAATATAATATACAAAAAAGACACAGAAACTTACTCACTTGTTGCCCTTAACCTTGAACCAAAGTACCAGCACAGTTCTTGTGGGCAGCAGCCAAATCATCCTTGCAAGAACAACCCAATTCAATCGGAGCCCCGGATTCGTGGCTGTTACTCTCCAAAGCCTGATATTCATAAAACCTGTGTCAGCTTTAAAAAATCTAACTATTTTATGAATCACCAGCTACCATTCTTTAGAATCAGTTTCCTGGGAACAAAGATCATTCGAATGTCACTATTATTAAACCTATTAGCAAGAACAAAGATTCTTAAACTTCCTATTTCCATATATGAATTTAAGGAGGAGAGAAAAACAGAGTCATGCATTAATGAACTAAATGGAAACTAAACAGAGTATTGTATTCAACTTTCACAATACGAAAAAAAATAAAAATTTGTTTCCACAAAAGCCCCAAAGAGAAGCTGAAATTGCTCACCTTGAGTTACAAAACCGCAAAAAAGGAAAAACCAGGGTCCCCTGACACCGAAAACAAAACCAAAGTAAAAACCCATATGCAGCCGAATTAAACACATACATGCAGCTGAATTAAACACCCACACGCAGGATCCGATGGTACTAACAAAACCCTCAAAATCGCAAAAAAAAAAAATTAAATTTGAACAGAAAACCCATATGCATATCCAAAATCACAGAAAAGAAATTGAAACACCTAAATTGAGAAAGCCATAAAAACTCACCAGGAAACGCTAGCTTTTCTAGGTAAAAAATTTCTCCGAATCCAACCGAAGAACCGAAGAAACTTCTACAAGTTAGGTGGTTTTTCAGCAAGAAAGTGCGGTTGGTAATTTGTGAGACAAAGCTCGCAGGGTCGGAGAAGGAGAGAAGGCAGCTTTGGAAAGCGAAAGGAATCGAGGTTCAAGAGCAGGGAATTGTGAGGGAAAAAAGTGGAACGGAGGGAAAAGTCGAGAAGAAAGGTCGTGCAGAGCGATGAGCGACGCGTGGACAAACGCATAATGGAGAAGAATCGGAGGGCATTTATGCCATTGAAAACAACAGAAGCTGAGAAGTGATCTACGGGTGGAGACAAAGGGCAAAGTCGTCTTTTAACTGTAAAAAAAAAGGAAAAAAATGCAAATAACAAAGGAATTGGAGGGCATTTTCGCCCGTTTACAGTTAATGAACAGTAATTTTGTATTGAGTTTTAGTATATGTATAATTTCATGAGATGTTAAATGTTATTGATATTTAGTTGATATTGTTAATTTAATGTAAATATTATTATTTATTAATAAGTCCAAATATTACATACCAAACGACTTGCTTATAACTTGCACGGTATATTTAGTTTTAATCGTCCGATTAAATCGAACGGCCCATACAACCCCCACACTTAAGTTTTTGGGTCCACCATTCATCATCATCAGTCAACTGTGTTGTCTAAGTAACTCATACAAACGTCAGATTATTCTCAAGCGTCCTAAGAAAGTTCTGATAATTCTCAAGCGTCATAGAAAGTTCCAGAAATTCACACATACATTTCCAGTCTCATCTTTAAGTCTGTTTTAGAAAATTCTTCTGTTCCTTAAAAATACACAACCAAATCCGCTCTTCTTGCAATCAGTCCAGCAAAAGCAATAATTCTATAATGATTCTCAAATTTCTCAACATCCAAACCAGCCCCATCTATTTTTCAGAATGTCGCTCGTCCCCAACTCCCGATGAGGAAGCAGCAGCGTCTTCGACACATTCTCCCTCAATCTGTGGGACCCTTTCAAGGATTTCCCATTCCCTTCCTCCTCATCACTATTTGCATTTCCTGAATTTTCTTAGGAGAATTCGGCTTTTGTGAACACTAGGGTCGACTGGAAGGAGAGCCCCGAAGCCCACGTGTTCAAGGCGGACGTTCCGGGGCTGAAAAAAAAGAGGTGAAGGTGGAGGTGGAAGACGACAGGGTGCTTCAGATCAGTGGAGAGAGGAACGTGGAGAAGAAGGACAAAAATGACAAGTGGCACATAGTGGAGAGAAGCAGCAACAAGTTCTTTAGGAGGTTTCAGCTTCCGAAGAATGCAAGGGTCGATTAGATTAAGGCTGCCATGGAGAATGGAGTTCTAAGTGTCACTGTTCCAAAGACAGAGGTGAAGAAGCTTAACGTCAAAGCCATTGAAATCTCTGGTTGAAATTCTGATTTTTTTTTTTTTTAAGATTTTATCTATGTTATACGCCACATATAAATGCATGAAAAATACATATGTGCATTATTCGACAACTCTACTGAAATGGTACTTTGAAAAATTCAAACCAGATCTAAATTTTTAAATAGTAATTAATTTAAAACTTTATCATTTTGATCTTTTTAATAATATGTTAAAAATACATATAAAAAGCATTTTTTGTACTATAAAAACTATATGTCAAAATTAGGTCCATTAAATGTAAAAAGTAAGTACATACATTAGAGTTTTTACAAACGTGCAAGTTAACGAAACACGTATTAAAAATAAACAAATAAATTCTTAAAAATATATGGAATAATTTTGAACTGGATTAGCTTAAGAGATTGAGCTAAATTGTCTTGGTTTGAATAAAGCAAGATAATAATAGTGAAGTGTTTGTGCATTGTTAGGACTAGCCACAAACAAAATACCCTAAAATTTTGTAAGGCTCTTATGGCAACCCCTCTCATCAACCCACTTATTGAACAAAAGTTGGACATATTTGTAAGGCTCTTATGGCAAAAGCTTCAACAAGAACTTTGAATTTTTTTTTATTAAAATTCCTTGACAACGTCGAATGACGAAAAGGATTGAGGCGTGACTAATCCTGACGTAATTTCTGGCAAGATTTTCTTGACAGTTTTGAGATGAACATTGAGATGGTAATTTTTGGCGGGCATTGTCTAAATCAGGGGTTAGGTGTGGATTGACGGCGTTGAACTGATGATGGTGAAGTTAGAAACGATGGAAGAGGAAAGAATTCGTACGTAGTACAAGCTAATCTTCCACTTCTACATCAAATTGTGTAAGACCAGTTAAGGAGGTCTAGAGTCCATACAACCACCATGTCAATCCTCCCCCCGCAATCCCTAAACCCCATTCCTAGATTTTCCAAAATTTTTTTCTAATTCTTCGTCTTCCTCAAATCTCCTTAAAATTTTCTCTTAGTTTTCATGGGTCTGAAGTTGAGTTTACGTCTGAATTAGCTTCCCTTTTTTACTAGGTCGTGAGGAGGGATCGAGATCGAGAGCTCTCTTTGTGCTCGTGCCTTTAATCTTAGGTGCAACCGCCTCCACCGTGACACCCAATTGGAAGACCCATGGAGAAAACCCGAAAAAATGAACCTCGCAGAAAGGAATCGACCTCATCAACGCGTGGTGGTGCACGAAGGATATTTGGACCTAAACTCATTGCTGTAGCGGCTGGGTGGCAAGGACCATCGCCGCCGATGTCGAATGAGTCAATCGACGCCGTGCCGTGTGTCAAGATTTGGAAATCATATATTTGGTTTCAAATTATTGGTTATGCAAATTTCAACTTTGATAATTTGGAAGTATTAGGGATTGAGAGGGGGAGATTTAAGAACGGGGACTATTGACATGGTTGTATGGGATGGGTGGTGGTGGTGGAGAAGGAAGAAGATGGCGATGGAGGTCTTGGGTGGGAGAAGGGAGTGGGCCCCTCTTTGTTTTGTTTTAATTTAAGTTTTTGTTTAAATTGTTTTTTGTTAACAAATTATTTTTTTATGCCACATCATCAAATATGTTGATCGCGCATTTGCCACGTCATCACTTAACGGTCAAACTAACGGTTTAATTAATGGATGTATGAAACTGCAATAAAATTGTGTATGAGATTAAGATGTTTTAAAGATGTTGTATGAGATTGTAATTACATTCAAACCCGAGAGGATAAAATGTAATTTACCCTAGAATAATCAAATAGAACAATCCACAAAGGAGGTCGTTTTGATCTAAGGAATAGGATCCCCACCTTGCTTGTTCATGAGCTGGGACCAAGATTGAAGACTTGCTGAAACAAAGCTAAAGATCCCTTATGAAAGTGTACTTTCGTTCGTTCTTCATTCCGTCCTTGACCCATGATCAATGACTTAATCCACCCAGAAGTAGAAAACCCAAAAAACTTGTAAAACCCAAAAGAAATTACGAATTAAAGTACTCAGAAATAGAAAACCCAGAAGCCCAGAAGAAATCGAGATTTGAAATCACAGTTTTAGTATTGGGTTTTGGCTGTGCGGGCTTTCTCTCTTATGAAGTTCTGCGTTTCGTCTACCTAGCTGGCTTTTCTTCCTTCTTGGGCTCCTCCGTCATCGAAGTCTGCTGGCTATTGAGAAAGAGGGAAAGACAGAGAGCGCAGCAATTCCTTGGTTGAGGAGGATTTTTCGCAGGAGCAGAGAACGGCATGAACCCGACTAATTATACGAAGGTATTAGAGAAGATATCTAAGCGGGTATATTATCTATACTAAAACCCAAACTTCTGGTTACTGTTTGCAGTGTGCAGACCAAAATGCCCCTCAATCTGTTTGTTAAGCCACTTTTTTGCCATCTGCACCGAACGGTTTGGTTTTGCGGTTTTGAAACCTAACCGCAACATAGAAAACGGTTTGGTTTTGGTTTTGACTTTTGACTTTTGACAACCGCACCGAAGCCGAACCGCATCGCAAATATTAATAAACATTTAATTAAATGTCCATATTAGATTTCATGTTTTAATTGGTTGTTTGTTAGAATGCATACACTTAATATGGATTCAACCACACTAGAATATCATCATTCATCACTTTCTTTCGTTCATTAACTTGAAGGACCTTTGTTATTTTATACCATCACACACACATAATTGTACTAGGGTGGACTAATCTTGTTATCAAGAGTCGAACAATGATCTAATGAAGTCCACTCATTTGAAGCATGATATCACATATTCTAGTATGAAAGTTTCACTCAAGTTTAATGAATTCAAATTTTTTCAACTTGTTTTATGATAAACATTGTAAATGACACCATTTTGTTGCACAAACATGTTTTAACATCACAACTGCATGCAAAATGCTAATTGTTTACATAACAAATGTCTTTTTCCTATTGCTATTGGAAAATGCTTATTAATATGTTAAATTGCAAATTGTACATTTTTTTCTTAAAAACCAAACCGAAACCGTTTGAAACCGCACCGAACCGAACCAAACAGTTTGGTTTCATTTCGATTTTGACTTCAAAACTGCATCAAATTGAACTGCAAAAAAAAATCGACTTTGGTTTCGGTTTCGATTTCGGTTTTGGGTTCAATTTTAAATGGGTTGTTGCTTTCGGAGTTTTCGTTTGATGACAGAGATGGGGGTTTTTGGGGAGAAACTTTTAATCCGTGAGTTTTTTTAGTTAGGTTGTGTTGTGGGTCTTCACAAATTTCTAACAAAAGTAGCTTGACGATGAAAAGATCTAACCAAAAGAGGGGGAGAGAGCGGGAGGGGGAGAGAGACAGAGTGAGCTCTGTGTAGAAGAGTGTTGAAACGGCAAGATCTGCAATTGGAAAGAAGGCGATGGCGGCAGATTCTATTGTGCTAGGTACTTAGGGTTTGGTTTTTTTTGAAGTCACGTGATATTTTCTTTTCAAACCAGGGCTTTTATTTTATGAGAAAATAAGGCCATATATATTTATATTTATATTAGGAGATAATGCATATTTTTTAGCATCCATGCCGTATATATTTAGCATGTTTATGCATACAGTTTTTGTTATCTATATATATAAAGTGAGAGCCCTAAAATGGTGAAGCTTTCCAAAATACCAAAATTGTCCTTTTGTTTCTTTCAAAATCAAAACCCCAAAAATTCAAAAAAGAAGGACAAAGTGGTAAAAAAAACATAACTGGAAGAGAGAGCATCAAAGCGGAAGTTGCAGGATAAGGAATGAGAATTGCAAACGTGGGATTCAAACAACCCTCCACGTTCTACGAACTACCAACCAGATCAAAGCCGGCACCTCGATTTCAATTCCTATTCTTTCACATCCTTCCCCCTCACTCCCAACACCATCTCCACTCCCTCTCTCGCTCTCTCTAAAATCTAAAATTAAATCACGGTGTGTTTCTGACTGCAGGGAAGAGGAATTCTCGAAATTTAGCTTTGCGCAGGCAAAGTGTGGGCTTTGAGAGCGAGCCAAAACTATCTAGCGATTCGATGGAATCGGAGAAGGAATTTCCAGGGTTGAACCAGAGCATGTACTCGACTATTGAACCTACCCTCTAGAGAAAAGCTTGACGGAGCCGAAACCGTGACCAACCGTCATCCGCTTTCTCCCATAACATCATACGCTTATTCTCGCAACTCTCCTCGCAGTCCACACCGTACGATCAATCTCTCTCTTTATTTATTTATTTTTCATAAATTTAATGATGATGTTCTACGGCGAGATTCAAGTGGGTTTAATCCTCCTGATTAGTTTTAATTTCATCAGGGATGCCTTCGGCATTGCGTTCGACATCGACGGCGTCGTTTTACGAAGCGAAGCTCCCATCGGAGGCTCTCCTCGGGCCTTCAGAAGATTGTACGACGATTCTGGTACCCCCATTTCTTATACCCATCTCCCAATTTTTGATCTTTCTGGGAATTAATTTCTGGAATTTTAAATTTTTTTGCCAGGTAATCTCAGGATTCCATACGTGTTCTTGACAAATGGTTAGTTTCTAATTTGTAATTTTTCCACCTGGTATAATCCAAATTTTTGTTATTTTTTTTTTAAATTAATTGTTTTAAATTTTTGGGTTTTTTGGTTGTGATAGGAGGTAGGATTAGTGAATCCAAAAGAGCCCTTGAGTTAAGTTCACTTTTAGGAGTGAAGATTTCACCTTTACAGGTATATTTTTGTTGAGGGTTTTCATAAATTTTTATAATTTTAACTCTTTTATCCAGATTTGTGTGCTTTTTACCTCTTATTTTTATGTAATTTTACCTTTTTGTTGATTGCGTGGTGTTGGATGCAGGTTTTACAGGGCCATGCACCTTTTAAGCAGTTACTAAACAGGTATGTAATATGATGCATATAAGTTGAGTTATGGGTCAGAACGTAAATTCTTGCTGTACAAGTTTATACTGTTTTCTTTTGCGTTTGATCGAGTATTTGCAATGCTGGCATGGTTCATTTTTCTGTGCTACATGTATATTCCTCTAGGCTAAATGTGGGAATGAATAGTTATACATGGTGCAAATCAACTTGAATTATGCATCTAAGCGTATGCATTTCAACCTTACTAAATGTTCAATAGACTCACTACGTAATTTGTCTGAGAGAGAGATTTCCTTATATTCTTCTGTTCAAGATTTTCGGTTTGTGTTGTGCAGATTTGAGAATGAACTCATTGTTCGCTTTCTGTCCAAAACTAAGTATTTCACGGTACAAAACCAGAAACTTGAACGGACATCCATTGCAAGCATATCCCCTGATCATGAAATTCCATAGGAACAAGTTTTTCAGTAAAATCCCACAAAAAAACTGCTGCGCTTGGGGCATTTTACCGCAAAATCTCTCTGGCTTTAATTCTTTGTTGTTTTATCCTTTCTGTGTGAGATTCTATCTTATTTTTTATAATCTCTGCATTCTTATTCATGTGCTTATAACAACCATTTATTGATTATTACTTTTCTTGCAGTTCCAAGCTTTTGATGAATTTCAGATGGTTGCGATTTATTAGTTAAAGTTACTTCTTGCTTCCTGTTTGGGTTAATATTTAATATTGGGTTTTATGTTAGTGAGGCCCAAGGATGCCAAAGTGATAGGACTTTAGGTAGGAACTTGCATCCAAAATCCCATGTTGTTTGACAATTGCATATCGATTTTGGCATGAATGTTGGGGATGAGGTATATATCTTAAACCAGATTACTTAATTATAGTTAAATTAACTTTTTTTTTCTTTTTCTGTTATGTAGCTGAAGCAGCTAAAGTTGAGTGTTTTAATCGGTTGTATATATCACCCAGTTTACCTGTTCCTACTGCTGCTCAACAGGGACGAGTTTCACAGCAGGTGAGTGAAAAATCTGGGTTCTTAATTTTCTATTTTCTAATTGAAATTTGATGGTATATCTGATTCAATTGGAAGACTAAGCTAAAAGTACAAGTGGTATTTTTTGGTTAATTTGTTGGTTTTTTTGATGGCTCTTCTGGGTTGTTGTTAATTGTATGTTTTATGATTGAATTTGGCATCAATTTATCCAATGGATTAATGAGCTAAAACTACAAGTGGGGTTGTTTTGATTTTTGGGTTGTTTAATTTTCTGTTATTTTATTATGAGAAAATAAGGATTTGAACATGTTAATTAGCTAAGAATTAGTTTACATTGGACAATATATATGATTTTGGATTCGTGTTGGTGTAGCTAGGGACAATTATATATGTGGATGGATGTTGGGTTGGAAGGTCTACTCATAAAGAAGAACAAATCTAATGGTAGAGTGAAACTGAAAAGCAGCCAAACTTAAATTGCAATTTGCCAAAGAGCACGGTTGGCCCTTTGTTTTAAAATTTTCATACTTCTCATTCTTATGTACCCTTATGTATCGGTAACGTGTATTCAACTTTAAAACTTTATCCGAAACCATTTGGTGGGTGTTTGGAATTTTGGAATTAGATTTTCAATTTGGTTTGTGAATTGCTAACTTTATCAACTCCTCTTGCTTAGCCTCAATTATTTCAGTTGGCATTGGTTGCAGACCCATTTGTTGAGGCTCGAAGAAAAAGGAAGGGGGGAAAGTGTATTCTTGCCATAGATTTTCTGTTGGGAGTGAGCATTGAAGAAAAGGGAAGGTGATAACAGCGGAAGAGGTGGCTTTTTGCTTTTGGCCTTTTGTTTTCTTCATTTTGCTTAATGTTGAGACTTGAGAAAATAACTTCTAATGTTGAACCCCAATTCGAGAAGATAATGTGAAGAAAAGAAATATTCGTAATTGTTATTATGTCCAAGATCAAACCAATTATGAACAATTGTTGTCCTCTAACAAAAAAAATTTTGACCGATGTTTAGTTATTCATAATCTTCTTCGTAATCTCAAATATCCATGTAGTCCAAAATCATCCCTAAACACCAGCGGGGTTCGAGAAGGATTTTGAATACCATAACAGTTATTCATAATTATGATTTTGTTAAGGAACCTTGCGTGCATGCATTGTTTTTTTTTTTTTTTTTTAATCCATTTGAACCAAATCATCCCATCCCCATTTGCACCCCAACGACCAACAAAGCACCCCAAAATTTCTTAAGCTGTGTTGATCACAAATTATTGAAGATCATATCCTTAAACTAATGAACCAAAATTACTAATAAACATAATACCTAAGAAACCAAAATTACTAAAATTTTAAGGATATCATAACATTTTAGAGCTTATATGTGCATTGTTGAGTTATTAGAGCAAACTAATAAATATAATGAACCTACATTGAATACAAATTCTTCTTTGTCATGTGGTAGTTTTTTAGCCTCTTATTACAGGTTACACATTTCTAAAAACTTTTTATATTATGTCCAGCCCACATCCGTCATTTATGATAGGGTTTAGGGGTATTAAAAAAGTTTAAAATTCTACTCATCCAGTTGACATAAAAATTAAAACTCTATAAACAATGCTAATTTATAAAAGAAAAAAACATGAAAGCTAAATCATATCCAAGTCCTAACACCAACTGAGAAGTGTATATAAGCCCGTCATTTCCTTGCACTAATACTTATTACACTTCAAAAGTATTTTGTGATCATTTTATTTTGTTCTTTTGTATTATAGTGATGTGTAGATAAATGTTTTTTCTTCTTCTGTTCATAGGCATCTACGTAGACTTTTTCGTATTTATGGAATGTCACAGAATTTGTATTCAATTTAGGTTCATTTATTTTTAAATTTTTTAGATAAATTTTTCCATGGAGCGTGGCCAAAGTCGTGCAAGACAATGGCGTCAATCATTGAGTCCTGAAGAACATCAAAGATATCTAGCTCGACGACGTCTAATAGCACAAGAAAAAAGACAACAAATTCCAACTCTATATGATGATCATACTATGACATCCCCCAGTAACATACAACAAGAAATTCCTGGTATTTATTTCATATTCCTTTTTCTTTAACTCATACTAATGCAAAAAAAAAAAAAAAAATCTAATTTCTAATTTTTCTTTTAACTATGCAACAAGTAGGTCCCAATAATATACAAGAACGGGTTCAGTTGGCTAACTATGATGTTGAGGTCGACCCCAGTAATATAGAACAACAAATTCCTGGTATTTATTTCAATTTCTTTATTTGTATTTGTTTCACACTTAAAAAATTAGGTTATTTTTTAAGAACAAAAATAAGTGAATTGAAATCTCATTGTATTCTTTTCTTCGATACTTTCATATTGATCTCCATGTTGTAGTTATTTTTAGTGGTAGTCTTACAAAATATTAGACTCACAACTAAATATATTAAATATTAAAGACAAAATTTTTAACTAATCGTATTATAATGTGGTCTGTTTATTAGAACAAATTGAGCATGAAAGCGCGAATTCAAGGGTTTTGTCAGATATCACAAATCATGATGACCAAACTTCTACTAGAATGCGTACTCATATGGGACAGTTGGCACATTCAAATAGGTCACAAATATCTTATGGGATGCTCTCAATTCCTCCCCACAATGGTGAGCTTAGTATATAATTTTATCTTTATATAGATATGTGATTAGTTACAAAGAAAATTCTTATACTGAATGTTGTATATTCATGTAAAAATATCAGAAGAAGAACATGCAAATAGAACCAATTATCATGTGCGCCAAACCAGAGGAAGAAGAAACCACAATTGTGCTAGAAATTATAATGAGAATCGGGGTATCCTAGGTTGCCAATTATCTGCTCCAACCACATGTCCGTACTGCTATGCACGATTGTTTGCTCGAGAAACTTTGAATATGTGTTGCTTGAAAGGAAGAATTGTTTTACCCCCAATACAATCCCCACCAGAAATGGTTGCTCTTTTCTCTGACCAAACAAATGAGGGTAGACACTTCAGGCAAAATATTCGAGCTTACAATCATGCATTTGCATTCACTTCAATGGGAGTACACGTGGATGAAAGAATTAATATTGGTGGTCGTGGGATTTACACATTTCGTGCTCAAGGTGCATTATATCATAAGATTGGTGGACTTTTACCAAATGAAGGGAACAGACCGCGATTTTTACAAGCTTATATATATGACACTGAGCATGAAGTTGAAAACCGAATGTGTGAAAGTGAAGTTTTAGATAGACGTGTGGTTGAAAAGATACAACATATGTTGAACAACCATAATCCTTTTGTTCATACATTGCGAAGCCTCGGACAACGCCAAGATTTGCCGAATTGCAAGTTGATCCTAAAAGAGCAACCAATAGATCGGCGTCAGTATAGTCTACCATCAGCATCACAAGTTGCGGCAATTATAATAGATGGAGATAATGCCACAATTGCAAATGGAAGGGATATCGTAGTGGAGACAATTAGTGGAAGACTTTCTCACGTCCGAGACTATGTTGGATTTTATGATCCCTTACAATATCCACTATTGCTGCCTTACGGTACATATGGATGGGATGTTAACAGTCGTGATGATGGTGGAAGAACAATAACATGTTGCGACTATTATGCTTATATGTTACAGGTTTGTACTCATAACATAATTTACTTCCCGGTACATATAGATGAATTATGATTCCTATATTAAAAGCAATATATGAAATTTGCTTTTGTAGATACGCCATAATGGATCATCACTTTTGCTTCGAGGTGGACGTCTCTTGCAACAATATGCTGTAGATAACTACATTAAAATTGAATCACAAAAACTTAGATGGTTGCGTTCTAATCAAGCCACAGTTAGAGCGGATCTCTACAAAGGACTTGAAGACTCTCTAAATGCAGGTCAACACAATGCAGGTATATATATTGTTTCAGTCATCGTTATTTAGAAATATAACTTTGTTTAAAGTGTGTACAATATATATAGCTAATTGAAAATAAAATATTATTAGGTAGCATCGGGCGTAGAATTATTTTACCATCATCATTTGTTGGAAGCCCACGTGACATGCACCAACGATATCAAGACGCAATGACTTTGGTTCAAAGATTCGGAAAGCCAGATCTTTTTATTACCATGACATGTAACCCAAGTTGGGAAGAAATCAAAAGCGAATTACTCGCTGGACAAACTCCACAAGATCGCCCTGACTTACTCACTAGAGTATTTCGTGCAAAACTTGAGCAACTAAAAGAAGACATCATTGAAAAGGGGGTATTGGGCAGTGTTGTTGCTTACGCATACGTTATTGAGTTTCAGAAACGTGGTCTTCCACATGTGCATATGCTGGTTGTGTTAGATGAAAATGATAAGATCAATAACCCAGATGAGTATGACCGAATTGTTAAAGCTGAAATACCAAATGAAGATGTAGAGCCTCAACTTTATAATGTGGTGTTAAAGCATATGATTCATGGCCCGTGTGGGATTCATAATCCTCTATCTCCATGTATGAAAAATGGGAGTTGTAAGAGAAAGTTTCCCAAACCATTTGCACCAGTCACCGTTCAAGGGAATGATTCGTATCCAATTTATCAAAGGCGAGGAAATCGATTGCCCGTCTCACTTAATCGACAAGGAAACATAATGGTTGATAATAGTTGGATCATTCCATATAATCCATGGTTGCTGTTAAGGTATGATTGTCACATCAATGTTGAAATTTGCGCAAGCATAAAAAGTGTCAAGTACTTATATAAGTATGTTTACAAAGGCCCAGACAGAGTGACAGTTGAAGTGCAATCAGACCCTCAGTACGATGAAATAAAGCAGTTTCAGGATGCAAGATGGGTTTGCGCACCAGAGGCATTATGGAAAATATTCAAGTTCATTATTAATCGAATTTATCTATCTGTTGAGCGAATGCAAATACATCTTCCTAATATGCACCAAGTTCAGTTTCGTGCCGATGAAAGCATAACAAATATTCTACATGATGAGAGTACAAGAAAGACAATGTTGACTGAATTTTTTACACTTAATCATGTGGATGCAGAAGCGCGACATTATTTATACATGGAGATACCATCACATTACAGATGGATTCAAGCTCAAAGAAAGTGGTCTAAAAGAAAGAATCGTAACAAGGTTATTGGGCGAATATATGCAGTTTCACCTGCTGAAGGCGAAAAATTTTACCTTCGGATTCTTCTTAATCATGTTAGAGGACCAACATCCTTCACAAACTTGAGAACAGTTAATGGGGTTTTGCATCCAACATTTAAGCAGGCAGCAGAACAACGAGGTTTGTTAGAAAGAGATGACAGTATTCGACAATGTTTGTTAGAGGCCTCCACAATTCAGATGCCGTCGACTTTAAGAAGATTATTCGTCACCATATTGGTATATTGTGCACCAATTGGTGTTCGAGGGTTATGGGATGAGTTCTGTCCATTCATGATGGAAGATTATGTTTCCATGACTAACATAACTCCCACACTTGCTACCAACATACTCTTGCGTGAGTTGAACATACTTTTGGTTCAATTTAACAAGAGTATAAACGAGTTTGATTTGCCCCAAATGACAAGAGGAAATGAATCAAGTTCAGGAATGACCGGATGTATTGAAGATGAAATATCCATATGTATTCCACAACAAGATCTTGATGCAATTGAACGCTTAAATGATGACCAAAAAAGTGCGTTTAACATAATAATAGGTGCAGTTCAACGATCGGATAATGCAACTTTTTTTGTGGATGGTCCCGGTGGAACTGGAAAAACTTACTTATATCGCGCATTGTTAGCAAGCTTGAGAAGGTTGGGGCACATAGTATTAGCAACAGCATCATCTGGAATAGCAGCTACGATATTGCCTGGTGGGAGGACAGCACATTCTAAATTCAAGATACCACTTAGTCTCGATGCATCATCGATGTGTTCGATCGGTAAACAATCTGATTTAGCAAAGCTAATACAAAAGGCAAAGGCAATTATTTGGGATGAAGCAACAATGACGCATCGTCATGCATTTGAAGCACTCGATCGAACGTTCAGAGACTTAACAGATATTGACTTACCATTTGGGGGGAAGATAATGATATTTGGGGGAGATTTTCGACAAGTTCTTCCTGTTATCCGGAAATGAACCAAGTCCGAACTAATCCAAGCAAGTGTTGTTAAGGCATCATTTTCGTCACAAGTAAAGATTTTAAAACTCAAACAAAACATGAGATCCATAAATGATTGTGAATTTTCAGAATTTTTACTTCGTGTTGGTGATGGGAATGAAGATGTTATTATGGATGATATGGTAAAACTACCTGAATGCATGGTGATACCATGGGAGAGTGAGCATTCCATTAATCAATTAATTGCCAAAATCTTCCCTGACTTAGAGGATCATATAAATGATGCAACCTACATGGTGGAAAGGGCAGTGGTAACTCCTACAAATGAAGACGTTGATATGTTGAATGAAAAGATAATCAATATGTTTCCGGGTTTAGAAGAGACAATGTATTCATTTGATTCAGTTGAGGATGACGCAAGAAATTTGTATCAGCCAGAGTTCTTGAATTCAATCTCACTTGGTGGTTTGCCTCCACACAAGTTAACTCTGAAAAGAGGTGCTCCAATCATGCTTTTAAGAAATATTGATCCGAAATTGGGATTGTGTAATGGTACAAGATTATTGTGTCGTGGTTCTTACCGAAATCTTATTGATGCTGAAATTCTAACTGGACAATTTGCCGGATCCAGAGTTTTCTTACCAAGAATCCCTCTCAAAAGTACTGATACTGCTGGGCTTCCATTTGAACTTACAAGAAAGCAATTTCCAGTGAAACTAAGTTTCTCTATCACTATAAACAAATCTCAAGGTCAGACAATACCACATGTAGGCGTTTACCTTCCAGATCATGTCTTCAGCCATGGACAATTATATGTGGCTTTATCGAGGGGGGTCTCAAAGTCAACCACAACCGTGTTAGTAAAAAGTGGCTCCATAGTAGGCCAACAAGGTGTATTTACACGGAATGTAGTATACAAAGAAGTCTTGCTTCATTCCAGCTAATTATGGTGATTCCTAATAGGTAACAACTTTATTAACGATAACCTTTCAGTATGCATTTCTCACTTATCAATTAACTCTTTTTATTTGATTCTTAATTTTCTCACTATTGTTTGTAGATTGGCAATGAAAATTTGAAGCATCAATCATGAACAAATGGGTGGAAATTGCAGCATTGATGTCAATATGTAAACTTTCTTTTCAAAAGAAACAGTGACATATACACTCTATGAGTATTGTGAATAATGTACATATTGTTATGTAGGATTTATATTTTGACATTTAAATTGTTTTGTATTTTGCTACGAGTACTTACTGTTTTCATCTACTATTTTTTATTTATTTACATATACTTGCTATCGTTCATAGGCTTTAGGTAGGAACTTGCATCTAAAATCGTATGTTGTTTGATAAGTGCATGAATAACATTTAAATAATTACTTTACACAAAGTAAAAATGAAAAACATGATAACTTTTTAGGACGTGCATGATAAAAAAAAAAGTTCCTCTTTGCACAATACATTTAAAGTATATCTTGACAATTACAATGGGAAAAACTAACACAATACACCTTTAGGGGCGCGTAGCGCCCGTGATGCAAAAATGCCTCTCGCACGCACGTTAGTGCGTGCAGAGAGGCTAGTAGTGTATAATGGATTCTGTTTTATTCAATTTTAAATGTTAGAAAATTTTAATTTTTTGGGGTTCCGTTTAAATGGGTTGTTAACAACCATTGAATTGCTTAGGTTGATTTTCTGGTGAGTTTTCTGCTTTTCTGATTATATGTTGTTTGATTCTTTTCCATGCTTTGGGTCTGCCTTTCTGATCTGCTTTCATATTAGATTTCAGCAAAACCTGTTGTTCGAATTTTGGCATTTCTGTTTGCAACCTTGCAAGCTGTTTGTGATCAAGGTATATAAGTTTTTTTTTTCTTTTTTTATTTCGTGTTAGATCTTTCTCCGGTGATGGTTTGTTTGATTAGTAAAAAAATGAAAGAAATAAATCATGAAATTTAAACTGAATTATGCTTCATTTAATTAAAGCTTTGGTTTCGTCAGCATTTTGTTGAAATTCACAAAATTGGTTTTGATCATTGGGCTCTCTCTTTCGTTTTCACTTTTCTGTTTCGCAAATTTTTTCCTCTTATCTTTGAAGATTTCAAATGCTATATGATGCCTGCTTCTTTGTCTAAATTGTTGTTGTTCTTATATACTTGGCACATAGATTGCCTACTGACTTGTTAATTTTGATATTTCTGAGTTGTCGCATTATGTTGTCATTTCAGGAAGTGTGGTAGAATGCCACAACTGAGCATTATCAAATTTATGATCTGACAAATTGTTTTAGGAGTAGTTGTACTTATGCTCGGCGACCAAGTTTAGACTGCCACTTTTGTTTTTGGTTTTGTGAGGAAATAGATATAACGGTTGGAAAATCAATCTATTAGCATTTCCTCAATTGCTTTTATTTTGTGATTTTTAGGGGGTTTTGTTTGTATGCTCAGATGCCGTTTGATTTCAGTCTTTTTTGTAGTTTGATATCAATATTATTTGTAGTTTGATATAATATTTAGACAATCAAAATGTGTCGTTCAGTCAAATAGAGCAAAAGATGCTGACAAAGGCTTATTTCTTACTTAGGGTGAAAAGGTAGAGTAAAATATAGTTAGCCGGTGAAAGAGAGAATCAAAGAGTGGGGAGGAACTATTTTGGGATTCAAACGTGTAATCCTAGCTTAGGAGTGACACTAATCTTCTTTGTACTGTTCTAATTTTATGAGATGTCCATGAAGGAGATTTCATGGTGGGTGGCTCGCAGCAAATTTAAGAGAACATTGATGCTCAAACGATGAAGATCTTGGTTGTCAAATTGGGCTTTGATTTGCTAGGTAGTTCAGGTTTTTTTATTTTTTTTATTTTGTCAACTAGGGAGTTCAGGTTTCAATTTGAGCTTTTGGAGGGAGATAGCTTTTTACTTTTCTTATAAAAAACTTTGACCCATAATGGGTGATTGATTAATTACGATCTCTAACGAAATCCAAAACAAAGTAGCATGATATCGTGACCAATGTTCACATTTTTGGTAGTGGTAATTCAATCCAAAACTTCATAATTTTAAGATACAATCTAATTGTAGTATGAAAAAATTCCAATTGTGGTATTTTAGATGTTGGAATCGGAACATTCAGTTCACTAAAACGACATCGTTATATAAGAAAAAGACAAGGATTGAACTTCTTCTTTGCGATGGTGGCTCCACCAGTCAAGCTGATATCTGGCTCTGCCACGGTTGGCTCTACAAATCATGAATGCCATATTGCTAAATCCATCAAAAAAATTCTCAACGAAAACTCACATATGGCCTATCATCTAATATTTTCTCGTAGTGCGCATCAATACAAACTTGTGATGGCTAACATAACAAAATTTAGAATTAAAATAAAGATTCCACGGAACTACAAAATTTAAGCACAGTATGATAATTTTGTATCACCATGACTAATTACCTTTTGCTGTCCGTTTACCTTTATTTTTCATTTCTATTTTAAATTTCTTTATTTCTTTTGCTTTTCTTTTTGTCTCTCCTCGCTCCTGCATCCTCTCTCCCTCTTCTCTTAGCGAGCCGACGACTGCCGACGCAACAGCTCTGTAGTCCACGGGTCACCAAAGGCTGTCAAATTACACATCCAGAATGCTCTTGCCGTCCTTTATCCAATCCCCAAGTTTGTTTCTATAAATTCGTAGGCGATTTTCCTCAATTTCTAATTTAAGAACGGTGACCCAGGGTTTTCTGGCCAACTTCCGGCCAATATCGCAGGAATTGGACCTCGACCCAAGAGGTAGAAATGATCCTCTTCTCGTGGTCTATTCTCCAATGTAAGTTCTTTTTCCAAATTTTCAACTTTCAGTTTTGGGATTGATTCTTGATTTCGAATTTTATTCGGTTTTCTGTATGAATGTCGGAGATGAGACTTATGGTAATTGTTGTATCCGTGAAGTTTATGAAACCCCTAACGATTACGTTCCCGGTTGATAGTTGAAGCATGTCTATAACACGGTGTGGGATTGAACTCTGTAGAACCTTGTATTATTGTGAATAGGCAATGAATGAACTCTTTTGCATAGGAATTATAAAACTTATGGAAAGAATGTGAAAATGTGGTACGAAATTAGAAAATGGGGGCCAAAATCATGTTATGATGAAGGCAATTGCTTAGCCTGATTCCTTGTTTATTCATGTTGTATTCAGCAGCTTACTTTGGTTCTGAATTGCCTGCTGTCCAGTAGATGTTTAAGACTTAATGTGGAGGAAATTCTCTCTTGAAGTTGCCTGAACTTACCTATTTGGTAGACAAGGCTACTCAAGGGAGAGCTAGCCTGAGGTGTGAGTGGACATTTATTTAAGAAATGTTTTTTCTTTAATCAAATATTAAGCATGCCTAGATAAATATGATTTCCGTTACGTTTAGGGGAAAACCAGATTTTATGAATTAATATCAGACATTATAGTGAATGATCATATTATTTAGCTTACATGTGTATGATCAATATTACATGTGTCATTCTACAAACATGTCATTCATCTTATACGTGTATGGTATTACAGAACTTTTAGCATTATAAATTGAAATGCAAATATTGGTAGCTAGAGACAACTTTTCCAAATTATCATAACAAATAAGCAAACACCAATTTAGAAACAAACAGTAATAATCACAATCGAAATTTATAATACATAAAATAAGCAACATAAATAATATTTTTGGAATGAAATTCTGGTGCAACAAATGACCTTTTATTGGCTTGTACATATGATATGGTAAACGAATTGCTGAAGCCACAACGTTCTGTAAACTCTTGTCCTGCATGCATTGGAGAATATTAGAAATCACTGAAATTGGAATAAGTTGAAATGGTAATGCTTATTGTATATGTGTTTCAGAAAATAGCGGTTTAAGGACTAAATTAATTTTCAAGTCACTTAGCACTACAATTATGTTTATTGTATATGTGTTTCTCAAAACGGTTATGCTTGTTGTAGATCAAGTGAGACATGCTAACAGAAAAAGGTTATTCCAATTTATTGTGGAATCTGATAAAGGTTTCTTGAGGCAGTTGCCAATCTGAAAAGCTTTTTCATCTTAACTGCTATTGGGTGTAAGACTTTTATTGGGCTTACATCTATTTAGGAGTCCTAATAGATTAAGGATAAAAGAAAGGAAGTAATATTTGATTATTCCGGATTACTTATGGTGAAGTATAGCAATAATTATTGGGAATATTTATCCTATTAGGTCATGAATTTTAGAGGTGCTTAAGATCTGTATTAGGGTTTTCTTTATGGGCAAGTAGCCTAATACTCTCACCTATAAATATAAGGCTTAGGTCCCACTTTTATACACATTATTCTAGCACAAAACACTACCCCATATAGTACCCCATATAGGAGTGCATAAGGGGTGTAGAGAGAGATCTTTGCTTGTAGCGGTTTCTTCTAAGGCTGTTTTGCCAACACCACCAATTGAAAGAGAGTCAGCCAGAGATGATGATTACTTGGCTAAGGTTCTGAAAGAAAGACCATTGCCCTCTAGTTATTAGCCTTGTTTCTGACAAAATTCCTGATCCTAGGCTCAAACCGTTTAGGTTTTTTTTCTATGTGGACCAAGCATGATAATTTTAAGCAGGTTGTTGATGAGGAGTGGAATGATTCTGACTTGGACATTGTGTCCAAGTTGAGTAATTTGTCTGGGAAGCTGTATGAATAGAATAAAGAAAGTTTTTGGTCCATAGAAAGAAGAGGATTTTGGCCAGAATGCAAGGGATGGCTCTTTGTAGAAGATATTCTCCTTTCTTAATTCAACTAGAGCATAATTATCAGAAGGAGTATGATATTTTTCTGGATCAGGAGAACTTGTTTTGGAAACAGAAGTCCTTGGTTACAAGGTGGGGACAGAAATACAAAGTTCTTTCACATTTCCACTCTTTTAAGGAGAAGAAGAAACAAGATTGAAAGGTTGAAGACTAGTGATGGAATTTGGGTTAATGATAAGGAGGCTATCAATAACTTAGCTGTGGAATACTTTACCTTTTTCTTGAGCTTAATTCTGATTCCATGGTTGTGGATTTACCTAGATTATTTCCTGTCATTGAGCCTGTTGATCTGAGGTAGGAATGTGTCTGAAGAAGAAATTAAAGATGCTCTATTCTCTATTGGCCCACTCAAAGCCCCAGGGCCTGATGGGTACCCTGCTACTTTCTTCCATAACTGCTGGAATAGTTGTAAGGAGGACATTATCAAGCTGGTTTTGAGCTGTTTCTCTTCCGGAGACTCTCAATGACACAATTATTGCCTTGGTTCCCAAAGTTCCCAGTCCAATGTCCATGCAGACCTATTAGCTTGTGTAATACTGTTTACAAAGTGATTTCTAAAAAAATTGTTAGCAGATTAAGGCCTTTGATGAGCCATCTTGTGAGTCCCAATCAGGCTAGCTTTGTGCCTGGGAGATTAGTCAGTCGGGTCAATCAGTAGTGGTGGAATTGTCCACACCACAGGAGCAGAATGAGAAACTGCTCAGCCAGCACAGCCCGCCGCACACGAAAGCAGCAAAGGAAGAGCGAGCGCGCTACGTACGCGAGCAGCACGCTACGCTAGAACGTTATGTACAACGCAGAGAATGAACGCGAAGGCTCCAGCCCCGTGGCATCGGGTTCGCTTGCATATCTATCGCCCCCTCGATCGCTTTAAAGCGCGTGCTCCCATAACGCTTGACCCCTTTATTCATGAAAGAAAGTGAGTCGAATTCGCTCTTTCTCTTCTCTGCTGGATTAGCCTCATTGGATGCCGCAACCCATGCTTCAATCTGGTCAAGGCATTGGCATTGTTAACCAAAGACTGAACCGAACCGAGCTCTGTTGCGTCAAACTGACGCTATTCCAACCGCTTACAAACACTAATAGGTAGCTTTACTGACTGCATAGTATATATAGGAATGGAAGATGTCACTGATTGAATCAGAGTAGCTCTCCCAGCCAAAGATAAAGATTCGGCTTTCCAAGCAGCAAGCCTTTTTTGGCTTTTCTCAATAATCTCCTTGTAGGTGGACTTGGTGACTCGAGATTGGCCTTTTTCCGACAGATAGAGATAACACTGATTTACTGGATACAGGAGACTTTCCAGTTTCCGGATGACCTAAAAATTCGCTACTAAAAGAAGGCCGATATGCGCCTATTTATTACCGGATTCCAACCGTCCATAGGAAATAAGTACTTATACTTTATACATACGTCTTTTCATTCTTCAGAGCCTACTCTTGCTGGAGTTGTGGCTGGGTCAGATTCCATAACCTCTGCTAATCTCCGAGCTGCCTTTCCTTCGGCTTGTAACAAGCGCGAGGCCATTATTTGATCGTTTACGGCCTTCGGCTATTTATTTGATGGACGTGTGCCCTATTGGAGCCGCGGCCTTACTTCTTAGTCAGATTTTGATAAAAAATGGTGGGGGTTTCCCTGAATCGCCTATAGTAAGGAGCTATGAGGCCCTTCCCTTCTCCTAACTCTCTCCATTCCCGGTGGAGAATCCCCATGTTGAAAATAACCGCGTTACCATTATAGACAGCATGGCCAAGAATGGAGACTCTCATATTAGTTCAAAATTAAGGTCTTCCTCTGGGCGGGCGGACCCTCTTTCTTTTATTGTATTGCTGCCATGCGTAAGAAAGAGATAACGGTGATTTCTGAAAAAACTCGGACTTAGGGCACGATCGTTTCATTTGTATTCATCCGGAAAGAAGAGCTGGTGGTATTTTGGACTAAACAGGTAAAGATTTCTGAACCCCTTTTAATATCTAAACTTAGACTTAGACAAAAAAAATTTTGTTTTATAGCAGAGCGTCTGGCCACACTTGCTAATGGCGATTGGAGAGTTTTAGTGAGACTACGGTGAATCATCTCACTAGAGATAAATCTGATCAAAATCCTTAGCGTTTCACACTAAGCAAGTAAACTACCTTCACCCCAGAACTAATAATGGAGAATGGTAATCCAACTGATTTACGACTATACCAGGAATAATTGGCTGCTTAAGACCGGAATTTATCTAACGCTTAACAAGATTCGATTCGCGCTAAAAAAAGACTAAAATGGCTGTACAGGGCCAATCTAGTAGTTTGGTACCTTTGCCATACGGTAGGGCAAGAGACCTGTTCGTGAGCTCGGGAAGTTTGATGAACTACTGGCAAGGTTTCATTTGTAAGCACATCACTTTCGGGCGAGATCCTTACCGCTTGGCGGAACAGAGCGGCGTGGGGCAGATATAAAGGCAGCAACCTGGATTTGACCATAGCGTTGAGCTGGGCCAGCAACCCACAGTACATCGATATGCGTAATTCATTAATTATGTGAGGGCACTTGGGATATCATAAAGATAGTTCTATCCTGTCACTGGCCTCCCATAAGTGACATCGTTCCAGCAGGAGGAAATTGGCGGATGAACAAACATAGAGTGAGTAATATATGTTGTCCGATCTTTCAGACAGATACGACCCTCCAGAGGAGCCATCCCGAAGAGCCGAGAGATGGCATCCTCTTCAATCTCAATCCGCTTCTCTTTTCCTTTGTCCTTGGCTACTGGGGGTTGACGTTCGGGTAGTGTCTTCCCTTTTCTGAGTTGCATCTGGTCTACCACCTTAGGCTTTTCTTCTTATTGTGGGAAGTTAAGCTCTTCATCTGAGTTGCTCCCTAAGCCTACTATGTTACAGGTGCTGGGTCCTCTGTTCGTGAAGGATCCTTGTAGAAATTTGGAGCAAGGATAATGTTCCCCTGATTTATTTTGTTCCGGATCCACGACTTCAAAGTGTAGCAGATCTCGAGAGTGTGACCCAGACGTCTGTGGTAAGGGCAGTAATTTAGATTGTCCGTCATGTCTGCCTGTTCAGGGACGGTGATTGGGGGAAGTTCTAGTCCAGCCCTTAAGGCATGGGCAAAGATAATGCCAACCTTCTCTTTTTTGAAGACAAAGTCATCGTCATTCTCGCTGAGATAGAGTCGGCTTTATTTGGCAGAGTAGGCAAAGGAGTTGCCTCTCATCTGCCGGACATCCCTTTCCTTTTCTGGTCATCTAACTTTCACTTTCAAGTCTGTTGGGAACAGGTTTCGCCTTTCTCATCGGGCCTTGGCTTTAGGAGGTTTTTTGGAATGTTCTTGGTAGGCCCCCCTTCAATTACCTGCATTAAGAGATTTAGGGGATCCCATTAAACCTGTGAAACATTCCACGTTCTCACTTAAGTTGGCAAGCGCAAGCCCAAACAAAGCAAACCTCCTTTTTCATTTCGGCTGATTCAACCGAGATTGAGTTGCCTTTCCTTTGCTCTTTCTTTGCCCCCTGCCTACTTTCTTCGGATCGTTCTGACGATGCTTATTCTTTTTGATATAACCTCGTCTCAAGGGCCGCCTGCATAGCAATCAATCGTCGTTGGCGCTTCCTACTCCTTCGGCTAACACGAGTGCTCCATTCTCCTTGAATATATCTTTCATCATATTTTGAGTCTTCCTTGCTCTTCCGATGCTAGAACTAAATAGGCTATGCTTGGCGAGATCTCAGCTATCGGGCAAAGAATATCTCCAACTATTACAAGGATTTGAGGTGACCACAGGTTGCTTAGGACAATCTAAAACTCTTTTTTTTGGAAAGGAGGATTTCGGCTTCTTCATTCCCGAGTGCCAATTCGATCTTGCGGTTGCCCCCCCTCGTTTGGGGCCACCTCTGGATAAAGCCATCTTTCAATCCACGTGGATGAGTTTGATGGGGTTGAAGAGGGGGCCGGTGGGGCTACTTGGGACGGCCCAGCTTCAGAGAAGGCGACTGCATTGGCGGGCGGCACAGTCCCTGATTCGATGGGCAGCGGTGGAGCTTGACGCCCAGGAGTCTGATTTACTTCTATCTCTGATGATAAAGTGAGGTACTTTCGCCAACTACCCGAGTCCGATTCAGAATTTTGTATTGAAGAGGGGCCGGCATCACCCCTGTGCGGCCCTTGGTTAACTGTCTCGTTTCCTCCCGTCATATTCATTATCGTTCTGTCAAAGATCCCGAAAGCGGCTAGAAAAAAAAACCAAAAGGAGCCATCCTTCACGGGCTAAGCCCCTACTCAACAGGACTTTTCTCCCAAGAGAGAACCCCATTTTCGAAAGTAGGGACTGAAAAAAATCCATTGAGCCGAGTTTCAGACAAAAAAGATAGAAAAGACTGGACACTGTTGCTACAAAGAGGAAAGGCATCGCAGCCTTTGGCCCTATCTTAAGAAGCGATCGAAATAACTCTTGCATGTTCACAGCAGTTAAGTAAATCAGCTTCCACCACCACAACCTCAGCGGTCATGATGACAACATCCCCCGCAATTCAACTTGAGGGTTACCAGTCAAGGTATATTAAGGATTGGGGCTTCCGCAACACCCCATGGGGAGCCATACAAAAAAAGTATGACCACCGCTTCTTAAAGAAAGACCAAATCCGCATTTCAAAAGCCTGGGATCCTGTCCCTTGGACTACTTTAGTAAAGGGAGAATGGCAACTGGGCCCTGCAGTGGTAGAACCTGGTGAACCGGACGTACTAAAAAGAAACCTTTTCTTCTCTTACGAAATTCCTGACTAGTCGTAGTTAGCCTAAGGACCAGAATAAGAGGTTTCGGCGTATCGGGGCTGCTAGGCTCCTTTCTCATGGGAGGGGTTCGCATCCAACTCTTCTCGATACCCGGTCATTGGCACCATCTTCTAACTCGTTAAGCGTAAATAGCCTATATAAGATAACTCTGATCGTCTCCTACTTCTAACTCAAGTTATTAGCCCCCTACTGACTACCGTGGCAGGAGAAGCCGCGAAGTAATTTAATAGCTCGACTGAGACGGTTACGAAGTAAAGGCGCTCGACTCTGACAAGAAGAGACTACGCAGTAGTGTGGCGTGGTTGGTTTTGGATCTCTAGCACCACGACTTTTGTTTCAGAACACCTTGGGTGATGAGGCACACAAAGGGTCAGGGGAGGCCAGACGTACCGGGCTAAGGGTCCGCGGGAAGACCTTATGAACAAAATAAAGAATCAGTGAAGCGAAACTTCCGAGTGACGAAGTAGCTCGACCGTGAGTGAGAGGCGAACCGTGTAAAAGTAGGGTTCCTAAGCAAACGAAGGTGGACAACGGAAGGGTTGGGGCTTATACTCCAACAGGTATTTCCATGGCTAGAAAGGCTTCTTCAATCCAGCCGTACCTTACCCATGATCGACCCGGGGCTTTTGAGCGAGCAAGCCACTTCTCGGCAAGCTACCGTTCTTTCATAACCGGGGTCTTTATCCGCCTAATTGTAATTTGATGGACTTCTTCACTTCTACTTCGTAGCCTCGATCGAAAGCCAACTACAGACAAGTAACAACTTCTTGATACCATTCGCGCGACCTCCCAGACAGCACCCGCTTACCATAGGCGCGGGGAGAAAGACGAAATAGGATGGGTTTACAGCCCTAGGCAATAGTTAAAAAAGAGCGTGTCCCAAGTGAGTTCTGATCGAAGGTGAGCACCAAGTTCCCATCAGGAGCAGAGGCAGTTCTTTCCAGATCCAGGAAAAACAGACTTTATTTCAAGAGTTCTAGTCGCGCCTCTCCACTCTAACAAAGTAGTCCGAGGTTATGAAATAAAACGTAGGTTTTCTATACAAATGGTGCCCATTCGGCCAATGTTGAGTGTCAGGCGAAGCTACCCTCGGTTCCTGCCCCCGTATCAATGCGACCAGGGAATCGATGGCACGTACCGTTGTCAGTTACCAAGTGATGATCTTAAAGCCCAATCCGCAGCCTAATCACTTCGGCTTGTTCCTTCCTCGGTGGATTTCCAAGAGATTCCACTACCGTGGGCTATGCCTGGTCTTATTTATTGATCATCCTATGATCTCCATTGTTCTGATTTCCCTGCCAGGAAGTGGAGAGCTTGCTAAAAAGCTCCTCGCAACGAGATGGGCTGGGTGTCTGTCTTCGTGCTCATCAACTGGAGAATCTCGTTTCTCTTTTAGTTGATCGACCTCTAATCGAGATCTAGGTTCTGAAAGAAAGGCACTGAAAGTGTGCGCCTGCCTCAAAAACTTTATCCCCGTAGCCACCATTTTACTGGATAAACGTCTTTGCTTCGCAACCTTCTTGATGATGGTGGGCAAATAAAGTCTTCACTTCGTTCAGAACCTGCCCTTCTTTCACCGTTGCTTCGCAACCTTACATCTGCCAACTTCGATTCGAAATCCCGGAAAACAAGCTCCTGTCAAGTGAGCGACATCAGCTTACGAGCCAGATGATAGATGATGCAATCAACCATACAATACAGTAAATGAAAATAAGGGTTTCGGGGTAGAATGTTGAAGGGATACGTACCCAGCCCCCGTAAAAGTGCAGAGCTTTACTAGGAATGAATCGGGAATTCGAGACAGTTAGAAGGGTTGGAGGTCCGGGTAAAGGTGGAGGCTCAATTACACGAGAATCCCCGCGAGCCCTGGAACTAGCCCGATATTCTTGTGCAACAGGGGAAGCTTGGATGACAGACCATTTCAAAAAAGCTACGAAAACCAAGGGTGGGTTCTCAGTCCGGTTGGGCAGATGTGGACGAGCTAAGAGGCCACACCTTCCTCCAACGGTCGTGCTCCCATATACAACCAGTTGTGCTTATACAGTGAAATCTTGTTTTTTCTATCAATAAACAAGGTAGCGGGTGGCCAACCCACCCGGGGGACTGCCGAGCCACAAAATCCCGCGGATTCTCTAAAAATATCTCCGTTTTCTTTGTTTAGGGCTCTCCATAAGCTAATAATGAATGCCGAGATCAAACGACATCATGTACCACGGTTAGAGGGACCTCTTCTGCCTACTCTTCTCTATGATATTATAGGTTAAATGAAGTTAGTTTCCGCTGCTGCTTTGCACTTGACTGAAGGCACCGAAGGTGATGTTGCCATGGTATTTATGTGTGGGAAGTGGAATGCGGGCATCCGCTGGTCAAGTTTTGGAGGTTGTCCCGGAAGGCATCTTTCTCTCCCAATTGCCAAGAGGATTCATCTCGCTGCCTTTCCTATCAAGAGTCATAATATAATTCGAAAAGAAGAAGACGGGTCAGAAGATACCGATGCCGATGGTGGTGACATTCCACGAAGCGGAGGCGAAAGTCTTATACGAGACGAGAGGGCTAAAAGCTTTCAATTTTGACCAGCTCAACAAAGCGTTAAATCCATGTTCGTCAACCAAGCAAACGAAGTGAGGTTATGAAATAAACGAAGTGAAGTGGAAGAAGAAGAAGAAGCAGTGAGGCGCCGAACGTAGTGAGGTGGGAAGAAGAGAATTTCGATGGATTCTATTTATATGACATTTGACTCCGTAACCTCTACTGCGCAGCCTCGTGAATACAACCGTTAGGCTGCGAAGCAGATCTTGTGCAATCAATAAAAAAAAAAGAATGAAGGAGCGGAACCTTCCTCTGACTCACTTCGGTGGCAGGAGATTCCGGAATTACTACGCAAGATAAGGGGACTCTGTCAAAGAGGCACACTCATCTCGATGGCTTGACGGAACACGGCCGCACACCCCTTTGTTGTCAACGCGACTGAAACGAAAGAGTGGCGCCTCGGCCACTGCTTTGTATTGAAAGTGGTGCTCCTCGTCATGCTTGCCGTGGGAGGGGATGATTACAAACCATCCCTCTTGCCAGTCCCCGTCTCCCTGACTCGTCCGGGGATCCCTCGTATCATTCCGTCATTTCACAGATGTAGGGTCCGTAAGGGCGACGAAAGGTAGGATGCCCCTGTTTGGCTTTTGTTTTCCAAACAGGGTTTGCCGCTAAGCCAACCCTCCATATCTGGACGCTGGTTCAAGTCAACAGTGGCAAAGATTGCCCACTTCACTTCGCTTCACTTCCACCTCACTTCGTTTACTTCGTAACCTCATGTTTACACAAAATGTTGTTGTTAAGGAATTCCCACTATGGTCTCGAGAGAACAATCCTAACCCAAAGCTTGGAAAACAGTTCATAATCCTGCCTTCGATCTCCGCAAGCGGAGGGTTTCGCACTCAACCAGCGGGAGATTGCTCGACCATACCATTAGGGAGAGGGGATTGAGACGATCTTGAGCGTCAGGCGAAGCCGAGACACATCCATACTAGAAGCCATTCGAACTTCCAGCAAAAGGACTCGGGGGTGACCTAACCGAGTCCATCTTGTTCCCCCGTACCATCCCAATGTGATTAAGATCAATCCGAAGCCCAGACGTTTCGAGCTCTGTCTCGATCAGATGCATCAGAGGCGCCAAAGGCGTGAGGGGAGGCTTGAAAAACTGCCGGAATGGTCCTACGGGTATCTTTTCCCATCGGAGGTAGTGCCCAACGGGAGAAGGGGCCGAAATGGGGTTTCTATTACCAGAAAGCGTCCATTCAGATGATATCTAGTGGCAAGCACAGACCTGATGAGATCCCCCTTTCCATCCTATTCATTCCTTAAACAGGCAAGTCCCTTATGTAAGTAAAGAAAAGGGTTTGGGATCAGCTGCAGGTTACGAAGTCAAAGTAGTCGTGAGGCACCGAAGGTGTCCATGTGGAGAAGCGAAGGCTCCGCAGGAAATTACGAAGTACTGAATTTGCATATAGAAAGACGATGGATCCGTGTCTTATACCAACGTACAGATAAATGCTAGAAGTAGCCACAAGTAGAAGAACAGGAAAGATTGAGACTTACGTGGATAGCTTAATAAAGAAAAGGGGAACGAAGAAATATTTGATAGGATCTGTTTCGGAAACGTAGAATGTAAGAAAAAAAAATGTTATGACTCCCCTACCAAATCAGTGAACTAGGTTTTGCTATTCCTTCGCGGAGATTTGCTGCTTAGCGCGGGAGCCGCTCGATTTGTCTCAAAAGAGACTCGCGCCCCTTCTGAAGTTCACGAATCCGCTCTTGTAATCGATGAACCTCAGCATGCTCCTGGTTACGCCGACGCTTAGCCAATTGGTCGTTTCGGTGTTGTTCCAATAACTGAGAAAAAGCATCGGCTTTTGATTCCATAACGCTGGAGTAGGAAGGCGATTCGTGCCGGTCCTTACAAAGGCTTTCAAAAATCTCGGAAAGCGCTTTCTGGTCGAACTCCACGCTCTCGAGAGCTACGCGAAGTAGCAAATCCAGATCCTCCGCTGGAATAAACAAAAGGGGGTCCTCCCGCCCGAAAAAAATGGTTTTGAATAGAGAAATCACCATTTCCGGGGTGGATACGGAGAATTCTAGCCGCATAAACGACTGGAAAGCGGAATCCTGCTCAGCAGGTGGACTACTGAGCAGCGTGGTATTGACACATTCGGGGTCTTGGTAAGGAAGATCAGTACAAGCAAGACTTTCATTTTCCTATTGTTATCCCAAGAGCACATTCTCTTTGAGAATAGTTAGTAAGACTAATTCGAGTAAGCAAGTCCAGCTCTATCGGTTACAAGTGCCTCTTTCGCCGTCACCCATGGTACCGGTTCATATTTGGTTACCCGAAGCTCATATAAAGAATAGAACTTGAACGAGGCCTTCCCGACTTTACCGTCTCAAGAAAGCCTGAACGACCTTACTGTCTCAACCCTGACTGACGACTAGCTTTACTTGATAGAGTTGCCTTCCATGCCCGGTTAAGTTCGCCCTTAGGGGAAAAAGCCTTTCCTTGCCTTACCGGACAGTAAGAATTTAATTGCCTTGAAAACAAAACAGAAGTACTACTTTGGATACGCTATGATTCGCATCTCTCATTAAACTTTTATAATACAATCTATGTCCTACTCTTTTAGTTTTAGCTTTCTTCATTGAGTAAAAGGAAATTAGCCTTTCAAACAGAAGGCATATGATAGCTCATTCCCGGACTTATTTATATCGTAAGAGAGAGAGAGAACCTCCTATGCCCAAAGACTCCCATGCTTTCCGTTGGTCAACAACCAACCACAACTCACTATAATTCTTCACTACTCGTACAGGAAGGTAAGAAAAACTTGCTTTTCTGGAGGGAATCAAAATGACGTAAATCCCAATTTTATGACCCAGGAACAGATTTTGCTATTACAAGTAGAAATAGAATTACAACTCGAAAAGGAAAAGCAACTAGAAAAGGAAAAGCTATTAAAACTAGAAAAGCTATTAAAATTACAACTAGAAAAGGAATTAAAAGTAGAAATAGAATTACAACTCGAAAAGGAAAAGCTATTAAAATTACAAGTAGAAAAGGAAAAGCTATTAAAATCGCTTGAGTCGCTGCCTTGTGAAAGAAAACATCATATGTAAGTAAGTAGCATCTCGAATAGAAATATCCCTTCCAAATATCTAATATAAAGTTAGATTTCTATTCAAAAATAATAAATAGAAATTGCGTAGCGTAAGAGAAGAAAATGCCCAAAAGTCCCATGTTTTTCTTGGTTGGAAAAGCCCAACCGGCGACTTCCGTCTTCCTGAATTGGGAGAGCAAGAACAAGTCTCTCTTCTTTTTTTTGGGGGGGGCGGAGCAGTTAAAGAATGAACCAACCCAAATGATTGTTCTAGAATGACTATTCCTCAAAGGATTGTTCATGGAACTACTATCGAGATTCTTCGGATCATATTTCCTAGTATCATCCTGATGTGCTATACCATCATTTGCTCTGTTATACTCAATGGACGAGGTAGTAGTAGATCCTGCCATTATCATCTTAATATTTTCTTGTAGTGCTCATCAATATGAACGCGTGAGCATAAGCAGAACGAATTTCAGAACTAAAATAAAGATTCCACGACACTACAAAGTTTAAGGATAGTATAATAATTTTGTATTATCATGATTGATTACCTTATGCTGTCAGTTTACCTTTATTTTTCATTTCTATTTCAAAATATTTTATTTCTTTTCCTTTTCATTTTGTTTCTTTTTATTTAGATGTGTATTAAAAGTGAAAAAAAAGTAATGGTATTCTTTTTTATTCGTAACTTGTACGTGGAAAATCTTATATTCGATTATCATTACATTCGAATTTGAATTATATTACATCTAGCCATTATTATTATTATCAAAACATGTTCTGTCTCATCTCACATATCAAATGTACTTTTGATGATAGATAATATCATTTATTTCCCAAAAAAAAAAAAAAAAAAAAAAAGAATTAAGATGTAAAAAGTGGGAGAAACCCATTATCTCTCCTCCTCCCGTATCCTCTCTCCTTCTTCTCTTTTGCGCTGCAACAGGAGCCCCATTTAACAGCAAGCCGACGACTGCCGAGTGCCGACGCAACAGCTCTGTCGTCCACGGGTCACCAAAGGCTCTCAAACTACACATCCAGAATGCTCTTGCCGTCCTTTATCCAATCCCCAAGTTAGTTTCTATAAATTCGTAGGCGATTTTCCTCAACTTCAAATTTAAGAAACGGTGACCCAGTGTTTTCCGGCCAACTTCAGGCCAATATCGCCGGAATTTGACCTTGACCCAAGAGGTAGAAATGATCCTCTTCTCGTGGGCTGTTCTCCAATGTAAGTTCTTTTTCCAAAATTTCAACTTTCAGTTTTGGGATTGATTCTTGATTTCGAATTTTATTCGGTTTTGTGTGTGAATGTCGGAGATGAGACTTATGGTAATTGTTGTATCTGTGAAGTTGTTGAAATCCCTAACGATTACGTTCCCGGTTGATAGTTGAAGCATGTCTATAGCATGATGTGGGATTGAACTCTTTTGCGTAGGAATTATAAAATTCATGGAAAGAATGTGAAAATGTGGCACGAAATTAGAAAATGGGGGCCAAAATCATGTTATGATGAAGGCAATAGCTTAGCCTGATTCCTTGTTTATTGTAGTTGTATTCAACAGCTTGCTTTGGTTTTGAATTGCCTGCTGTCCAGTAGATGTTTAAGACTTAATGTGGAGGAAATTCTCTCTTGAAGTTGCTTGAACTTACCTATTTGGTAGACAAGGCTACTCAAGGGAGAGCTAGCCTGAGGTGTGAGTCGACATTTATTTAAGAAATGTTTTTTCTTTATCAAATATTAAGCATGCCTAGATAAATATGATTTCCGTTACGTTTAGGGGAAAACCAGATTTTATGAATTAATAGCGGATCTCGTAGTGTATGTTCATATTATTCAGCTTTCATTAGTTACGGCTAGCTAGTGTATCATAATATTGTTCAACTTATATGTAATGTAAGTGATCAACATTACAGCATATTCAGCTTTCCATTCTACAGACATGTCATTTCAACTTACACATGTATGGTATCACGGAATTTTTAGCATTATGAATTGAAATGCAAATATTGGTAGCTAGAGACAACATTTCCAAATTATCATTATAAATGGCAATACAAGAACTCGAGCACAAATAAGCAAAACACAAATGATGCAAATTTAGAAACAAACAGTAATAATCGCAATCGAAATTTATGGTACATAAAATAAGCAACATAAATAGTATTTTTGGAATGAAATTCTGGTGCAACAAATGTCCTTTTATTGGTTTGTACATATGATATAGTAAACGAATTGCGGTAGCCACAACGTTCTTTAAACTCTTTTCCTGCATGCATTGGAGAATATTAGAAATCACTGAAATTGGAATAAGTTGAAACGCTTATGCTTATTGTATATGTGTTTCCAAAAATAGCGGGTTAAGGACTCAATTAATTTTTAAGCCACTTAGCACTACGGTTATGTTTATTGTATATGTGTTTCTGATAAAGGTTTCTCTTGAGGCAGTTGGTAATCTGAAATGCTTCTTCCTCACACCTTAACTGCTATTAGCTACCTCGGAAAAATGAATCAGGTAGCAGATTGTGGTTTTAGATCCAAACTGTTCAATTTTTCAAGTGCTATACATGTATGTATATATTATATAAAACATGGTAGAATATTTTTTGAGTGCTATATAGATAAGTTGGAGATGGAAACATGCTAACCTTTGTGCTTGATCAATCAATTGTGTTCGTCCTTCCGGTTGGTTTCGTCATTTTCATCCTTGCCTTCGATTTCATCATCGTCATCCTCATTGTTGATTTCGTCATCTTCATCCTCACTGTCTATTTCGTCATCTTCATCCTCATCTTCATCCTCACTGTCTATTTCGTCATCTTCATCCTCACTGTCTATTTCATCATCTTCATCCTTACTGTATTAGAAATAAAAGACGATGTTTTCTTGAGATATAATTGACTTTTCTAATACACACACACACACACTTTTTAGTGTGCACATACTCGCATACACACACACACACATATACATTAATATATGTATGCTATTATATAGTCTTCTGTAAAAACTTTAGAAATTCCACGTATACATCAAGATTTAAAAGAGAGATGTTAAAAAAAAATAAAAATCATCTTTAAATACGCACACATAAGTGATTCAAAATTAGAAACTTTAAAGTAAAGCATATCAGTGGTTGTATATTGATGATGCGGTCTTCCAGGTGGACACAAAAGTGATTGCAAATTAGAAACATTAATCTAAAGCATACCTTGTCCATTCCTGTCGAAATGCGGGGTTTACTTGCAATCGGGGATTATGCGTGTCAACAAGCTTAGAATCAAATGGCCTTAAGTCTTGCACATTAATAACCTTCAATAACTCCAAAGACGGCAACTTCAAAGTATAAGCTTCGCCACAAAAATACTTGAGTTTTGGCAGATTTCCAAGCTTGATGGACTCCACTTTAGGTAATGTAATAATTTCCCCTGCTTCTTCTTCTGCCGCAACGATTTCTTCCATCTGCTCGCAGTTCTCAACTTCTATGTGCTCTATACTCGCAAGAAGTTTGACTATGGACGAAGAAAACAAGTATTTCAACCGGTTGCAACTATAGACCCACAGCGATTTCAAGTTTCCGAAGCTGCTTCCTGCGAACATCGGTTGTGAAGTACCCGTCTCCCAAACACGCGTTAAACTTGGTAACGTACGTAACCACAAGAACCTCAATTTATTGAATGCTTCAAGGGAGTGACTACTTTCTTCATGCTTTGGTCCCTTGAGTTGGAAAATCACTTCCATTGAATTACAGTTAATTACAAGAAGTTTTTCGAGATTATCATCATCATCATTTGAGTCCTCAGGATTAGTTGGTGTAACCTAGAAAATTAAACACGATCAACAAGAAAATACAATACTAATTAAAAGTTGTACTTATAGAGGTTAATTGAACCTAATTTAAAAGCTTACCTCCAAATTGATTGGACGTGGCAATATTTCAATGGAGCGGTGGGCGTTTGCTCTTGAATACGGTGCGCATCCACATCCAGCAGGGCACCAATTTGATGAACGTGTTGGAGAAGTGCTGAAATCAGGACTTGTTGAATCCTTCTGAGACTTATTCTCCAACTTCTTTCTTTGTGGAATTACAGCACCCAATGTCTTCAATTTGTCACATCCATCCACGTCCATATTTTTTGTGGATGACCATTGAAATGTAGATCCCTCTGGACAAAGACTTGTGAGACGAGGCAGGTCTACTAGTTCAAATGTGTTCAGTTTCGGAAACAAAATCATGTCTTTTGTCGCCTCCTCTTCATTTTCCTCTGTGATTCTGACTATAGTTTCCATGTCCCGACATACACCTATCATTACCTCTTCAAGATTCAAAAGTTTTCGGGCAATTAAATGCGAGAACACATAATCTAGACCAGAACATCCACTCACATACAAATATCTCAAATTTTGGAAGCCCTGGAATCCAGACGGAATGTTTTTCCACAAGTGTGTAAACGTACACAAGGATATCTTCAACTTACGTAACTGGGGAAATGTTGGAGATGTCTGCCCATCCATAACTATATGGATTTTCAGATCAAATAGCACGCCTTCAAACTTCATACGATCCAATACTACCTCTTCTAAACTTGGAAACCATGAAATGCACTTTGATGGAAATATTGCTTTTTCAAATATTCCTGCAGATTGATGCTCAAGCCTTGGCGTTGTTTCCTGAAAAAGAAAAATCATTATCGGTTAAACAATTTCAAATTTCCACATATCGGCTGCCTCCTTATATCATAGAGATTGGATAGTGGGACATACCTCTTGGTTGGAGTATAGCTTGTTGGCTTGGAAGAAACCAACCAAACTCCGTAGACCCCGGAGATTCAAATTGGTTAATTTATGGAAAGATGTCATATCGGCTTCCTCCTCATGTTCCCTCCCCTGCTTCGACACAATTTCTTCCATTTGATGACATCCACCAATATCTAATTCCTCGAGTTGTACCAAGTTTCTCACTACTGATAGTGAAAAGGCATACTTTAAGACACCACAATATGACAATCGAAGGAATCTTAGGTTGGTCAAAAAGCTATTCGGAAGCTGACTAGCTGATTGTATGGGAGGAAAGAGTGCACTTGTTCCATTTACAAGATACTCGATATTTGGACAATGATTAAGATACAAAACTTTCAAATCTTGAAATCCCTCTTCCTCTAAATCAGTGAGGGCAGAGAAATTCTTAACATTGCCCAAAGCCAGTCTTTTAGATTTTTTCAACATAAGTCCAACTGCTTGACTCTCCATAAACTTCCTTGCATCACTTTCACCAATCACCAAACTATTTTCGAACTTCCTTGCATCACTTTCAGCACTTAAATGCAATATCTCCCAAAATTCCATTGCCCGAGTTCCAAAGTATATATGGAATTTTATTGTTGGGCTTTTCAAGACTATGTCTTTTGGCAACAAGTGGATGACATTGGGGGGCATCTCTATGGATAGAACCTTCAAATGATCAGACGGAGACATCACCTCAGAAATGCTTGCCATCCGCTCATCTTCTCTTCCTGTTCCAAGGTCCCATTCATCAAAGCTATACATCATATACAACTCTTCAAGTCTACATAAGCTGGAGAAGATACCATGTGGAATCACCTTAAGGCTCCAGCAACGTGTCGTATCTAACAACCTCAACTGTTGAAGTCGTCCAATTTCCCTCGGCAACTCACGCATGTCATAACAATTCCGAAAGCTGAGGATTTCTAAATTCTCCAAACTCCCAATAACATCAGTAGACCTGCCATCAAATTTAGACCCATCTAGGCACAAGGTCTGCAGGTTCTTCAGTACTCCTAGTGATCTTGATAAGCCTAGGCGATTCATATCCAACAAAGCTAAAACCTTCAGTTCTTTCATCTCATTACAAATGATGTCCATGCTACCTTCTGAAAAACATCCTTCCATCGTCTGTAGAAGCTCAAGTTTTGGGCAACCAACTGGAATCTCTAGATGGCCAACCAGTGAGATTGTGTCATATGTAGCTAAATTTGGCCACTCTTTATTTTTATCATGACTTCTTACTAGAAATCGATGTGGATCTCTTGAAGCAATCGATATGGCAACATCGCGAACTATGTCATGCATTTTTGTAGTCTCCCTGTTGCTACTATCTATCAACAAAAACCTTCTTTGTAGTTGGGCAACCAACGAATGCACTCTATTTCTTGTATCTTCCAAAGTAGAGCAGTTGCTAAAATATCCTCGACCCCACCCATATCGAACCAAATACTCAATTGGAATATCATAATCTTCTGGAAATAAACAACAAAGTAAAAGACATGACCTGTCTTCATCACTCTCCAATCTATCATAACTCCATTTTATGCTAGAATAAACTTTGTCATTCACTCCAGGGATGTTCACTGGGGTAGAATTTCGCAACTGATTAAGGGCATCATCCCATTCACGCTTGCTTTTCTTTACTAGAGCTTTTCCAACCGTTACAATTGCAATAGGTAAACCTCCACATTCATTCACAACCTCTTTTGCAACGGAACGTAAATCACGATCATCGAAGGATTCGCCTACCATTTCTCTGAAGAGCTCCCATGATTCTTCTGTTGTTAAAGTCGGGACTGCAATAATTGGTTCACTTCCCATCCTGTTGCAAACGTCCGAATCTCGTGATGTCAACAAAACTTTGCACCCTTTATGAGCATCTCCAGAAGGGAGTCCAATATCCTCAAAATTAGGCTCTGTCCAGACATCATCTAATACAATCAGGATCCTTTTTATTACCGTGAGTCTCCCATATAGCTTTAGTGCACTTCCGGATTTGGATTCCCCCTTCAATTCCAAACCTATTTGTGCTGCAATGTCCAACTGGATCGTCTCAATACTTGGATTTTGAGACACAGTTGCCATCACAATTTTATCAAACAAGTCTAGTTTTGCCAATCTTACGATGATTTCTTTCACCATTGTGGTTTTACCCACACCCCCCATTCCACAAATCCCGATCATTCGTACTTCTTCCCTCTTCAAACCCTCTATCACCTCATTCATTTTTGCCATTCTGGACTTAAAATCCTTAAAAACTTTCTCGAATGTTGACCCTATCTCTGGTGGAGGTGCAGGATGGGCCACATTTTCAAACGTTCCTTTGTTTTGGAGCTGAAGAACATGCTGTGTAATCTTATAGGCTTTCCGACTCAAGCTCCATCGATACACACATCGCCTTTTCTTGTTAATTTCATCCTCAAACTGCAACACTTTTTTGACCATGTCGTCGTTCACATTCTTTAGCCAACTGTGAACATCAGGTTTGATGGTTTGACCGTTCCTTTTGGCAGCATCTACCAAACCCTGCACTCCATCTTTCTTGCGACAAAGGTCTTCTATCTCACGCTGAAGACTTGCAAGGTTGGAATGGTAATTAACCAAATAGCCACACTCCCTTCCTATTGGTGTGACCAAGCACTCTCCAATTTTTGAGGCAATTGAAATTAGAAAGTCCGCTGCCATTTCCTTCTGTAATCAAAGACAGCGGCTGGAATGCTCCTCTTTGTTGGTAGCTTCTGGAAGTCTCGTGCTCAGTGCTCGCCTAAAACAAAACAAGCAATACAACATTAATAATCAGATATTTTTGTCATGTTTAAATCTAGGTTGTATTTTACTATTTTTATTTTATGAAAAAAAAAAAAAATTCTGTGCGATGCTTTGATAGCATTTGACAATAAGATCATTATTATATTTAAAGAGTTAATCTTATTTTACTGCTTGAAATTTTTTTGTTTTCAACATTTCATACATTAAGTTTTTTTGTCTCAATTTGGTACCTAAAATCATAATTCTAATTCTAAGATATTTTCATATATCCGTTAAGTTTTCCATTATAATCTATTTTAATTGATGACATAGTGTCTATGTGATAGGTCCACGTGAATATTAAAAAATATAGAAATAAAAAAATTACTAATAAAAAATTTAAAAAAAAAATCGCAAACCCTATGCTACAATTTAGCAATAATTATTTATGATTTAAAATATTTTTTTTCCAAATAGTTTAAAATATTTTTAAATCCTCCAAAATCAAACGTACCGAAATAAGTTTTTCTTTTAGTATGTTAAGAGAAAATAGGCTTGAGAATAATATAAAAGTACCAATACACAGTGTGTACAAAATAAAACGTACCAAAATAAAAATAATGTACCAATATTAACAATATGTATCAAATCAGACATACCAAAATTGCAAATAAACGTAACAATTAATAATTTTTGTAAATTCAAACGTACTTGCAAGTAATATATATGTAATGTATTGTACATAATAATAATTCGTCAACAACTATACTTAAAAAATATATATATTTATATATATATATAATTTCACAAAAAAATTGAAAAATTACTTTTATATTGATCACCAACTATTTGAAAATGAAAAAAAAAAACCATTTACAAAAAGAAATAATATTAAATGTTTGCATAACAAAAAACAAAAAAAGTGATCGAAAAAACATATTTGGAAGAAGAGAAAATATAGTTTAATTAATAATATCTCCACTAAATAAGGAAAAGTGCATCATGCAGATAAAATGATAAATTAAAAAATTATTTTAATTTTAAAAAATAGAGATGACTATTGGTCAAAGTACTTTAATCAAATTTTAAAAAAGCACTGATGTTTAATCTAGGGTAATGCTATTCACACACCCCATTTTATCTTTCACACACCCTTGTTAAATTTTTGTTCATTGATCTTCTTCAATTCATTCTATCCAACGGCCCGAAATTGAGAAGGGTGTGTGAGAGATAAAAATGGGTGTGTAGATAGTATCACCCTTAATCTAAATAATATAGAAAAACTGTAGAGAATTATAATTTTCCCTTCTTTTTTTTTAGGGTATCAAGTATCTATGCCTTGTAGGATTTTGATTAAAGCACTTACGTGCATTAGACCGCATCATGCATCTCTCCATTTATCAAATTAAAAATTATTATTGTGATCTTCAAAATTAAAATTTTGTATATTGGTTTGTTAATTTGGGCTTTAATTAGTTAAGCGAAATTTTTTTTTTTTGAGATAATCTTGGTTTTTATTCAAAATATTTATCCAATTATCTCTTTTTTATAATTTTTCCGCACAAAATATTTTTTTCTCCTAAACTTTACCTTCAAGATAACAAAAATAGTGGATGTTTATATATTTTTTTAAATTATTATGTATACATTTTATTGAGAGAACTATTTTGTATACATTATTGGTAGGTTTATTATTGGTTTTCATACTTAATTTTGTTCATATTATCTACTGGTATGTGTAGTTTTAATTTTTGGTACATTTAGTGTGTACTTATCATTGATTGTTATGTTTAGTTTTAGTATTTGGTACAATTTATTTTAGTTAACGGTACGTTTGATTTTAATTTTTTGTACGCTTAATTTAATTTTTGGTACATATCATTGATTGATAACTTAATAATTATGTCTCTTTATTTAGGAGTAATAATAATAATAATAATAATAATAATTTTGGTTTAAAGAAGGCTAGATTTAGGAGCTTTGGGTGTTGTTTCTGGAATAAATTGGTGGATTAATGATAGTTCATGTAATTTTGAATTTTAAAAAAAAGGACATTTTAATAAACGTGCCACCAAAATTGTAGAAAGTAGTTTAATAAAAAGTCTAAAAGCTAGGAATGTTGGGTCTATCAAATTCAAAAATCAACTACCTAGATCAAAATTATCTTTTAAAATAAGATCATCACTGTGTAAAATATTTAAATTTGTATTTGTTTATTGTGTTTCTGAACTTGAATTATTTGAAATTGTTGTTGATACATAGGATTCTTTATAAATAGACTCTTGTAATTCTATTTTTTAAACAAAAATCCACCTATATTTAAATATCAAATTGAAACACACCTTTTCTGATTGAAAGTAGCAAGCAACTCCAGTACTGGTACAGAGGCCAGGTGGAAGGTTGTTTTGTCCCGTTGTCCTTTACTTGCTTAGTGGCTTCTGTTTGAGGGCATCTGAAATTGTTTGTTTCGGTATTAACTTTTGTAAACGGAATCTGAATCCATTGACATGTAGACAAAGAAAATAACCTCTTATTACAAACTATTTACATCCTGCCAAAACATCTTAATTATATCAACAAACTTTACTAATACCTACAGTAATGATGAAATCCTAAATTTCATCTAGTTTCTTTCCTTATTTTGGCAAGCATTTTAGTTTTATAGGATACAATATACATATATATATATATATATATTCTTCTTTTTATTATTATATAATGATAATCTTCGTAAAAATAAAATCCAGGTTAACAAAATAAAACTACACATGTAGTGGGTAGTTTTTTCTTTTAATTTTTTAAAAATAAAAATATAAAAAATATTTAAACAAAAATAATAATAAAATTACAAATAAAAATAACATCTAAAAGTGCAAATTGCCAAACGCGCTAGCGTGTGGTAAAAGGATAGTATCTATATATGTGAAATATAGGTAAATTAAACCTTGAACCAAATCATGTTCTTTATCTTCAAGTAGATACTTTAATCTAAGTAAAATAATTTACCTATATCTACCTGTGAAATATAGGTAAACTAAATTACATCCTTTCTGTTCAAGGTAAATGGTTTTGCATTTATTATTACATACATTAAGCACATTTTAGTTTTATTATACATTCAAGAAGGTGCTCAAATGCCGAAAACCAAAGAAGCAATGCCCCAACACAGCATTCACAATCAGATATTTTTGTCCTGTTTAAATCTAAGTTGTATTTTATTTTCATTCTTATTTTATCAAAGGAAGAGTTAGGATTTGAAATTAGGACCTCTTTCACTATGAAAATTTTCACACTTGATGAACAATTAGCTAGTATCGTTAGAAACCAGTCACCAAGATCTACCAAACAATATCCATGACAAGTATAAGCTTATGTGGCAAATGAACTATTACATGTATTTTTACTTCAATTCTTTAGTATTATATTATTACAAAAGTATTCAATATAGAGCGAGATTGCGTGATATATATATTGTCGCGAATGCCGTTTTGCGAGATATTCTATAATATTACAATGTCTCCAATATTGTATAATACTTACATGATATGACAAACAACGTGATATATTGAGGTTTTTTTAGTTTTTTAATTTCTTTATGTTTTTTGTTTTATTGTTTTTTCATTCATCCTCATCCCGTTATCATAGGCCCCACACCTCCTCTAAGTTTTTTTTTCAATTTTTTTCCAGCCGCCCTCATGGTTCGTTTCAGATTTCAAGCCTCCTTTCTCCATCACCCACTGTTTTTGACAGTTTTTCAGTAACTTATCAAATTTTATTTTTTTTTCAATTTCTTCTCTGTCTTTATCTTTTGTTTGAGTTTTGTGTTGATCTTTGTTAGTTTTCCTCTATAACTCATACCTTAGGGCTTAAGCGTCACTTAGCTCAAACCCGTAAAGATATGAAGCCTTGCTACAAAGTCCCACCGGGTTGCTTAGCATTTGAATATAACTTAATTAGATTTAAACGCTTAAAATTTAAAGATTTTATTTTTTATTTTATTTTTTATTTTTTTTATATAACATATGTGCCTTTTAGGATTTTGATCAAAGAACTTATGTACATTAGGTCACATCAATATTTCTCTATTTATCAAATTAAAAATTATTACTGTAATTTTTGAAATTAAAATTTCATATCTCTTTTTTTTTTTTTTTTGAACAAACGATATTATTTATACTAAAGGGAGAGGAGAGAGTGGGCTTAGCTTCACAATAGGCTAGCAATAATGTGATTCAAATTCGACTTTGGTGAGAATTGAACCTAAGACTTCTCACTTACAAGTGAAGAGGAATGTCACTGGACTGTAATACTAAGTGGCAAATTTCATATCTCTTAATTTGTCCTTCAATTAGTTGAGCCATTTTTTAGGAGATAATCTTGGTTTTTCGTTCAAAATATTTATCAAATTATCTCTTTGTTATAATTTGTTCATAAAAAATATATTTTTTTTTCACCTAAAATTAAAATATAATTTTAACTTCAAGATAATGAAAATGGTGGATAATTAAAATTTTAAATTATTATGTCTACATTTTATTGAGAGAATTATTTTGTATACATTATTGATACGTTTATTATTTGTTTTCATACTTGATTTTGTTCATATTATCGATTGGTACGTTTAGTTTTAATTTTTGGTACGTTTAGTTTTGTATATATCGTTGATTGGCACGTTTAGTTTTAGTGTTGGTACGTTTAATTCTAGTTTGCGGTATATTTGATTTTAGTTTTGGTACATTTAATTTTAATTTTTTTGGTACATATCATTGATTGATAACTTAATAATATGTCTCTTTGTTTTGGATTTGGTTTATAGATGGCTAGATTTAGGAGCTTTAAATATTATTTTTTGAATCAATTGGTGGATTAATGGCACTTCATGTAATTTTGAATTTTGGAAAGAGGACATTTTAGAAAAAGTGGCACCAAAATTGTAGAAAGTAGTTTAATAAAAAGTCTAAATGCTAGGGATGTTGCACCTGGTTCAAAATTCCCCTTACTTGTATAATAGATATGTGAAATAATTGTAAATTAAATCTTGAACCAAATCACATTTTTTATCTTTAAGTAGGTACTTTAATCTACATAAAATAATTTACCTATACCCATATGTGAAATAGGTAAAATAAATCTTGAACCAAATCACATCCTTTATATTGTAGGTAATTATTTTGCATTTATTATTACATACATTAAGCACATTTTATTGTTATTATATATATATATATATATATGTAGTAAAATAATTTACCTATATTTATATAGAATATAATTAAATAATTTTGAAAAAAAAAATTACATTCTTATATTTTGTTGGTAACTAATGCTCACATATTTTGAAAACGGAAAAACTAAACCACAAAAAATCCTAATTTATGCAAATTTGAAAAGCAACTAAGGAATTTAAAAAGGAAAAAAAAAAAAACAAATGAAAACCCTAGCATCATATCCTTTTATTATTAATATGCAATGAAATCATGATATTAACATTTGTTTTTAATCTGTCGTAAGGGTATTTTAGGCATCTGAAAGTACAAAACTGTGTGAAGTCAAACCTAATCAATAAAATTGTTGAGCTGGAGCCTAGTTATAGTGTTGGAGCTCAGTTGAAATACAATATTCGGCAGGCACTAGAATGTAAAACTCACACTTTTGTTTTTTTTGATCAGGCAAGGTAAAAACAAAGGCCTAAAACAACAAATATTGGAAAAAAAATAGAGTTTTTAAGAAGTACATACGTACCTGTATCGTAAATCAACGCAATGCAACTGTGCGGCAGAGTAAAAGTAAAATTATGAAATATATGCCTTTGTTCAGCAACAGATCATAAGTCTGGTACTGGTAGTGGTGCTTCACGAATTTGCTAGAAAATTTGAATGTTGAATGCTAGCATGCACAAGGAGGGCAGATTATGCACATCAATGCAAATATATGAGTAGATAACTTCAATGTGGAAGAGTTAATAAGAGCTTTCTAACAATATAGGCAGGAAAAGCAATAAAATATATATGTTAAGTCATTGAGTTTTTGTTAAGAAAATATACTATGATGAGTTTTAGTTAAAGAAAATTGAATTTTAAGGTTGTAAAGTCATATATGATGGTTTCAGTGCATGTGTATATTTATTTACTCATTATTATTTTATAGTATGCAAATTTTAAATAATTTACATTTCACCACCACATAGCAAACGCGATTTCAAACTTTTTGTATTGCGATGAGAAAATTAAATATTTGATTATAAGGGGGAGTTAGCTCAATTTTAGTTGACGTCGATGGACATCAAAACACAATAACATATAGTGACAAACACCTAAACAACAAATATTCAAAAGAAATGGAGTTTCGAAGAAGCACATACATACCTGTATTGTAAATTAACCCAATGCAACTGTCTGGTAGAGAAAAAAAATGAAATTCTGAAATCTATGCCTTGTTCAACAACAATATGTACTGGAACCTGGTGCTTCACGAATTTGCTAGAAATATAATGTAAAACCATCATTTTTGTTTCTTGGTCATACGGGTAAAAATGAACACTTAACACAACAAATATTGAAAAGAAAGAGTTTCCAAGATGCATATATATATATATATATGTATGTATGTACCTGTATTGTAAATCAATCCAATGCAACTGTCCGACATAATAAAAGTTCTGAAATCTATGCTTTATTCAGTAACAACTCATGTGTCTGGTACTCGCATTGGTACTCACGAATTTCCTAGAAAATATGAATATTGAATGGTATCAAGAAGGACAGATTATGTTACCTCAGCAATGCAAATATATGAGCAGATAACTTGAATGGGGAAGGGTTAATAAGAAGAGTTTTCCAACAATATAAATAGAGAAACAAAAAAAAAAAATATTTAACGAGCATTACCTCAAGAGGAGGTGATTCTAAAGTAAGGTATTTTTATTCTCTTTTAACACGAAAAGGACAAAGTGAGAGAATGGGACGCTTTGCTTCCGAACCCATTTTGGAATCTCTTTAACAATAAAAAAGTGAAAAAGATTTGGATGCTTTGCTCACGAACCATTTGGTATTCTCTTTAACAAGAAAAAGGATAAAGTGAAAGAAAATTGGATGCATTGCTTCCCAACCCCAAATTCTCAAGGGACAATACATGGCTTGAGCCATCCTCTTCGTGGGGTCACATTATTTCATAGTACAAATGTCACAATTAGAATTGGTAGTCTATTTCGAATAATATTAGGCTTACTATTAGTCATGACATATAAATTTTGTACGAATTTGTTTGAAAATGTTTTTAAAATTACTAAAAGCATTTTTTATGAAAAGTATTTTTTTTTATTTATTCCTATTACAATAAATGGAATTGAACAATGAACCAGCCTAATCCTAGTAACCCATTTTCCAACAAGGTATCATAAGCTATCAGAATGTCCACCTGCAAGGCACATCTAGGAAGACCATTATTTCTATGGTAATTTTTCAGAAACTCCTTCAAAAGCATAATATCGTCTCCAATTCGCCTGCCAGCGAAGAAAGCAAATTAAGAGTTGCTCACGATAGAGGGAAGGACATCCTTGATCCGATTGGCAAGAAGCTTAGCGATAATATTGTAAATAGCATAAAGAGGAATTTGTAACAATAATCCCTCAACTTTAATTGAATTGCAATAATAGTTCCTTAACTAAAAATATGTGATCATTGGTCACTTAACTCATCAAAATGTACAGCTGTGATCATTTTCGTCCACTTTGTCAGAACTTACGTCAAAATAAGACACAGGTCATGCACGTGAGGCTGAATCAAAAGGTAAATAAGAAAAATCAAATGAGAAAATTGTTGCAATGGTCCCTCAACTCTAACCCGATTGAAGCAATGACCCCTCAATTTTAATCCAATTAGAGCAATGATTTTTCAACATTAACCTAATTGTTACAATGGTCATTTAACTATGACATGATTTTGAAGGAAGTTCTGACGGAGTAGACGAAAAAAACCATAGTTGTACATTTTAATGAGTTAAAAGACTAATGGTCACGCGTTTTTAGTTGAGGGACCAACGCTCTAATTGGGTTAACATTGAGGGACCATTGTTACAATTTTGTTGACAAAATGGGGCCAAGGGTTATAGAAGGTAGCGGTAACAAGCAAAAACTATGGTCTTTTCTTTCTGCAGTGAAGAACAATTACTCATGAGTTGTTTGCATAAGTGGTCTCTTCTTTTCTGTATGTCGGTACTCTTTAAGGCTATGTAAGATGTAATTCATCTGTTTGAACTTCTTTTATTGAATATTCCATACCCTTGACCCAAAAAAAAATAAAAAAAAAAGTTTCTAAGAAATATGAGTAAGGAAATATATATTCAAACGATAGATTTTGTTAGATTAGCCATCAACAGAATTCGAACTCACACTATCATGCAATGACAACTTCTTTCACTTGTGAAATTATGCGCTATCCCTCTGTTAATAGCATGGACGTACCTTTACATGTGAGTTAAAAATTGCATTTCTTTCCTTTATTCTGTTCATCGTCCCTTTTCACCCTCCCTCTCTACAACTATTTTCCACCGCCAAAGGAAAATCCCAAACTAACAAATCTCAAGGCCATTTCTTTCAAATCTCAATTCAATTGTACGCCATGGGTCTTGCCTAGCTATGGGCAACGGTTATGGCGGATGGGTAACCGCAGTTATTATCCATAATCGTTTAAACTTTTACCCGCATAACCGGTTACCTGTTGGGTATTTACATAAACGGATAAACTCATACCAATAACCATACCCATTTACCCATAACCGCGTACCTGTTTACTTTTGTTTATCCGTCTACCTATTTTTTTAACAATTTAAAAATTAAAAATAAATTTGTCATAATTTTCTTTTTTCTAACTATTAAATACCGTTATAAGTACATTTAACATGTATTTTTATATTAACAGCAATATTATTTATGAATATACATTTAACATGTGTTTTTATATTAAGGCAAGACTCTTGCCTTTGCTGCCTAGAAATCCATTTTCCAGTTTTAGAAGCTTGGTTAAAACTTTTCATTCAAACTGATCCAATCAGAGCTTTAAAATCTAAAGCCTCACAAAATTGTTTCGCGGATGGAGAAGTTTAAATCCAAATTTTCACAACAAAAGCTGTCTTCTAATTATTCTATCACTTGAAAATTTTATTATTTTAAAGCACATACGTAAATCAAAACTAGTATCCACTTAACTACGCACAAGTCATTATTTTAAAAACAATTACACAAAATCACTCTCTTTTTTGGAGAAAAACTTGTGTGGGGCTTGACATGCTACTAGACAATGCTGAGTGGTAGTCCCATACCATTCATAACTTGCCATGTGTTAAATATTGTTGCATTAGTATAATTTCTTATTTTTATTTTATATCATAATTCAAAATTTAATTAATATATATATATATATATGGAAAAGTAAATTGTTAGAAGGCTTGAACTTCAAGGACACCACAATCACACGGTAAGAGAGGAATGCAGATTCAGGTGAAGTGCAGCTACGAAAAGGATTGTCGGGAATGGGCGATGGTGGAATTGCAAGGGGCGGTGGAAATTCACCACAATTTCAAGACCACCTCCTTTTGCAGCACCTGCCCTGGAAAACTGAAGCAGTTTCAACTCTTCCAGGAGTGATGGAATCGAAACAAATGTATTCGAATTTTGAATAATCGAATCTGTTTATGTATGTGACTCATTGCAAACAAACATTAGCTTTCTCATGATTCGCATAAAAAATAATCACAAGCTTATCTCTCTCTCACAGCCTTGCATGGCTGCTGGGAAATTGTGCAGATCTTAGGTAATTACTGGTTCAAAAGTTTATTAATCCATCAAAGCTAGATTAAGTTTCTGACTAACCTCATTATTTCAATTCAATAAAAAATAAAAAATAAAACTTCTCATTATTTCAATGTATTATCAAATTATTATTAAGGAAGGGCATATAAATTCTGGAGAAGAACCCAATTCTCAAAGCCAACTTTGTCCACCAGTAGTTTGTCGTTTCCAATTTTCAAATATTAATAGACTATAGATGTAAAATTGAACGAGTTATAAGTAATCATTAGAGAGAGTTGAGAGATGGGAGATGAGAGACTTAATAAAGGGAGAGCCTGAAGAGCAAGGAAGAATTGACGGTGTTGTAGATCACCGGTACCGACGAGAGAAAAGAGGAGGGTTCGCAAATGGAGGTAGATTTAACTGGGATTGTGAATTTTGTTTTTACCATTTCAGTTTTTTAAGAAATAATGATTTAAGTTTTTAATTTTATTTTCATATAAAACTAAAAATAAGAAATCATATTTAAGTTTAACACATGGCAATTTATGAGTGGCGTGTAGTGCCACTTAACATCATCTAGTGGCATGTCAAGCCCCACACAAGTTTATGTCAAACCCCACACAAGTTTTTCTTCTCTTTTTGGCACTCCATTTCATAATGTTATTTCCTAAGTAGACAACATTTCACTATTAATTAACCTCGATTTCAATGGCTTTGACGTCAGGCTTCTTCACCTCCGCCTTTTGTACGGTCACACTCAAAACTCCATTCTCCATGGCAGCCTTAATATGATCAACCGTTACATTCTTCGGCAGCTGAAACCTTCCCAAGAACTTGTCGCTGCTATTCTCCACTATGTGCCACTTGTCATTTTTGTCGTCCTTCTTCATGTTCCTCTCTCTGTTGATCTGAAGCACCATGTTGTCTTCACCTCATCCTTCTTCAGCCCCAGAATGTCCGTCTTGAACACGTGGGCTTCCAGGGTCTCCTTCCAGTCGACCCTAGTGTTCATAAAAGCCGAATTTTCTCGAGAAAATTCAGGAAATGCGGAGAGTGATGAGGAGGAAGGGGATGGGAAATCCTTGAAAGGGTCCCAAAGGTTGAGGCAAAACGGGTCGAAGATGCTACTGCCTCGTCGAGAGTTGGGGATGAGAGACATTTTGGAAAAAACTTGATGCGGTTTTGTTTGGATGCGGAGAAAAGTCCTGGGAATCAAAATTAGAGCCGGTAGACAGAGTTCTCACTTTGCTTCACTGGTTGGTGAAGGAAGTGGGTTAGTGGCATATTTATAAGGAGTCAAAGACGTTTCTAGAAAATTCCAGGTACTGGAAAACTAAAAAAGGGCATGAAACCAAGCAGCACAAGGAAGACGAAACAGAAGTTGCTAGAAACTTCCTGAATGAAAAAAATTGGACTTCAACAAAAAAAAAAAAAAAAATGTTGGTATAGAAGAGAGGAAAGAATTCCACTAAACTAGCTTTATTGCACGTGCATGTGTGGGGAGGTTTTTTTTTTTTTTTTTTTTGGTCAAAACAATTAGGTATGAGATTGATTCTTCCAATCTTATGGTGCACAATAAAAAGCTTCGCTTCAATCTTATGGGGTATAGAACATCTACTGGTTGGGGCTTTGTGGAGGATCTTTCTTTTTAGGCTGAAATGTTTTTATGTATTTTTAGTATATTTCATGTATTATTTTGTACACATCACATTACTTTTTTTTATTTTTATTTTTTTATGAACAAACTATCATCTACACTAGAGGTGGGTTAGCTAGCAATAATGTGGTTCGAATTCGCCTTTGACGAGAATCGAACCTAAGAACTCTTATTTACAAATGAAGAGGAATTCCACTAGACTAGAGTACTAAATGACCATCATATTACATAAGTGTTGGTACGTAATTAGTTTGTTTGGGCTCTAACTCCTCCTGACTTTTAGATAAGCTATTTCGTGAGATGTTAAATGTTATTGATATTTAGTAGATATTGTTAATGAGATAAGATCAAGGGACACATATTTTGACAAATATCTTTACACTTCATATTATCTCTTGGATTTTTTATATTTAATGGTCATGATAAAAAGCAGTGTTCTAAAAATCGGCCCAGGCACTCGGCGGTAGAGTCCCGATCCGATTTGGGCTAAATCGTTCAGGTAAGGTGTGAAGGATTTAGGCGGTTGCCTAGGCGTCTCTAGGCGCTCAAGGTGGCCTAGGCGGTGTTAGGCGGCGGTCGATGCTTTGCAAATCTCCCCTCACATCCACACGATCCACAACCCACAACCCAAATCTTCAAACCTGCGCTCTTGCACCCAACATCAATCGATGAACCCAAGTAGATTAAGAATATACAAGGATGAGCAATACACATAATCTGTCCGTTGGGTTTTACTGCAGAGAGAGAAAGGGATATGTTGAAGAGATCTGTCTGTTCTGTTGAAGAGAAGAGAGAGAGAGAGAGAGTCGAAAGAAAAACTGAAAATGGGAGGAAAAGAAAGGCATAACTAAAGACTAAAGAATGAGTCTGATAAAAAAAAAACTAAAGAGAGAGAAGGGGATCTCTCTGTAGAGAGAGAAAGAGGAGGAGATCTGTTGATAATAAATGCAAGCCTGGAGCCACTAAACAAGTGATGGTTGATTGGGAATAGCATTGGAGAAACCAGAAAAGCTGTCAATTTAATTGAAAAAAAAAGTTTTTCTTTCAAGTTGGGTCCATTTTATGGCCCACTATTTTGTTCAAAGAAAAAACAAACTAAGCCTAATATTCTTTGTACAAAATTAGAAAAAAAAAGTTCTAAAATTATACACATATACTCATATTTTATAATATACAGTGTAAATTTATGTAAATCCGCCTAGACCGCTTAGGCGCTAGGCGTTAGTCCACAGCCCGACTAGCGTCTAACCTTTTTTAGAACATTGATTAAAAGTTAAAATGATTGTCAATAAACATGACTTAGAATAAATTAACATAAATCTTTATTAAATATTTTATTTTGTTTTATTTTGTTGGAAAATAGTCCTATTGCATATAAAGCACCATCTTCCTTCACGAACACCCTATTCCTTCACGAACACCCTATTCCTTCATACCATTCTGCATCAAATAAAAATTGTTGCCGAGTCTAAAATAAACAAGGGAGAGGATAGAGATGATAGTTCTTTTGTTTTATATGATGAAACCTTAACAAGCCATTGAAAAGCTTTATTGTCAATCAAGAACAGGCTTAAGAATTTAATGTAACCAATTTTAGGGTTTGCGAACCTCATCCTTTTCTATAAAGATTCAATTTATTTCCTAGATATTAAAATTCAGTTTCTGGGCTAAGAAGCATAATCGGGGCATCTTCAATGGTTGAACAGAAAAAAAAAAAAAAAGGTAATTTTTTAATGGGGCAAAAGTTCTCTGGATCTATCTCTTAATAGGTAATCCCCTCTTTTTCTTCAGCCATTTTTTACTGCTTCCCATGACTTGCAAATAACCCATGAATACACCATTGATACTGAGGATGATTCAAGGGAGGATAGAAGAAAGAAGAGTGAAAAGGTCGGTTAGGTTGTACGGAGCGATCAAGATTGACGTATCCACCATGGATGGTTGAGTTTTTATCATCTTAATTAACAATAGCCTAGGGGGTTAGAGGAAGATGGAGGCTCAGCTCGAGAGTGTTTACGTTTCCTTAACCTAACGTTTTTTCTTAAAATTTTTAAAGGAAGATTAACAAAAAGTCCTAAAAAACTTTAGTTTTAATGAAAAATGACAAATAAAGGTGTAAGTGAATAGTACCAAGAAAGGTAAAAATATAGTTTTTCGTTAAAAGTGAACAGTATCAGGATTGTTTCGTTAAAACTCCTAATTTTTTATTGAATAAAATATTTTTATTTACAAGTCATCGCCACATCATTTAGTAATTTATCTTGAGTTATATTAGTTTTATTTAGGACCATTATCTATATAAAGATCCAAGAGCTAAAATGGAGTGTAAAGATTTGCCCAAATATTTGTCCCTTTTTTTTCCCAAAGGTAAGAACTTCATTATATTCGAACTGAAATGTGTACATCAGAATCCAAAATATTAAACAACTACTCTGACTCAAAATATTTGTCCGTTTATCCTATTCTATTGTTAATATAATGTAAATATTATTATTTATCAGTAAGTCTAAATAATACATATCAAACGGCCCACTTATAACTTGCATGGTATCTTCAGTCTTAACCGTCTAATTAAATCGAACGGCCCATACAACCCCCGCACTTAAGTTTTTTGGTTCACCAATCACCTTTTGTCATCATCAAGTCAACTGTGTTGTGCGAGTAACTCACACAAACATCCGATTATTCTCAAGCGTCCTAAGAAAGTTCCAATTATTCTCAAGCGTACTAGGAAGTTTGAGAGAAACCCACACAAACATTTTGCAGCCTCATCCTCAAGTCTGTTCAAGAAAATTCTTCGGTTCCTTATAAATACGCAACCAAATCTGCTCATTTTGCAATCAGTCCAGCAAAAGCAAAAGTTCTGTAATAATTCTCAAACTTTCTCAGCATCCAAACCAACCCCATCAGTTTTTTCACAATGTCGCTCACCCCCAGCTCCCGACGAGGAAGCAAAGTCATCTTCGACCCATTCTTCCTCAATCTGTGGGACCCTTTCAAGGATTTTCCGTTCCCTTCCTCCTCATCACTCTCCGCAATTCCTGAATTTTCTCGGGAGAATTCGGCTTTTGTGAGCACTAGGGTGTCCACGTGTTCAAGGCGGACGTTTCGGGGTTGAAAAAAAGGAGGTTAAGGTGGAGGTGGAAGACCACAGGGTGCTTCAGATCAGTGGAGAGAGGAACGTGGAGGAGGAGGACAAAAACGACAAGTGGCACAGAGTGGAGGTTTCAGCTTCCGGAGAATGCAAAGGTCGATTAGATTAGATGATTGGAGAAAGGTTAACGTTTTCGATATAACCAATTTGGTCACTGTTTTCTTCATTGTTTACAATCTAAGTCATTTTTGTCAATTTCAGGTTTTAAAAAGAATAATGCTTGCATTTTCTTTTTTGGATGAAGTTGTTTCGTCACTTGCAAATAACGTATCTTCACAAAAAAAAAAAAAAATCATGATCAGGATCATTTGTTTATTTGATGCATTTGAAAGATTAAAGAATTCCATTTCGAATGAATTTTTGCAGTGATGATCTTCAAAAGAAAATTAAGAAATTGAACGGTTATGATTTTAAAATTTCTATAGTGAAGATACGCTATTCGCAAGTATGAGAGAATGAGCTCATCTCCAAAGGAGAAATGCAAGTATTATTCTTTTAAAAAAAAAATACTTCCAAAAGGATTTTAAGAATGCTTTTTTTTTTTTTTTTTTTTTGGTGTTTCTCTAGTTGATAAGAAACACATAGTAATTGTTTGGACCCGATTTTACATTTTTGACCCAAGCAATCGAAGCCCTCGGATGATTATGAAAATTAAGAGATTTTTCTTAGCATTACTATTGATTTTAATCATAGTAATTATCTTGAAAATATCCTTAAAGCTTAAAAAGTTTAGAGTTATGCATGGGATTCTTTTGCAGATAATCAAGGGTTTTATCGGATTGTGGAGAAATTAAAAGAGATTGCATAGTTGGCTGCTTGCCAACCCCTTACAATCAACACAACAATAAAGAGAGTTATGTGAGGGCTTGCCGTGTAGCTTTAAGATTCTATCCTAATCAAAATGGTATCTAGTCAGTTGCATGGATTCCATATTTGAATGGGTTTGCATGCAGAACCACGTGGAACAATGGTACAAGGATGCAACTTTGGATGATTAGCATATGGATATGCCATTTTATCTGGTTGAAACATTAAGAATTTAAGATGGTGATGTACCGTGAAGACTAAAAGGTCCAATGCATCGCAATGATTAACATTACAATATCACCAAAAGTTAGAGGATAATGAGTGGTAGTTCATGATTATTATTTCACAAGGTATGGTTCACGAAGGATAGCCCTTTCAAATCAACACACAAATTGTCATGCGCAAAGCTTCTCAACAACCCTGAGATTTTTTTCCTCTCCCCTTTTCTTCTCGCGAACACATCTTCAGTTTGGATAGACATCAATGTGAAGGCAACCGGTGATATCTTCAATTTGGATAGACAACATTTGAGCCGTATAATCAGTCGACTGATGAACACCTTCAGTTTGGATAGATAGCACTGCTTCGAGACCGACTGGTTATTTATCCAAGTCACGGTCAATAAGGATTTACAAGTCTTTGTTAGTAAAGGTCATCTCATCCGCCTTCTCGGCGAAGTAAAGTGTTAACAAGTTATTACATTCAGCACATTGAAAGCCGAATTTGAAATTGAACTTCGCAGAACTAGCAGCCTTGTCTTCAGGCTCTAAAACCCGAAGGCTGAGACGTCTTCCTTCCTCAGCCTCAGTCGCAAGATCAAGAAGTCAGCATCGCGCCCAACGCCACATCAACATATTTTACTCCCTGGCCGAACTCGACCAAAGAGTTGGCACGCCCCACACACAACCGAATGACGTAGTTAGCTTATTAATTACTCGGCATGTGCGCCACGTAGGCTTGGCAATTTTTAGGGTCAACAGTAATATACAGAACATCTATAGTATGTGAAAAATATATATTCAATGGTGTGAGAATTCCGAACCGAAAAAAAATATATAAATATTTATTTATTTTGGTTGTATTTTTATTGAATGTTGAATTTAAGTAGTTTGATAATAAACTATGTTAGAAATAGAAGTATGAAATTAAGTAGTTTGAAACATTGGAGCGTCATTTGGACTTTGTATGAATAAATTGGTATTTCAATTGGTATGAAATTTCAAATTGATATGAGGTAAAAAACTTAAATTTCAATTGATATGAAATTGGGCAATAAAATTTCAGGCCAATAGCCCAAATTTTGGCCCACATCCCAAAAATCTCAAATTTCAGCCCAAAAACCTGAAATCCAAAATTCAGTCCCCATCCATCCTGAAATATCGTAAACATATCAAAATTCCAAAAATTGAGAATACCGGAATTTCGGTTCAAGATTGGTTTTCAATTTTTTGTCCCAAAAATTTTCGATTTGAGATTCAGAATCTCATTTTCAGTTTGAAATCCCATACCGAACCACCCCTACACAAACTTACTAACTCTAACTCAAAGTTTTTTAGAAGTCTTGTTAGAAACTATATATTATAATATTTAAGTTTTGTATGAATGAAAAATAAGAGTTAAGTGTTATAGTTGAATTCAAATTAATGAGTTGCGTCTGGTCGTTAGAACGTTAGGCAACAGTCACAATGTTTTTCTCTAGTTGTTTATGTTAATCTCATATATAATTGATGTTGTGAATTTCTTTATGATTATTATGATTGGAATTATATTATTATTTTTTATATTTTATAATATTGCTCAAACAAGTCTTACTTGTGTTTTGTCTCCGTCTGTGTGTGATCCTTCAAATATATCTCTGATCGGAGCAGTCTGCCCCCACCACTCTCATAATTCGCATTTGCTTCGGAACTCCTCCCTCTCTCCCTCTCTCGTTCAGCAAAGCCATTGCTCGAAACTGACACACAAATAAAGACAGTGATCGAGGGAGGAGGGAGGAGGGAGACATTGATACTTTAATTGAGGATAGACAAAAAATTTCTCCACCTCCTCCATAACACCACCATGTTTGATGTCTGAGTGCTGCAACTTCAACACTGCACCATTTCACGCCATTTCTCTTTCTGGGTTTCACGAATGTCAGCTCCAGAGGCAACCCACCACCGCCGTTCGGCCACCGGAGGCAGCGGCGCGTCGGTCTCGGATGACTCCGACGACAACCAGTTCTGGCGTTCGATGTCTGACTCCGGCAATGTCCGGAGGAAGTCTTGTGAGTCAGATTGTTCAGTGGAGGAGGTGGATTTGGAGAGTGGGCTTTTGGAGGTGAAGAAGGTGGTGCATTTGAGTAAAGTTGAGAGAAATTGCAGGATTTGCCACCTGGGTTTGGAGGGAGGTGGTGGGACCGACCCTGCCTCTGGGGTCGCGATTGACCTGGGGTGTTCTTGCAAGGGGGATTAGCGTGCTGCTCATAAGCAATGCGCTGAGACTTGGTCCAAGATCAAGGGAGATACGTGAGTACAAAATTTTTCTGAGTTTAATATTCATTATTTTCTTTGGTTTTTGGTGTTTCTGCTTGAAATTATGAACACCCATTTGCTGGATTGTGAATGTTTGTTCTGCTTGAGTGTTTAATGATGGTCCGAAAACTTTAGGATTATATTTTGTTCTGTTTCTGCATTGAAGTGCAAGCACATGGATGTAATTGGTTCCCGGAGACAGCTCTCTCACTTTTGATGTGGTTTACTTCAAACTATGAACTTACTATGGGGATGTTACAACAGATTCCATCTTGGTGGTGTTTAGGTTCCTGCTTCCGAGAGTTCAGCTTATTCGAATGATTACTTGCTAATTAACTTCTTTCTTTTCATGTAATTATCACGATTGTTCTTATCATTTTGCTTCTTACTGGAATGCCGAATTAGGCAGATCACGTATGTAGTAGAATGCGTATGCTCATATGAAATACGAGAAAATCTAGTAAAAGAACAATCTTGTAGTCACCACAATAACAATCCATCTGAACTCAAAGATATCCATCGTTCTAGGTTTATAGTTTTTATAGTCACACTTTCTGTGGCATTTACATGAGTGGAAAGTGCGAGGTCCAATGCAAGCTAAGGGAAGTGTGTTTGTATGCAAGAATTGAACTCCTATGTCGAAAAGTAGATATCTTGTGTGCCATGTATCTTTTCTGTATGCTTGTAATAAAGATGTAAATGTTTAAATTATGCATATGGATTAGTAAATGATGATGAGCATTTGCATTCTTTGGTTCCATCACAAGTTTATTTCGTTTATACATTTGGGAGATTTTCTATACTCCAAGGATGATAATTTGGTAAAGTTCTTAGGACCTTGCACGCTATACCCTCTTCAAAGGAAATATCCAAACTTAGGCTACAGGAAATGTAATCTAGATAAGCTGCATCACATGATAATACAATGACATACATACATCATAGATGGATTGGTGAAGACTTGCTGGGTTGGTAACCAGGATGAGGACAAGATATGCAAGAACAGCAAGCTAGTTCAAATTTCATTTTACTCATCATGGTAAGCAAATGGAACGACATCTTGACGACATGACTTTTTTCCAGAAACAGAAATAGAAGATTTGATGGCTTTGAAATCACTTATAGTGATTGTATAGCATTCTCTTTTATATTTTTTAGATTTGTATGCTGTTGGTTACACGTCATTATGTTTGTTCAAAATCCTCATGGTACGTTTCTTCATTATGTTGCGTTATGGTTGCAAATACTAGTCTTGTCTGACTGACATGTTATTTTCTGCCTATGTCTTTTGCTTTCTTACCTCCATTTGGTCTTGTTTTCGCATGAAGTTTAATGGTAAAGACGTCAGTAGATTGCATACGTGATTCAATTCAATTCATGTTCTACTTATGTTTTTTTTATCCTACTGTTAAAAAGCATAATTTTATTTATTTGATTTGCAGAACCTGCGAGATCTGTGGAGTAACTGCATTCAACATTTCCAGTGACCAGATAAACGAGGCAAATAGCAGTACTGCCACAGCCGCATCAGTACCAGAACCACCCTTGATCCAGGTTGAAACCCAAACCATGTGGCATGTCCGCCCCATTATGAATTTCCTTCTTGCCTGCATGATCCTTGCATTCGTAATTTCATGGCTTTTTCACTTCAAAGTGCTTTCATGAACACCAGCAGGGAAAAGAAAAGGCTTCTGTGAATGTTTGGGGTAAGTTGAGTTCCAATCATCGTCTTGCTTGTGCTGCTACATAGCTGTACCTGTTCCTACTTCGCCGCAAACACGCTCTCCGCCCTTCGTGATATAATGTTCTACATGGATATCTATTACAAGTATATTATTTTTGGATAAATGGGGGTGACAACTTGTTTCCATCTGCAGTCTCCGTTGTGTGCGTAGTCTAGCATATATTTTTGCGCATGTAAATCTTATTTGTACAGTTAAGGACTCCCTGGTGTCGAAAGATTCGGAGGAGATATTCGTCCAGCCCTAGTACGGTAGTACCTATAAGTTGTGAAGTACTGCCAATGAAGGCTATTGGCGTCTTCGTTGATTGAAAAGGTTAATGAAAGTATGTATTTTCTCAATGATCCTTGTAATACACAGGTTACCGGCACAAATGTCGTCAATTTGAAATTTTCGATCCATTCAAATGGTATGGCATTACTGAATATTATATGATTCACTAGGTAACGCCGAGTTTTGAGAGCACGAGAAAAAACTTTTAACCGCTTAAGTTACGAGCCATCTGTTAAAACTTAAAATGGTTTGAGAACAAACAATTGTTATTCGGCAAACATCAAAACATATTTCCACGAGTTTAAACAACCCCCTTAATAATCTTAAGCCTTGATTTTTTTTTTTTTTTTTTTTTTTCTTATGAGAAGGCATTAGATATGCAAAATCAATGTGGATTCACTTTTTCCTCTCAAATCCTTGGTTGTTAGCAAACATATAATGAAAATGATATTCATTTCTGGTAAGCAATCATAGCAATGAGTTTTTCTTTTAATCGAACAATAGTCTACACGAAGAAACCTAAATCATTTGAACAGATATTCAAACTCTACCGTAACAAAAGAAACACACTATTTTAGTCAACTGAACTTGAGCCTACCGATGAAATATGAGTTAGCAAAGAAATAAAAAAATCCAAAAAATAAGAAAGAAAGGGACAAATACATACGGCTGCCCACCATATAGGGCCTTTGTGAAATTATCCACTACTTGTGGCAGAAGGAGAAAAGAAAGGGCAATAATCCACTACTTTTCGGGTTGGAAGTCCCCACCAAAACAAAACCGTCCATCGCATATTCACGCTATACTAACTCCTAAAACCCTAATTAAAGCTCAGTGGGATTTCCATTTTCTCCTGCTTTGGCTTCAAATCGGACACCTAAAACCCCTCTGCATTTACAGCTACCACTCTGAGCGCGTACGATTCCATCCCGCCGAGTAAGATTACTTAAACCCTCTCCGCTACTTCATTCTATTTCGGTTTCGAAAAAGTCTGTAAATTAATTTACGAATTGTTCAGGTTTTAATGGCTGCCCCCAACAATGCGCCGACAGTTTTGGACAAGGAACAGGTAAGTACCCTTTTGCTTCATTGTTCCTAAGTTTTTACCTTTTGTTCTGCAAAAACGAATTCAAGTTTTAGATTGGATTTAATGCATGCCCAAGATTGGATTTTGGGGAAAGTTTTGGAAATTCATGGTTAGATTGTTCAATGGGTGTTGGTAATCTGGGTGTTCTGTGAGTTTGGGCTTAATTGAATTGGGTCTTATTTGACTAATTGGTCAATGATGTCGGTGTTTCGACTTTAGTAAAAGTGAAACCCAGGTATTTCCTGAGAGGTAGGAAGCGACAAGGTGGTTAATTTTTACTCTCAGTGATAGATTTTCTTTTCTTTGGTTTTGAATTATTGTTCTAAATTGGTGTTTTTCAAATAATCTCCGGTGGGTTTTGGGGAAGACGTGAATTTGGTTTTAAACAACTGTGCAGATTTTTGGTATGGCAGAGAAGGAGATGGAATACAGGGTTGAGTTGTTCAACAAGTAAGTATTTGACGGCATTAAGCTCGTCTCCTAGTTAGAGTGATTATTTAGGGCCTTCTCGTACACTATTATTTGTTTGTTTATTTTCATTTTCACCTGTGTCACTTCTATTTCCGTTGGAGATCATACATTGTTCTGATGAGCATGTATGATTGTGCGCAAAAGAACGAATGATATTTCTAAAGCTACATTATTTGGTAGTCTTGTGGCTTCAGTGTGTGAGCACTAGAGTAATTCTCACCCTTGTGTTATACACTTAGACTACCACATCTCATTAGGTTGTGCATTTTTAGTTTGGTATATGCAATTTTCTATCTGTGATACTTTAGCTTCCGAGTTATTCGGTTTTCATTTCTTTGTTTAATTGGTTCATTTATGCAGGCTCACCCATACATGTTTCAACAAGTGCGTTGAGAAGAAGTATGAACACTCTTTTCTTTTCTCTTTTTAAGATTTTATGGACCACTTTGAAGGATTTAGCATTTTACTTTTACGTCCTTTTTTAAATGATGAAGTTAGTAAATGTGAATTGTTTAAATACATCCAGGTACAAGGAGTCTGAGCTAAATATGGGTGAAAACAGTTGCATTGATCGATGTGTCTCAAAATACTGGCATGTAAGATATCACTCTGTCTTCTTCTTATCAATTTAGTGCTATGGTATTACTTGGATTAAGTTATAAGAATCAATAAACCCATTCACCCGTTAAATATTTTATTCTTCACTCTTTCGGTTGATATTTCTCACTTTAGTTTTATACCCTAAATCTATCACAATTGTAGTGTTCTGAATGGTTTCTTTGATTAAGCCTTGCGTAATTTACTTCTTACACTTCACAGTTTTCGCTACCTGCTGCAATTATGATGTGCAAATGAAGGTTGTTCTGTTATGGGTATTTGGTTGAAAAATTTTGTGGTGTGCAGGTGACTAATCTAGTCGGACAGCTGCTAGGTACTGGTCGGCCTCCTATGTAAAATTTATGCCTGGTTTGCTTTGCGACTTGCTCTTCCCTGGATAGATGCTTGGCTGGTTCTCGGGCAATTCGGAGATTGTAATTGTTCGCATAGCTATGCCTTTTCTTTTTGTCATAAGTGTGATTCCATTTTGTGGTCTGAGAAAACAATAGGGACAGGTTTTTGACATACGTCGCCCTATGTTCAAGTTCATAACAGAATTGGGCATTCGTAGTGAAGATTTCTTAATTATTTTCGTTTCTTGAATAATTGCAACTGTGTTCGGTGGTTTGCTTACACCTTAAATAGGTGGGATGGTTCTACCTTTTTGGCAGCATTGTTGAGCAGAAGTACTTGTGAAGATTTCTCTAGTTTATTTATGGTTCCAATTTTTCCCATCCATGTTTGTGGTTAATGTTTCAGTTCACTTCAGGTTACTGGTATTGTTTGTTTGATGATTCCCTTTTTCCATCTCATATACATGATCGAGTCAATCAAATAACGTTGTCGAAAATCTTTCCGTGTTTCCATCTAGCTCGAAATAGTGCATCATGACTACCGAAACATAACATAGGAAGCAAACAAACATGTAATTTGATTTTTGTCAAACGACCGACTCCTGTAGATTTGAATAGACAGAGAGACTCCAAGACCAACCTAAAGGTTGTTACCAATAACCCTTTGGTGCTGCAGAGCACGACTCAAATGGCGTGGGAATTGCTCTGCGTTCCAGTTTTATGTCTTTGGACTTCCAACTTCCAACATGCACCAACTTTTAGAGTTCCTTCAGCCTCATTGTCCATTCCTATGCTCTTAAAGGCAGCCACTTGGAGATAAAAAGGGAGTAAGCAATGCAGGGCGGTGTACGAGGGACTGCATAGCGTCTCCGAGAGCTTCTTGTGCCATATCACTCATCAAGTAACATATGCACCGTCTAGCAAACAAACTTTCCGATTGAAAGGTTTCCGACTGAAACTTTCTTGGTCCAATGCTGTCACGATGAATGAACATCAATAAGAAGCAAGAAAGGAAAACCGATCCAATCGTTTTCCCTATTTGTCTTATGCCAATGAACGTTATACAAAGTCGCAACTTTAATCATATGTCAGTGCAACGAATATCAGCATGAATTTTGGCATGTCTCAATTTCTAAGACATAACAATGAAGGTACCTACTTCTGTGTAAGAATCTATTGCGGCCGTGAAGTCTTTTGCTCGAAATGCGGCATCCCCATGCTTCTTACAGCGCTGTCTTTCCTGCATTTCGCTTGTCCAGATTTGGAAAGAAAGCTGCAAAGTAACACCAAACAAATCCAACATAGAAAGTTTGCAGAAAAACAAAAGCTAGGCAGAAAACTGAAGACCAACAAAAGTTCTTCCCCACCCCTGCGGTCAATGTCAGAAAATGAAAGACGGGGAATTCAGAATTGAGGATGACTAACTTCAGTTGCAGCTTCCTCGTCGTCCTTGTATCCAAGAATCAACAATATTTCATGTACTTCTGCAAGATCCAAACTCGAGCAAGCTTCACCTAGAGGTGACAACAATGTGTGCTTTTGTTGAGTATTTTCATATGGAACACCCATCAAAACGTATGATGGAACCTCCTACAAATCACTAGATTGATATTCTATTTGCAGCAGAAGCAAATCAACTTCGCAAAACGAATCAAGTTTTCAAATACCTCAGTTTGTTGTTGAAGAGGAACAAGGGCATTCACAAAGAGACTTGAAATATGGCCTATCACGAGATTCGTACTGCAAGCATTGTGAAGCTGAATGCGTTTGATAAATGACCTTCAGAGCATGAGTCCATCACCATCAGAAAATTTTGTCGCGTATGAGTTCAAGTCGCTTGCAGAAAGAAAATTAGGAATTACTTAAGACGTTTTTCATTACTACAAACTGGTTTGATTAAAACCGAATTCCTTGATGTGACACAATCAGATAGCTTACTTGGAGCACAAGTCACACGTAGCATAAGAAGGAAAGGGAAAATTACATGACTTGGGGGGGTATGTCTGTCACTGAGCAGATCAAGCAATAGGGTCCCGAAGTTGTAAACCAAAGTTTCCGGTATCATTCTTCCTAGCAAATAGAAAGATGTAAATTAACACGCTAAACGAAAGACCATGGATCTCGCGTAGAGCTACAAGTCCAAAGATGTTGATGCTGATTGCCATTGGCTGAAGTGAAGAAATGTTTTTGTGTGCTTGTCTCTCTACTCACGTTTCTTTTCTTTTGGTCTGATTTCTATGCAGTTTCCTGGCTAGTGCTAGGAGACTAAGGGAGGAGGTCTTCCCCAAGACTAAGAGGAGAACTGTGGAAATAGGAGGGACTAGAAATTCATGGTCACCATTAACCGTGACAAGTCATCTGAGGTATAACTTGCGTGGGGACGGGCCGGAGAAATTCATGATTCGTAGTGAACTGCTATTCTGTTTCGTTAAAGTTTCAAAACCCTAGCTATGCCCGTATTTCCGGAATTACTGTTCGCCCAACTTGTAAGGTGCACGATGATTTCGATCATGTTGTGATACACGATAATACTATTATGTATCTCCTTCATGGTATTAAAAGACTATCTGCCTATTGACAATTGGTTTTCGATTTCATGTTCACATTTTAACCTCGTGTCAAAAGCTATCCACGTACAAAGCCAAACAATCTCTCATTGTTACTAAAAACTGAACACGTGTTAGGCTCAAGATATCATACACATGAGGGGACGTGCTAAGAGTTTTTTCACATTAAAGATGAACGTCTTGTGTTAAGGGCTTAAAAGATCTTGAGCCTCTCTAACCAATGTTGTAATTTAAACGGATCAACTCATACAAGTGAAAGTAAAACGAAATAGCTTGAACGGTCTAAGTTGCCCCTAACAATGTGGTGACCTTTGGTTTCTTGTCTTTTAATTTCTACAATTTTTTACAGAGGTGAACTACGATTCTAAACTGCGCAATAGGAGATTCGAACTCAGGTGTTCTTCCTTATTTCGTTGTCTCAAGCAACCGGAGAACGAGAACATTCAGTAATCTTATTTCGTTGTTCGTCCTCATTGGTAACAAAGCCCTTGGAGTAATGTACAGTATTAAAATGAATATAATCAGGATGATATTTTACACAATGAAATATTCAAAATCTATATACAAGATACAACATCAGCATCTGACCATATACTGCAGAGGAAATAACAACTAATTTTTTAGTACAATTTTTCTACATAGCCACAGGATGCTTCAGATCAAAATAAATGAAAATATACATCATAATGATTTTTATGGCCAATCCTTTCATGCTAGATCAGAAGAAACTAAGATGCCGAAGAGGGAATCGATAAAATAGATGCAGGTTTAGATGAAAGAAGCGGGAAACACCTACTCACTTCTCAGCTTATCTAGTTTCTTTACTTCCAAGGATGCGCCAACACTTAGAATTTCCGCGGCATCATTGTCCATCCCTAGGCTCTTTAGGGCAGCCGCTTGAAGATAGAAGGCGTTTGGCCATTCACGCTTTAGTGCTAGGGCTTCATCACCATCTTGAAGAGCTTCTTCTGCCCTGTTACTCATTAAGTAACACAGGCACCGTCTAACCAACATAGTTGGCGATTTCCCATTCACACGATCAAAGTACTGCAACGAAAATAAGGAGATTCACTAACTAAGATGATAAGTGAATCCAACCTACCCTGTATCTATAATTTAATATGCTAGAACTAAACTGGCAAAGGTAATTTTTTAAGTGATCAGAGCTTAAATTTTCATAACCCCACTGCTGATCATGATGGATGATATAGTACTAAATCAATGCCCTTCCAATATATCTGGAGATTACAGAAATTATGACAAGATAGTTTTGCGGTTCAAGTTTACTTACTTCTGTATAAGAACTTATTGCGGTGGCAAAGTCTTTCTCTTTGAATGCAGCATCACCCCTCTTCCTAAAATCTAATGCCTCCTTCATTGGCTCTGTCCACATGTCGAAAGAAAGCTGCAAGGAAGTTTTAAAGGGCCGTGCGTTAAACATAGTTTAGCATTAAACGTTTGGTAATAAACGTAAGTGATCACTGCAAGAAAGACAGTTCTTTTCTCCCTTGGCAGATATCGCAAAATAGAACATTCAGAAGTTGGAATTGAGATCACTAACTTCGTGCCCAGTTTCATCATCCTCGTATCTAACTTTCACCAATATCTCATGTATTGCTGTAAGATCCAATCTTGTGCAAGCGTCAGCTAGAGGTGACAGCAATATCGGTTTTGGGGGCACATTTCCATCGGGGGTACCCATCAGAACATATGACGGAACCTGTGAAAAACTACTACATGAGAGGATATACTAGTATTGCATATGCAGCATTGATGCTAATCAGCTTTTGCAACAGACGCGATACCAAATCAAATTTCAAAGCGTACACCAAAGAATGACCATTCCCAATTAAATAAAGCCTGCATACCTCAATTTCTTTTTGAAGAGGGACAAGGGAAGTCACAAGAGAATTGATATTCGGCCTCTTATGAGGTTCAGACTGCAAGCATTGTGAAGCTAACTGCACCACCGCAGTTCCGTCATCATTTGAAACATGACCTTCTAAGCACGAGTCCAACAGCATCAACAAACTTTTATCGCGTATGAGGTCAAGCGCCTGGCAGAAAGAAAATTGAAAATAATTTAGCCACGAGATTTTCAATGACAATCCAATTCATGAACATTTAGAGCCAATTATTTAATCTGGCAATGCATATAATGAAAAACAAGCTAATAACTTTAAGCGCTTTAGAACACAAGTTACATTTATAAGCCATAAACTTTCCACTGGATTTGAGGAACAATATCAGAACAACAATCCACCTCAATGAAAGACATTAGGAAAAGGAAAATTACATGAGCTGGTGGGATACGTCTACCACTGAGCAGATCAAGCAATAGGGTTCCAAAGCCGTAAACCACACCTTCTGGTATCACTTTTCCTGCCAACCAGAAAGCTATAAGTTAGCTCCAGCACGGGCTTCGTTGCCTCAGAAATTTTATTCACTACTCATGCATACCGATATAGAAGCTATAATCTCTTACTTTCCCTCCCCTCCCCTCCCACCTTCTACCAAACAGTGTATGCATTACAAGATTGAATACTTTTCTCGATTGGATAAAGCTATTAAGGCGTTACCTTTCTTCGCGTATTTGGTAGGGTTGAAAGCGAGGTTGGTACTATAACTCTGGCCATCTTTTATATTCTTCATAAGTCCAAAGCAGGAGAGTCTGGGATTTAATTCCTGTCGAGTGCTGACTCAGTGTAAGGAAAGACCATCAAAAAACTACTTATAACTTGTAAAAGATAAAACCACCCCCATTGATTACCTGATCAAACAGGACTTTGCAAGTATTAAGATCATGGTACGATGCCCGCTCTTTACTGCTGCAGTATGCCAAAGCTTGCGCCGTGTACAAAGCCACTCGCAACCTCATTGCCCATTTCATAGGCTGGTTCTCGCCTACACCAGTTATAACCGATTCAATAATTAAATTGTCTACTTCTATCCATACAATTAACAACACCCGAAAAGTAAAAATCTCGACGGTAATCATAGAAATAAACCAAATTTTGTAATAAAAGATCAGACTAGCAAAGGAAAAGAACTTTGTAACATTAGAGTGGAACTTACAATGGAAAAGATGCTCGGAGAGAGTACCATTAGGCATGAACTCTGCCACAAGCAATCTCTCATCCCCTTCACAGCAGAACCCGATCAGATTCGCCAAACGCTTGTTCCTCAGCCGCCCCACAGCTCTAGCTTTCTCCTATAACCATACACAACACATATTATTACACTGAAATTCTCTGTGCAGGACGTCGGTTCTTTATTTGCGCAGCACATAATAAAGGACGGATGTTCGTTTCATAGCCGGACTATAATACTACAATGCACAAATTTCATAAAGAAAATTTAGTCTAACTGTCAAACTGACCAGAAATTGGCGGGAATCGGGCCAAGCGGAGCAGCTGAAACGCTTAACGGCGATGCAGCGGCCGTCTTGGAGCTTGCCTTTGTAGACCACATTCGGAGCATTCTCGCCATGCTTGGAGACAACTTTCTCCGACGAGAACTGCAACGTGGCAGCTCTCAGCTGGTGCAGGCTGAACTCACTGAACCCCGGCACCGGAGACAGAGAGTACACTTGGTCTCTCCCCACATTCTCTGCATTTCATACATGAAAAATAAGAAAACAGTAGGGATTTTCCCGGGAAAGTGACGAAAAAAAAATTGGAAAGTGTAAAAGAATCAACAGGAAAACGCCTCGCCTGCGTCTAACGAGTCATCGAAATTTGATATGGTGCTGTGCGGCCGGAAGCAAAGGCAGAAAACGTTTCCCATTTGGCCGAGGAATCAAAATCTAGTGAGAAACGCTCTGAAATATGTAACCGTGCGGCTTTCTCTCTCTAAAAAGTTTGGCGTACGTCTCTGCTTCTGCCGCCACTTTGCAGCGGCAGTATATGATTTGTAGAGGAAGCCACCACGCGGTTTTCGCATCGACTTCGGTCGGGACAGCGCAAAGTCAACAAGGAGAAATTTCCATCCGAATTAAACAAAAGTACTGTTTCATTACACTACAAGTTTTTCGTTCACACACACAACCCTATAACACTATACAAGTTTTTCGTTCACACACAACCCTTTCATATTTATGACATCGTTGGGAATGAATCATACATTGAAAAGAAACGAGAGATTTTACATGAGTTTATAGAGTAAATTGTAGCAATAGTCTTTCAACTTTAATCAAATTGGATTAATGGTCCCTTAACTAAAAATTCATTACCATTGGTCCCTCAACTTATGAAAATGTGTAGCAATCCTTTTCATCAATTTCGTTAAAATTTTATCAAAATAAGTTATATTGGGATAACCATTTATACAATTAGGGTCTCTCAACTCATCAAAGTATGTAATTATGGTCTTTTTTGTCAACTACGTCAAAATTTTTGTCAAAACGAGTTATGTTGGAAGGATCATTGCTACAATTAGGTTAAAGTTAAGAGATCATTTCTCCAATTGAAATAAAGTTGAGGGACCAATGGTAATGGATTTTTAGTTGAGGGACCATAGCTGCACGTTTTGATGAGTTGAGGGACAAGTAGTAATGGATTTTTAGTTGATGGACCATTGCTCCAATTGAGTTAAAGTTAAGAGACCATAGCTGCAATTTACTCGAGTTTATAAGTAAATTGGCTACTTCTATTATGACCAATTGATTTTATAATATAATCTTAACTTTTTTCATAGTATTAAAGTATGTTGTCCTATGTATGAAACTCAACAGTCACACGTATTCCACCTGTTGGCGTGTTGTATTTGAATGACATGACAGGTTATCTCTTCTTAGTATGAGAGAAAAATAAGAAAATGATTTCTTAAATATTGAAAAGGAATGAAGAAAAGTGTAGGGGAGATTTTGGAGGAAATGGGTAGCAGAAACAAAAAGGGTTTTTCTCTTCTTTGTGCGGCTACAATTTGACAAATGCCTCACCATGTCAAAGACAATCTAAACAAATCCTCACTTGGAGAAAAACTTGAGAGTTTGAGAGAAAAGAAGGACTCACTGGTACGTGAGAGCGAAATCCTCTTAATAGAAAATCAAGAGAGTAGATCCACATTTTTTTGTGAGAATGTTTTATATTCTCATTATTTTGATAGCGAAAATTATCGCCATTTTTATTAGTTCATTATAATAAGAGATGTGATATACACACTTATTTTTCCTTCTTATACATTCTTTTAATTTTCGACCATCGGATTAGATGAATTGAAGAAAATCAAAGGACAGAAATTACAAGAAGTGTGTAAGAAGTAAAAAAAAAAAAAAAGATGTGCGGATAGCACACCCCCACAAGAACACACAAGTAAAAAGAGTTAATCCCCTACAATAACACGAGTGAAAAGAGTTCAATCCTAAGATTGCCAAAATTCTATCTTGGCTTTTAATAATTGTCATATTTTCAAACATGAAATCATAAATAAATAAAATTAGTCGCAAATACCATATTAAAACAAAACAAAACGAAGATAGGGATTCGTGATATCTTCTAAGAAAATTAAAAATGCCACTAGACTAGAGGTCCTATAGTTTAATATTGACTTTTTTAGGTACTTATTGTCCCATTCGAATTTCTGCGTCCACGAGAACGCGCAATATGCAAAAGCCTTGCCAACGTTCTGTGAGATTTCTCTCTCATTTTCCGACTCCAAAAAAGAAAACGAGGAGCCATCTGTAGTGCATTGTAGTCCATGGAATGGACCCATCCATCTTATACACACACACACACGTACGGTCACTTGTAAGAGAGATTCTTAGATACAACCAATGATATTTCTGCGCTCGTCTCCTTTTGAATATTGTAATTTAAAAGAAATAATTTAGATTTGACAACCCTGCTAAATTCACAACAGAAACATTAGTTGAAAATGGATTTAAATCCCATCTGGATCTAAATGGTGAGGATCCTAGAGATCCTCACATCCTTAAGATCCCCACAATTTGGATCTAGATGGGATCCTCATCCGTTGAAAATAGCCGAGTTGCCAAAAAATAAACAAACAATAGCAATTCATCATTTGGTTCTGCAGAACAAAGGAAAGATAGGGTGGGGAAAGGAAAGACGGAGTGGGGAAGAAGACGGTAGAGAAAATTTGGGAAGAAAAAGGAGAGAGAGGAGGGGAGGAAAAAAAATGAACCATCAGATTAATTTCATGGTGCACATTAGTTAGTAGGAAAAACAACCATGAGAGTTTAGAATATAAAAAAAATAATAAAAGATTATACTTAAGACTTGCCATGTGACGAGTTGTGATTTAACGGTTGACTGTAATGCTACAGGGCAAGATACAATGGCAAGCAAAATCCCGCCCAAGTTTTCCTCACAGAAGAGTGGTAAGATGTCAAAGAAGAATGGACAAAACTAGAAACAAAGCATACATGAAACTGCACAGAATATATGCCGAGTGTGATAATTCTAATCTTCTAACTAATCACACCTTTAACAACTATAATAGTCAAACACTAGCTAAATGAGTCGGGCAACTGCTGACATGGATTTTGCGCTGACTTGTCATCTGAGATGGCTGTATGATAGGTACTCTTTCAGAAAGATGGGGGATCAAGATCAATTATTTGTACACTGTAACTACAGGTATGGGATGTGTGTTAAGTAAAATAGGGTTTAGCATGTTGGGCCAAGCAAGCTTGTTCCAAGCCTTCGAGCCACGTACCCAAGGGCGTGAAACGATAACTATTTCGTTTTTTGTTTTGTCGAAAAAATGAATTTTTCTCGGATCATTAAAGAGGTAAACATATTGATCCAAAAGACATCTTACATAAGGAAACAAACAAGAAACTTGATTCCTATGTATCAAAATACAAGAAAAAGAAACACCAAGACCAAATGCCAAAGTGGGAAAGAAAACTAGATACAAATTTAAATGAAAGAAGAGGGAGAAAACACCTATACAGTTTCAGTTTTTGTTTCTTTTGGCTTCCAAGGATGATCCGTCTTGTAGCGTTTCCTGCGCATCATTGTCCATCCCTAGGCTCTTTAGTGCAGCCGCTTGAAGATAGAAGGCCATTGGCCATTCGGGGTTTATTACTAGGGCCTGCATTGCATCTCCAAGAGCTTCTTGTGCCATGTCATTCATCAAGTAACATAAGCAACGTCGAGCAAACACAGTTGGGGATATCATTGTGCCACCATCAATGAACTGCAATAAGTAACAAAGATCCACTTGGGAGTAAGATGAGAAGCACATCCAATCTTTGTAATCATGAAAGTTCACGGAAATCATATATCGCTAAAGCTTTCAACTAAATGAACGTGTTTCCAATATCACAAGTATTGATCAATATGTATATGGATTCTCATGACAGAAGTTAAGACCAGCAGATTTTGTAATCTTAATTTTGTGCCTTACTTCTGTGTAAGAATCTATGGCAGTAGCAAAATTTTTGGCTCGAAATGCAGCATCTGCACGCTTCTTAGAATTCAACGTTTCTTGTATTTGATTTGTCCACATTTGGAAAGAAAGCTGCATGGTAACTTCAAACTAAGCGCGGTGCATTACACAAAAACCAACATAAAAAGTAGCTCATACACATAACTGAGGCATAAATTGACCAAAAAGAAAATAATAATGGCTGGTAGATATCAGAATAGAGAACACATAAAAGATAGAATTAAGGATCACTGACTTCATTTGCAACCCCCTCATCATCCTTGTATCCAAGCTTCTCCAATATTTCATGTATTGCAGTAAGATCCAGTCTCGAGCAAGCTTCACCTAGAGGTGACAACGATGTCTGATTTAGAAGCGCATTTCCTTGTGGAATACCCATCAAAACATATGATGGAACCTGCTACAAACCACTACATGAGATTACATAATACCGTCATGGTATTCTATTTGCAGGGTTACTGCAAAATAGGTTTGCAAAACAGAGAGAAGAAATCAAATCATTTTTGCATCAGCGCACCTCAGTTTCTTTTTGAAGAGGAATGAGAGCAGTCACAAGAGACTTGGCATTTGGCCTCTCACGAGGTTCATACTGCAAGCACCGTGAAGCTAACCTCACTAGCTCAGTTCCATCATCATTTGAGAAATGACCTTCCAAGCATGAGTCCATCAGCATCAAAAAGTTTTTGCCCCGTATCAGGTCAAGTGCCTTCCAGAAAGAAAATCGGTGATTATTAGCCAGAAGCTTCTTAATATGACAATCTTGTTTCAATGGAATTATAATTACCATCTATTTCAAAAAAATTATACGCCAATTATATAATCAGGAAATTCTGCAACACCACCAGATAGATTTAACTTAGAGAAATTTTAAACAAGTTACTTTTGTAGGCCTTTCCACAGGATGTCGAGAAAAATGAGCAACCATCCACCAGAATTATATCAAAGAAAAGAAAAGAAAAGTTACATGGCTAGGGGGGATATGTTTTCCACTGAGCAGATCAAGCAATAAGGTCCCAAAGCTGTAAACTAAACTTTCTGGTATCACTCTTCCTGCCAAACAGAGATAAGAATTAGCTTCACTAAAGACGTTTATCGCCTCAATAAATGTGTTCAAACTCACACTTAAAAATGTAGAAGCATTAAGCCCTTTCTGCTCGTGCAAATGATACCAGATCCCTCTTAATGTATTTATATAGTAAGTTGAAAATTAGCAATCAATACAATAGCACAACTAAAGACTTGATGTGTTCAAAACTTATTTCTTTGAGGGGATAAAGAAATATGCAAAAGAGATCATGAATAACAGATACACATATCCAGCCCCAAAGGCCACTACTCCGGCAGCCCTAGTTGAATAATCAGTATTGGTGGCGACTTTTTAAGTCACTAAGATAAAATGCATTAAAAGGAATTCCAGTAACTCATTAGTTGAGGTTTGTATAGCATCCTCACTTGTTTTTCCCCTCCAGTTGTTTTGCATAAAGGAGAATCTTTGAAGAGAAAGACACAAAGTTTCACTCTAGGAAAAAATATGGCCTTCGTAATTTACATTGGAAGACGCGACAAAACTATGTTCGTGGAGAGGAGGCAAAAACAGGAAGATAAATGGGGACCATGGGGTAAATCACATGGGAAGATAAAGGTCATTTTTTCCTCTCACTTTACCCTCATCATCTTCCTCCTATTAAACGTAGTGTAAGTCTGATAAATATTGTATCCCATCGGCCGAAGAAATGAACGTATTAATTACCTGTCCTCAAGTACTCTGGAGGGGTGAAAGCCAGGTTTGTACTGTAGCTCTTGCCGTCTTTGCTATTCTTCATCAGGCCAAAGCAGGAGAGTCTAGGATTCGCATCCTGCACGTCAAGTACTCACCAATGTAACGAAGTACCAACAAAAGATTACAAGAATTTCAAAAGGATCAAAAGCTGCTACCTGATCAAAGAGGACTCTATAAGCATTCAGATCATGGTACAATGCCTGCCCTTTACTGCTGCAATACTCTAAAGCTTGCGCAAGATACAAAGCCACTCGCAACCTCATTGCCCATTTCATCGGCTGAGCCTCCCCTACAACATTTTAATTCAACCAATCTAATCAATTTCTGAACTCTTCTTTATTTCAGCTCAAGTAAGCCATGGTTGAATTTGACTACTTCAACAAATGCACTAAAAGTTGACAAAATCTCGAAAACAATCCAAATTTAGCAAAACGAAATCAAGATTAAAACCGAAAAGGAGTTTTAAATTAGAGGGTAATTTACAATGAAAGAGATGCTTAGAGAGAGTTTCATTAGGCATAAACTCAGCCACAAGCAATCTCTCATCGCCCTCACAGCAACACCCGAACAAATTCGCCAACCGCTCGTTCCTCAGCTGCCCCACAGCTCTAGCTTCCTCCTGCAACCAACAAAACCCACTACATATTTTCACAAACAGAATCCCAACAGCAGAAACCAAAAAAGAAAAATGAAAAATTTAGTCAACCTGCAAAATTACCAGAAATTGGCGCGAATCAGGCCAAGCTGATCGGTTGAAGCGCTTAACGGCGATCCACCGGCCGTCTTCGAGCTTCCCTTTGTATACCACATTGGGAGCCTTCTCCCCGTGCTCGGAGACGACGTTCTCCGACGAGAATCCCGACGTGGCAGCTTTCAGTTGCTCCAGGCTGAACTCGCTGAACACGAGCAGCATGTCCTTCTCATTTTTGTTCCCATTCTCTGCAGCTTACCGAAAAGATGAAAAATATGAAATTTTCTCGGCAAAGTGACGGAAAATAAAAAAAGTTGAAAACTTGAAAACATGAAGAGTGAAAACAAGAAAAGCTCACCTGGTTCTGAAGGGTCGTCGAGATTGGATTTGATATTGGACGGCCAGAAACAGAGGGAAAACTTGGAGCAACGAGCCCCCATTGGCTGATGAATCCAATCCTAGAGAGAGAAAACAGCTGGAAATGCCTCTGTGTGTGAGCTTCTCTCTCTAGAAAGTTAGACTTCTCTCTCTATCGCTTTCCTGGGGACTCTAGAGAGAGGGTTTGAGAAGGGTTTTGTGGAGAGAGAGAGAGAGAGAGATGGAATGAATGATGGATAGGGTAAGGATGGTGGGAGAATGGAGAAGAAGAAAGATGCATTCAAGTGAGGCTGCATTTTTCATTTTTCTATCCTTTTATTTTTAATTTTTGGGGTGTTTGGAAGGAGAGAAAGTGAGAAAATTATGGAGGCAGATTGTTTGTCATTCTATTTGGATGCTCTTTTCATTCACTTCAATTTATGTGATCACGTTAATATTTTATATTCTTATTATTTTTTGTTTCATTACTTTTACAAAAATAAAAAATTAATATAAAATATTAATATGATTTACCATAATCGCACAAAATAAAAATAAAATGAAAAAGACAGCAAACAATCTGCCTCTGAAAATTATTTAAACCCAAAAGTAACTTTTTGGATCCAATGTTTTCTTCGTTTTTCTGTGTTTCTTTCTCTCACCACTCCGCCTTGCTTTCCCTCGTTTTCTGCATCTCTTTTCTGGCTCATCGTTTTTTCTTTTCGTTTTTATTCTTTTGCCCTTTTGTCCTTTTGCCTTTTATCTGTTTAATCATTGTTTTCGTTACTTTTTTTCCTCTTTTGCTTTGATTTTTTTTTTCCTTTTGCTTTTTGTTTCAATAAAATTATATTCTAGATTGGTCTAATAAACAAAAGAACAAAACTGGAATTCTAATTTAGTGCAAAGGCATCAACCGACTTAATTTATACTAGCTTTATGCATGTACGGGCGTGCTATGCGCGATTTACACATTTTAAATGAATAATATTAGATCATGATAGAAGAAACCGTTTATAAACTAATTAAAGAAGTTGAATCAACATAATAAAATCGGTCTTTCAATTTCGATATACATTCTATTGAATTTACATTACTATTAGAGAAAATAATATTTAATAAACAAATTATTGAATCATATTATTGCTAGCTAGCCCATTATAAGGTACTAATTATAAAAATAAAAATAAAAAACACTGTACAGGAAAAAGTCAAATATTAAAAGCATTGTTTATCATTGTTTATATGATGAAAATACCTCTGCTACATTTGATGCACTATTTTGAGCTGCTTTTGAAGTTTTTTGTTTGAGGAGCATTTCTGTTCAATTTTTTTAGCGAAGCCTGTGACCCAAAAACTCACTGTTCAAAAACCCTGCTGGCTTTATATATAGATCTGCATTTTTTATCATAATGTTTTTTTTCATAATATGTACAACTGAGGGATCTAAATCTTTAAAACAATTAAACTGAGTAGTAAGTATCGGCTTTTTATCCAAAGTGATATATGAGATTGGCATCATTTTCTAATTTGGACCAAATAAGGAGTTGTGACAATCTCGATGATCGTTTTAGTTAAAAAAGGGTAAGTCGAACTATTTTTGCTATGTTTGGTTTTGATTTAGTTCTCGCTTTTATCTATAATTCATATGTGAAATCCAAGTATCTCTTGTTGGAAATAAGTTGAAATGGGGTCAAAGATTCAACAAATGATAAATGACATTGGTGGAATTGTAAACCAAAATAAATGTGTAGCGTGAATGGACGTTTGCGGGTCTACAATTTAAGTAGTTATTAAGAGAATTTTATCAAGGAATCTGCTCTTTTAGATTTGTGATACAGCAGTCATATCGTTCATCTATATTACAACATATGAACTGGTAACATCACGTAATTGTATTTCCATTACTTATAAAATTTCACATTGCTTTCCCAAGGATAATCAAAGAAATGAAATTGGACAGTTCAGCAATGCAAATAAACAGCACAATTAGCCATAATTTGGTGCTCATAAATTATGAAACTAAAAGCATAATGCAGTATGATAGCCAGACATGCCTCAAATGATGAAGAAACCACTCAACTTGATTTCAGGATCCTCTTGACCAACTTTTCCAGCTCCTCTAGTGCACAAATAAAGGTTGTATAATTGATGTTATTATTATATAAAATAGATTTTTGCAGCCTTAAAGTACTATCAATACGCTAAAGATTTCGGTGTGGGGATCGCACCGTTAAGTGGTAGTAATTTGAGTACATATTGGATGATATTTTGACTTTTTAGTATTATGCTTTAATTATGAAATATTTTATAATATTTGAATTAGTAATATCACACAACAATATAATTGTTATGCTCCAAAATTAAGCACAAATGCATAGATACTGTATCTGCAACACCATCATATAATGTACCATTTAAAAAAAAATAATAATAATAATAAATTAAAAAAAAAAGAATCACAGCAGTTCATACTTCTGGAGGCTTTACAGATGCATTTGGCCTCTCATTGGATACTGTGTGATTCCTCAGCACTAGGAATCGAACATAGATCGTGTCGCATGGAATACGAACCTAGAATTCATCCTCAACTACTGAGTCATCCCTTGATGATTTACAATATACCATTTCATTGATGTTGAGTTTGTATATGTACATTTGTTTATTCGTAGTTACATACTATGACTTTTTTTTATTTTTGAACAAACGATAGTATCTACACTAAGAAGAAAAGGATGAGATTAGTCTCACAATGAGTTAGCAATAATGTGGTTCGAACTCGCATTTATTGAGAATTGAACCTACATACTATGACTTAAGTTATAAAATATCAATTATATCATCAACAATTATTATCATAACAAGTAAACTAGCAATGATACGTGACGATATAATTAACATGCTATAAAATTTCTCAAATGAGCTCAATATTTGGGAAGCATGAGGAGAAATGTAAGCTCTTTTATCGCCTTAAGAAATGTACTTAATTATATTAAATTCTACATCGGGATGCAAGGACTGAGGGAATGCAAGACCATGTTAGCTTATGGACCACACAATAACATATTCTACAAAAGCTGTCCTGACCAAGGACCATACCAATTCACTCATCTACTTCACTATTTATATCTTTTTTCTAATTTGGTTCGTGAGGTCAATCATATAATCCTCAACTAAGATAAGATCCTAAGGATTATTTATGTACCTAAAAAACTCAATCTCAACACATTAAGAATGTTTAATTCAAAGCAAGAAACTAAGTGAGTTGTTATTCACACTTCTGAAAAGTCATCGTCTATTTCTTTCCTTTTTATTTCTTTTTTTTAAAAGATGATTAGTTGGTGGATAAGTTAGGACAGCTCACTTTTTCAGATGCCAGAAAGATTTACAAAGGCATTTCAGCATTTTCCTGACCACCATCGGTTGATTCATTAGCGTTAGAAATCAAATTTGCGATGTTTTTTGTGAAATACGAGCCTGAAATTCGTCTCAACCACTAGACCACCCCGTGATAGTTATCATCCATTTCTTTTCTAACAATTCAATGACTGAGTGAACCACAACTAAGTATAGAAATGACATTTTTAAAATGTCAATAACAACTCTCAACTTAATCATCGTTTTTTGTTATTTGTTGATTATCGAGGAATCTGAATGGAAAAACAAGTTTAGCGACTTACAAAGCTCAATTTCAATGACAAACAATCAATTTTGGTTATAAAATCCGGCATCAACGTCACTCTTGTTTATTTTGCATTATTCTTCGCACCATATCGGATTCTAATAAAAATACACTAGACCTATGCTAGCTACCTCGTAGCGAAATTCTTCTGGAGCTGTGCCGGAACCATGTAAAAGTTTCTCCACATCACCCATGTACACCAGCATAAATGATTGGTCCTTTTTCTTGGATCTTTTGTCCAAATATATAAAGATGTTCATAGACATCATGAACACAAGATGATATGAGAATCCACTTACAGAAAAACAGGTGGTTGGACTTATATTATATGGGACACTCACAATTTTGGAAATTTTGAGTTGTGAAAAATAAATCAATCTCCACACCAAAATAAAGAAGTTTGAATTTTTATGAATTTTAATTTTTTTTTATATTGTTTATTTCCAAATTTTGTTCAAAAATTGGAAGAAATTTTTATCTTTTATGGTCGGATCAGGTGAACTTTCTGATCGCGGAAAGAGGAGTGAGACTCTTACATTGGGTTTGTGCACGCATAGAGAAAGTGGTAGAGGTGAGACTCTTAACAATCCAAGTGATCATTTCAACACTTTTCAACGAAACTAGTACTAAGTGAAACAAAAACGGATGAATGAGATTGAAAATAAATAAATAAACTAATAGTTAGTAAAATCAAATTTCACGACTAAAACAAATATAACACTGAGTGCTACATAACATAGAAACCGGACCTAAACTAAAACGAGTAAAATCACGATTTGTCCTTAACAAAATGAAAGCACTTTAAAAGGAAGTAAAGGGGTGGTGTTCCTGAATGGGCATCAGACAAGAAACATTATTAAATTGCATAATTGGGTCATGCCAGCCCTAACTTCCCAAGGAGATTTTAGTATGTCCCCTCCTCATCTAGTTAATTTGACCTTAGATAACACTAAGCCATGTTGTCCTAGGTGCAATGGTCTCTCTCGTCCCTCCCATTCTTCACCCACACAGCCTGTTTCAGTGTTTTGTGGACCAAATTTCAAGCAATCTTTAAACATGACAACCTGGTGCTCCAACACAATGACTTGGATATCATCCATAATCCGTCACCGCTTTACTCGATTCTACAATCCATATCTATGATGAAGATGATGAGAACAATAAAAGGCGACTCCTAGGCAACAAGGCTCTAGCTTCCAAATCCACTTTCATTTCCAGAAATAATACGGATCAGGTTTATCCGCCTCGCTAAACAACGGAGAATGCATCTGTTGAAACAACTTAGAATTCTTAACAGCAGCAAAGCCATCTTCAGCTTATGCTGCTCATCCATGTACCATATACTGCTAAGCTAACTATGTTGCTATCTCGAAACTTTTCGATCCGTCTTTCCTATGTTTCAATCCACAAGGAAAGGTCAAACAGAACGGGGCAATAATAAATATTTACTCATTTTCCGGACTCAAGTGGTAATGTTGGCAGAATTTCCCTTAAGGAATTTGTCGAGCTCTTCTCTGTTCTTGCTATCTTTCTCTCTGGTGCTCATTGGTAGTAGTGGTTGAGATGTATATCGATCAGGCAATTCTGCGGAGGATAAGAATTGAGTTAGCAGACACACAGCTTTGGGTATTCTTAAAAATTTTACAATTACTGCTTACTGAAAATTCTGCTTTGTTCTAATTATACCAAGGATACGAATAACTTAAAAATGGAATTGAGACATCATAATGATACAACTAAAAAATGGAACCGAGAACAAAATTTGACCTAAGAGTTGTTCGTCTAGTGGTCGGGTCCTTGGTTTGTTCCCAAGTGATCTGGGGTTCAACTCGCCCACGTGGTACCCACTTGTTGTGTTCCTTTCAAGTGCAAATATAAGGATAATATAATGGCACAAGTAAGAGTGTCGAACCACATAGACTGATTAGAACTCTACAAATTACTAGCTTTATGTGAACCCTCACTAACAATGAAAATGCAAGATAAGATAAAGATAAATGATAGATTAATTCATAAACGATGGGAACGGAACTAGGGATACCTATTTCACCATTACAAGCCAATTCCATGAAATTTAAGTCAAAACGCATTCAACTCTCCAATCTTCAACTAGGGTTCGTTTTACTTATTTATGATCATCCATTTGATGCGTGGTTGTGATCAAGTACTCCTAATTTGTAACCTAGTTGTGATGTTCAACTTAGATTACCAATTAAAAATCCATTAAGAACAAGAAAACTTCAAAGAACCAAAGAAATCACATGGCAGGATGTATGCATAGCAGTTTCTTCATTCATTCACGTGTCTACCAAGATTAAGCATGATGTGTACTATAACCTTGATCAAATAATCTGTAAGCAGCCCTAATGGTGATCAAACATTAAGATTAACAAACAAATTATACTATAAAATCAGCGAATGAAACAAGAATACAGATTGGTAATTTGAATACTTTAACTTAATAATATAGAATAGGTTTGCAAGGCTACATCGAAATCTCCATCTATGAACTTAATTACACAGCATGATTACAAAATACATTAATATCAAGAAAAACATGAGTGAAATTAAGTTCATAGAAGAAACCCCCTTGAAGTAATTCTGATGTTGAACTTCTCCAAGAACAGCGCAGCTGCGTGGTTTCTTCGGTGGTAGCGGATGGTGAAGGGAAATAGGGTTTTGGTTCTGGAAGAAAGGCCAAAAAAAGAGAAGAGAGAGAACTATGGGCGTCCCCAAGGGCAAGCTTCTATAATAGTGGCTGGAATTCTCAGTTTTATAAGGTTAAAGAAGCTGTTACAGATTGCCAATACATCCCAGTAATTGGGCATTTAATTCCCACGTTTTTTGATGTTATTGGTCTTATAAAGAGCCATATTCATCACCATATTCAGTTTTCACTTTTAATTCTTTGTCTACATCAACATCCTTATTCAATTCTCCACTTTTAGCATAATTTTGCCTTATTTGTCCTCAACTGAGCTCCAAAATACGATTAACTGCACACTAACACAAAAGAGGGTAAAATGCAACTAGTTTAAGTCAAAAATATCACAAAGGGACTAGGAATGGATGGTATAAATGTATTAAATATATGAGTTATCACCACCTAGCTAAATGCTAGAGTTTTTCGCTCCCCAAATGTTGACTTCCCCCACCAATGTGGGACTACCAACAAGCTTTGGGTATTCTAAAAGATTTAACAATTACTGTTTACTGAAAATTCTGCTTTGTTCTAAGTATACCAAAGATATGAACAACTTAAAAATGAAATCGAGACACCATAATGATATAACTGAAAAATGGAATCGAGAACAAAATTTGACCTAAGAGTTGTTCGTCTAGTGTTCAAGTCCTTGGTTTGTTTCCAAGTGGTCTGGGGTTCGACTGTCTCTCGCAGTACCCACCTAGCAAAATGCTAGAGTTTCTCACTCCCTAAATGTTGTGGGGTCCTGCGGGGGCCTAGTGATTAGTAGTTGGGTCAAAGAACCCGTCTTACCAGGCAACAACAACATCCGCAGTGTAATGTTTGTGAGAGTACCGTGTCATTTTGGCAATGTGGCAGACATCAAAGAAATTCCGTTTATTTTAAGCTTCTATTCATAAAAGAGCTAAGAAAAGAGTTTGCATTTCAATTGGTTAACTGAACTCGAGGTTTTAAGTTCAATTCCTTCACTTTCGCTTCTGGCCTTCTTCCTAAGTTTGTACTGCTTTTAAAAAGAAGTAAACCAGTTTTCCTTACCGGTGCTGCAAAGAAAAGCCAGTTTCATACAATTTCTCAAACGCACCCCAACCATTCCAATACACCCGGCCCCATGCGGGCACTCCTAACAAAAGCTAGCACACTCACTATTTCAGCCTTTTGTACATTCTATTCCGACTTCCATCACTATTGCCTACTTCACGAGTCGTTTTACTGTAAAACAATGTACATTCACCTGTTAAGTTGCCTTAATCCATCGAACAGATACTTAATCATTAAATTCAGCAATGTATGTCATGCTTGTGTTGTTGCTTCACACCCAAGATTCATGCGGGCCCCCCTAGATTAAAGTGTGTCCGTCCAGGCGTCTCTTGTGAGTGTGCAACCACGTGTGCGATGTTCTGTGAACCCACGGGGGCTCACGCATGAGAGAGAGAGAGAGAGAGAGCACCAAATGAGTAAACGAGAAGGAAAATAGTAATATTTGGCCTCATATTTCCATTTCAAAGAGGGGCTGCACCCCATACTGGAAAAACCTGTGTTTATTGAAATTCAAGTGAAAAGCAACATACCATTCACTCACTATATGCACATGTACATAGATTAAACACTTTTCACTCACAATACATATGTATTGCTTCATATTTTGCTTCTGACATTTACTGATCTGCGAAACTGACTCCTGTTATCTTCCCGGGGATCATGAATCAAAAACCAATACAGGTTAAGGCGCCAACTGCAGATTTTGTACAATGTTAACCCGGGCAAATGAAGATATACCGTAACGTCAAGAGGCAATCACTGTAAAACTAGACCCTCCCGACTGGAGACAGCGGGGGATATGAGGCATATCTTGCAGGAACTTCCCCTTCCATTTGATTTGGAGCACTTAATCCATCATTTTGCATTAACATCGTTTCCTCAAAAGGTTTCTCTTGTACCGAGTTCCTTGACCCGGAGAACTCACATAGATTCCGACTATCTAATACTGCTATACAAAAAGAGAATGCTTGCAAGACTGAGAGTGAAGGATTGAACTCAACTGAATAGATCCCATCTTTGAATGGGGCCAAACTAAAAGCAGGCTGGTTTTCTTGGATTCCTCCCTGTGGATATGAAATAAAGCAAAGGGCACAATTAGCTGGAGTTTATAGAGGAAAAAAGATCGTCACTATGGTTAATGGAAAACACCATACCTCAGAAAAAAGCTCAAACCGATCTGGGATGTGGCGAACTTTACGTGAAGTCAATTTTTTCTCGCTGACTTGATTCTGATTGTCAAATATCCTGAGTTTGCAACCCAAATCCCAACCTCCACAGTCACATGATCCCCCTGAAATCCAACGTTCAATCAGTGATGATGGTCCTCCGTTGCTTGGTAGACTATGGGTACCACTAGGAAGTATCACTGTTGTGCTAATAAGGCCTTGAGTACCAACAAAAGGCTTACCGTCTACAGCTTCCCCTGAATAAGAATGCCGTCTTACCCTTGACAAACACTCATCTGAACCAACCGCAGGAAATATACTGCAGTTATCCCTGTCACGCCAAACTGCGGTAGACTGCTGATTGATCTTTTTCGGGATTTTTACAACAGCAGCAGCAAGCTCATCATTTGGCTGGAATTCTGAGGTTTGACAATCTGCCTGTCGCAGGTTTACAGAGAATAAAACAAACTCTCTTACGCTAAAGCCATCCAATCTGACCAAATTGGGAAACTGAGAATCAGCAACCTTCATTTGAGCAACAACATTACGGACATAGTCATGACTCTTGCTTTTGCTGCCTTGATGCATCCAAATTCCTATCTTTTTCTTGACGTTCCGGATGCTGAAGAATGTGTAGATGCAGCTGCAGTCATCATTTTTGGAGGTATTTAACTTCTTCGTTGTGGCTGCAAGTATGTCAATGTCATTCTCAACCGCAAATGTGAACAGGGGCTGGCCATTCTTAACTGCAACTCGTAGAAGAGCTTGAACTGCTGCGGATCCACTCTTCTTGACCATAGCTGACTCATTGACATTAATTGTCCTACAACCAGTCATACCTAGTTTTACCTTCCCTGGCTGCTCAGACAAAGAATCCACCCACCCCTCAGATGATTTGCGCACCTTATTTTTTGATATGGAACCTTTCTCTGATGACTCCACTACGTGATGGCAATTAGCCACCTTTGGCTTCAGCAGTGGATCCAGTAACCTTCTCAGAGGGCTCGACTTGGATCTGCCAGTGGCATTGGACTTATCACCATCTGAAGCATCCGTGAAAGTGGAAGCCACAGTGTTCTCGGAACCAGGGTTGGCCGAAAAAGATGTTGAGCTCAGCTGCTGTACATCTGAACAGTCCTTGGAACTGGAACTCTTGCCCGTCTTGCCCACACCAATGCTAAACCGGCGAAACGGTGAAGTGCTCCTTACTTTTTCAGCAGTTGCTTTGCTTGGTTTCAGTTCCAATCCTTTATAAGGCTCACTTATAGTTGAAGATGTGGATGCTACAGCTGTTTTTTTCTCTTCTACTTTTATGCCTCTCGATGAGCTTGTTCCTGTTTTAAATGATTGTGTTGCTGAGCTAGGTACACTAGATTGCAATCTGATACTCGTAGCATCTGTAGAGCCAAGCTGTTTTACCAAAGAGTGTTGACCTTCATCTTCAGAAGAAAAAGGGCATGAGTGTGACAAAACAGTTCTGAGCTCTGCATGACAGGCCTCCTTAGGTCTATCTGAAAATCTTCCTTGGGTTGCTTTTGCTTCTCTTTGATGAAGCAGTTTTATTGAATCAGATAGGTTGGAAACACCAGAATCTTTGTTTGCAGGAAAATCTCTTGGCAAAAGCAGAACAACTTTCTGGCATCCTTCAGGGATATCTCGTTCAGAACTTTCTGAATAAGATATATGTAAGTTCTCTGATTTCTTCATTAATTCACCATGATCTGCAGTTTCATGCGGGCCATTCCGCAAAACTCCTTTTTTTGGCTCACACTTTGGGTCCGAATCTTTTCTCATGTACTGTTCCACCCTGATGTCTGGGCGGTTTTTGCATAAAGACTTATCTGCTCCAATGAAATTTTCCAGCCCATTCAAGGTGCTACTCCCACCAGCTTTTAGATCTTTCAACGTTTCAACCCTCTCTCTAAAACAGTTGACAACTTCAGAATGGCCTTCTGTTGGAGATTTGACGAAATGAGATTCCAGGGAAGGACGATGCACCCTCGGATGAGCAGGAGAACAACTCTGGCCTCGGCTAGAATGGGTTGATGATTCATCCGTCGAAAAACATGAGGTTGTATTACTACTAGATGGTGAATTCCTGCTACTTCTGTATGGCATCTGTTTATGTCTATGCTGCCATTTTTCTAGGCGTCCCCAGTCTAGGACACCTACATTTAAAACTTTCTCCTGAAGGTTTTTACCTCTCTCAAGGTAACTTGGCAACTTGGACATGTACTTAACAAGTTCATCTTCTTCACTCTTCTTTCTATCAATCCGCTGTTTTTGGTGGTTCCCAATAGAATTAGGTGGGATACCATTTACATCTTTTGTAATCTCATAATGGAGATCAGCACAGGACAAACTAGCCTTTCTTGATTTGGACTGCTCTTCTTGGTTTATGGTTGCAGTTGTCGGACATGATATGCTTCCAGACGTTCCTAGAGATTGTTGATCGTTGGAATTCCTTCTGGATTCTCTGCAGCCATCCATGGTAGTATCTGCTATGTCGTGGTTTATCGTACGTGAATACTCTTGCTAAAAGGAAGCTCCATATGTTTCTTATTCAACTGCACAGTTGCACTGATTCACAAGAATGCTGGCCAATCTGAGAGTAAAAACAAAGAGAAAGTTGAATACAGAAGTCCTCAAATTTAAACACCAAAACAAGGTTATTCAAATTAAAGGGAAGGTAATGACACCATGAATACTACATGTATAGACATGCTAAGTGCCATTCCCGCTCACTAACTATATTCGTTAATCGACATCTGAAACTTTACCCTTTCCACAAATCAAGAAGCAAAGCAAAAAAGTCACAGCTTTTTTAAACAAGAAATAAACTAAGTTTAAGTCTCCCTAGTAAAGCCACCTGAATAAGGTGGAGGCTCTCCCCCGTAACTTTTCCTCGACATTTTAGTCTACATTACTGTCATTTGGAGATAAACAACACTCTAATTGCAGTATTTACTACAAGTCCACAACAACATCAAAACTCCGGAATCTATCACAAACGAGATCCTATTTTCCAGAAAACTCTGTAACGAAAATACAGAAAACCCACAACACAACAGGTATCTAAATCTTGATTCCACACTTTAATTCCGACAAAGTAGCTAAAAGATCATGCAAGCAGTCAAACAATACAAGCTCTCAAATCTTACAGTCTCAAGGACAAAAATGGCACAATGCATTCGTCCCCTCTGCTCAATAAAAGCTATCCACAATTGGGCAACTCAAAAATCTCACTTTCCTATCAGCAATATACATAATAATGCCTTTATATCGTAACTTTTCGAAAAATAAAATTCCGAAAAATTGTCATCCACACAACTCGATTGCGTTAAGAACAAGGCGAATCGACATTGTATCAATTAAATTCATATTATTAAACAGAGACTTTCATGGCACAAACTGAAGTCTCAATGCAACAAGACAATCGGGAGATGCATATTGACAAACAGGGAAAGCAGAGAAGGAAATTCAAAACCAAGAACTTTGGTGGTCCATGGAAATTTGAAACCCCAATCTCAAAAATCATGATAAGGTAAAAACGACCTGTTGTTGGCGTCACTGTCGCCGCTAGAACTAGCGGAAACGACAAAGCTCGCCAGCTATGCCACAATCAGAAGGAGCACTCTCAAATTTCAAAATATTTTACACACGTCTGCCCCGTTTGGCAATGAGAAGGAAATCACAGGGGAAAAAGAAGGACACAATGCTGAAAAGGTGAGATTTTTCTCACTTTCTCAGCTGCCAAACAGTGAATATCTAAACCCCATTTGGCAATTGAAACGGAATCACAGCATAAATAAAAAGGAAATCTTTTTCTCTCAAAATAGCAAATTGAATATCCTTTAACCGACAATTTCCAAGCGGAAGAAAAACGGAAACTTGAAAACAAACCGGCATTGAAACAAGGAAACAGCAAGAAAATTTACATACATTTTCTCGGTAAACAAACGGAAGAAAAAAAAAAAGTCCCGTAATTTCTGACTCACACGAGTAGCATCGTATGCGTAGTACTCACCGGAGTGAATCTTTGGTTCGACGCAACACCGTTAACGGGAACAGCGACGGGCTCGAGCGTGGAGCAGTAAGTGTCGGTGGATCATTGGTCTGTGTGAGCAGAAAGGTAACAAAAAAGCAGAGAAATCAAAGGCGGAGAGGAATCATTAGGTCAGCAGCCTCGTAATCCGAAATGCTTGCGTCTTTCTCTTCCCCAAACTCCAACGCCTCTCAGAAGCTCAGAGGAGAGAGAGAGAGAATCTGGAGTTAAGAGTGAGAGTGTGTGGTGGTGTTATTGGATCAGGAGGATTTCTAGAATTTGCTTCGGAGAAGATCCATGGGGAGAGAGAGAGGGGGGCAATCGTTTTCATCGGACGGCTGAGAGGAAGACCCGCTGTGATCGGGCGGTCGCATCGGATTACCTCCTAAGAGAGAGAGACAGTATATTGCTGGGTCCCACTCTGAAATGCGTTATTATTTTATTTGTTTCTAATACTTTTCCACCTGTTGATCTCGTTTCGTATCATGAAGATTTTCATTATAAAGGGTGATTAAAAACCGCGGGCCCAACTGAGTTGGTTGCAGAGGTTTTTATTTATTTATATTTTCTGGGAAAAGTGTTATTTACAATTTTTTTTTTAATCTTAAGTTATTATTTTAATTTATAGTTATTTAATCAAATAAATTGAGAATAATCAAATAAATTAAAAAAAATAAAAAAAAAGTTAAGAATAGGCCCTCTGGTGATTGTTGTTTTTATTGGCTATATCTGTTTCAATTTTCATAAAAATATATAATAATTTAGGTTTTTCTCATTTCTCCGTTTTCTCTTGTGAACTTTTGTCTTTTAGTTATTTTCCATGATTCTTTTAAAAATTGACAATTGTAATATTTTTACACAATTATCAAAGTGCCTAACTTTGTGAACTTTTGTCTTTTAGCTTTTTCTATGATTAAAATTTGACAATTGTAATGTTTTTACATAATTATCAAAGTGACTTACTTTGGCTTGATTTTAGTCGTCTACTAGTATTCCAAGTAGCCGTCTTTTTAAATAATCTTTATTGTTTGATTTTTGTTTTTTTAGTTTACAATTCAATTTTATGAAGATAATTTTTAATTTTTGAAACTACTCAGTAATCTTATACTATTGTAAATAATCTGATTAAAATAGTTCTTTCACATGTACGTGATCTTTCTCTAACTTTCTAACACAAAGCCCTTCATGAACATGGTATATGTAGGGATTGCTCTCAACAAATATGGCTTATTCCCTTGCACTAGTAATTAATGTCATTTATACCTAAATAAATATCATTTAAGTAATTATGAAAAGGAAAATGCACAAACTTGGTTTTAGTATGATTACTTTTATTATTGTTACAATTACAAAGAAGAGGAATGCTAGTTACGTTTTTTATCTGAGTGTATTTTTGCCCACAACCTTATTTATTGAAAGATAATAAAATTTGAGATTTGTGTCTATTCGCTATACAAATCTTGAAATTTAAGCTCATTTACCAGTGATAAATGTGATGGCGAACATTATCATCACTTAGGTTGGTGAACAAATACATCCTCTTTTCATCTACCTTTTTCGACTTGCAGTTCTCGTTCACTATGACATACGTCATCCACCATCACTTGAACCTAAAAATTTAATATGTTTAAAATTTGAAAATTCATTTTTCATACATTTATCTTTTTTATTTCTTACTAATTGTTTTTTTATTCTTCCTAATTAAAAGGAAATGAAGAAACCCTCAAAGGGATTCACTTTTTTTAATCCAAAAAGATGTACCAAAATATAAAAAGGATATGCTTTTGAACCAGTGCCTGGGTTCAAAGGGACCACTTTCAACCAAAAAGGAGATCAAAGAGAGGAGCAGTGGAAAAAATAATTAAAGTAAAAGGTGAGGATGTGATGATATGCAAAAGGAAGTGACCTCTTAAATTAATAGAAGAATATTCAGATAAAAAGGGAATTTCAGATAAAAAGAGCATGATTATATTACAATGTAGATCCATGGTTGTCACAATCCTATATTGAAATGATTGAATGCATACAAGAGTTTATAATATAAGAATTATACGAACGTTTTCACTTCTCTTTAAAAATGAATCAGTTGCTGACTTCGTAACAGCATTTCATTTTTTTGTAGATTTGGAAAAATTGTACAACCATTAAAGATATCATTTCTACTTTTCACATCGAGCTCTACACTTACATGTTGTTACTGACAATGACTATTCGGTCTAGCGACTTTCAATCTTTATTTTTTGAAGAAGCTCTTGAATTATAATGTCATGGATGATAGTTTGTTGTGTTGCTGAATCTAAAGAAGAGGAAAAAAAAAAAAAGGCAAACCATATAGATAATTTGAAGTACAGTTACAAAGTATTAAGTATAATATGGTATTATGGTATAAACCTCCCATAAAAAAAAAAAAAAAAAAAAAGAGTCCAAACAATTAATTAACATATATTTTTGTTGAACAAACTGAAATTAGAGTGGTTACTCAGTATACCGTTTGATGGTATTCCTCTTCACTTATAAGTAAGAAGTCTTAGGTTTGAATCTCATTGATAGTGATTTTGATACCAAATTAGGTTGACCATTGTGTGGCTTAGCCGAACTCCGACTCCACCTCCCCATAATGTAAAAATATATTGTTGTACCAAAAAAAAAAAAAAAAAACTAAAATTAGAGCAAGGATCCTCTACAACTCCATATATAACCTAACAACTCGTTAGGTCCATTTCAGAATTAATCTAATCATCCAAATCGTTTATTTTGTAGTCATCAATCAAAGATCGTGCTTGCAAAGTCCACTCAAAACATGAACCTATTAGTCATTGATAACTATCGTGGACATTTCATTGTTTATTGAAAAAGTTCTGCTTATATTTATGTGGTCACAACTAGATGCCTAAATACATTTCAACTTGAGTGAAAATTTGTAAAGATCATCTTTCAATGATATCTTCAAAACAATATGTTTAGATCATACGAAACAAGAAGATGATTTTCACGCACCCATTTAAATCTCTCACACATATTCTCATTCACGCACCCTTGAATCAAATTAAAAATAAAAAAATCATAAAAGAGAAAACTTTCACCGGACGGTAACCTCCACCCCCCTCCTCGCTGACCACTGTCGAATCACCAGCCAAAATGGGAAGTTTGTATTATAAAATTTGAAATTATGTGTGGAAGATGTTTATTGGGTTCAAATATATTATTTTGAAGTTAAATCTTGATCAAATTGTTCTATATAAAAAATAAAAAATTGCAAGACTTGTACCTTATAAAATGCATATAAACTGATTTAACAAGATACCCCTCTATACGAGGTAACATGATTCATTCCAAAATATAGATCCATCCATGTGCTAAATATTATTGCCAAATGGACCAAATAATATTCAACAAATTTTAACTTTTATGATGATTGTTACCATTTAAGCGTTATTGAAATATGATTGTTCAAAATAAAAAATAAAATTCAAAGTGCTAGTTGATAACAGATTGTAAAATGATATTGTTGTACACAACAATTTCTTGGAGATCATCATGAGTGCCTTTGCCCAATATTGACTTTGTTATTGGAATCCAAAGCAACTTGAAGTAGGAACTTCATGATCTGTGCGTCACAATTATGTGGTTCTTTGTACCCATATAACTTTCATCAAGGATACAACAACAACGCTTTATCTTATTAGGTGGGATCGGTTGTATGAATTCTAGAACGTCACTGCACTCAGTTTTGTACAAAGTCTTTTGTTAGTTCCAAGTACTCTTTGTCTTTCTTACAACCTATTTCCTTGTCTTCCTCTACCCATTTTGCCTTGAGTCTCTATCTCATAATCACATCTTTTAACTAAATCATTTGTAGGTCTTCGGTTCACAGTGTATAAACCACCTTAACTAATTTCTCTAATATTATCGGTTAAGTCAAAATTTTTTTTTTTTTATAACTACACTTCTATGACTATATAAATGTTTTACTGATATTAGCATCATATTTTTCTTTACCTGCTTTTTCTAATACAACGAAGTATTAAACTAAGCGGTGGAAAGGCTAAATTACACAATGATCTATTCATATTTATTTGATTCGAACTTATCATTTACGGTAATCAAACCTAACAACCACTTTACATATTTGTTGAGGCTGAGAAGCACTAAAAAGCTACCCAGCTACCGAACCAAATTCTCAGGCCCGTCTCCCAGCAAGGGCAAGAACAAAAGGGCAAAACGAAGCCCAACATAAACGTAAAGGAAGATTGCAATTCTCCCATCGTGGCCATTGGCGTGAACAAGGTTTGTCATGCTCATGCAGTAGAGGGTGCATGACAACAAAACTACCATAAAAGCATTATATTCATGCACAAAAAATGGGATCCTTGTGCAGAAACTTCACCGAATATGACCAAACATGAAATGAGTCAACTTTTAGAAATCCATTGCTATTACTTTCTATGTAAAGTTGTATGTAAAGTTGATACGAACATACCATTCACCGTTAAGGTATCTCTGTAAGTTATAACCACAAGTAGTTTCTTCCTGGTTCGTTACGCAGAAGATCAAGCAATAACATACATGATTCTTCTTCATAAGTTCATTGCTGGTTCATCTGATGCAAACAAAAATATATATGCATCTTCTCCTAGTTTTCGTTGCAAGAACGGTAGCCTTCCATTTTTTACACCTATTTAGCTGGAAATCTAGTCTTGAGTACAAGATTCACAGAGATAGACCTGGAAAATGTGAGCCTAGTGATGCTTCTCTTTTCAATGCTGAAAATGCACAATCAATCGCAGGGGACGTTGTATACACGGTATTATATGCCAACTCGGCTAGGACACTGGCAAAAATTGTAACAAAACATAAACGTAGAAAAAGCTCACACCAAATACAAGAGACACTACAGCACTACACATTAAACTCTTATACTGTCATGCATATCTTGCTCTATATGAAGTCAAGCATAAATTCAAGCAGCATAAATTTTTAAAACGAAAATTGGACACCATCCTGACTGCATTCATACAATAAGAAGAAACAATACCAGGCACCAAACTACACAAGAGAAGACATTACAAGAAGCAAACTCGAACATGCTCAATCCTTCTCTTTGATAAGCCATTTCCAAATTTGCATTTCCGAAACATTATTCTAGTTTCAGTGCACAAGGGAAGATGCTACATTTGATCATCATAGTAAACTGATTTGAAAAAACACACTACCTTATCTAACAAAAAAAATGTACGAATGGACGATACAACTGATTAACTGAAAAAGCACATCCAGGTATAACAGATTGGGCTAAATTCCCTAAAAAAAGAGGAAATACGTATCAAGCTGCTTGAACTTCAGCTGCTGGAGCACTTTCTGTAGGTTTAGTCGTGCTTGGAACAATTTCAGTCTTTGAGTTGGGAATGTATCTCCAACCACGCTTGTGGACTCCACTTATTTTCTTGGGGGCATCTGCAGCTGGCAAGCCTGCAACAAATTCTACCACATTAATTTTCATATAAAAGAGTAACATAAAATCTACAAAACTAACCCATAAAATAATCAACTATTATTAGCTTAGTAGTCCTGACTCACAAGACTCACAACTACAGGTCTAACACAGAACTCTAAAGAATTAGTACTAAATACATAAATGACAAACAAATAGAGGATCGAGACTCTGTAACAAAAAGGAACCTCATATTCATATACGCAGGTTGTACAGATGCATTATGTTTGTATATGCAAGCGCATAGTGGAGGTGTAAAGAGAGTCAATATCCCGAATCCCTTACACAGTTCTCACTTATTAATTATAACTCAAATTAGGCTGCATGTTCAGTCGCAAAGAAAAATACTGTGACCAGGGAAGCGTTCTGGATACAAACTAAACAACACAAATAACTACCAACCATTCAGGGTGTTCCATTTTCAAATGAATGAAGACGATCATTCTTCTCAGAATGCACCCAAAATCATGTAAACAGAAGAAAAGGTTACATGTTTTGGATCACCGTGATACATAACAACGATATCAACAACTTGTCAGAACACCAATATCGATCAGATCAGTAAACCCATTTAAGTAAACCCAGGTACAAATGAAACTCAACTGAACCGAGAACACGAAAAAGTTCAAATTCCATGAAATGTAAAGCTGAACACTGACCTCCCTTATGAACGATTCCCCATGCCTTGCCATGTCTACCATCCTGAAAAATTAAAAACCTCATAAACCCTAAACCATTAAACCCCTGACACAATGATAACAACAAACAATAAAAAGGAAATATGAATTAACATCCCCTCATTTTGTATTAGCAATCAAATCAAATGTAAAAGTTTAGGGTAAAAGAAATCCCAACTTTGTAATCATTTCCCACATTTTCCCAGTAACCAAACAGAGCAAAAACCGCAACAAAATCTGGAAAAAATTGATAGCAATCAATACCTTGTAAAGATTGATTTTGGTAATCTGGTAAGAGACGCCGACCCAGTGGGTCTTAGCCATTTGGTACCCCAATCCCCAGCTGGGAAGAAACTGGGCCACCTCGAACAGGTTCTTCTTCTTCTTCCGCTTGGGTTTCTTTGAAGCCGAAGAAGGAGAAGCGGCGGCGGAAGTTGGGTTTTGGGAAGCAGTGCTAAAGCTTCTGAGGAAGCTCGATGTGAGCCTCCACAGGCCTCCGGTTCGATCCGTTAATGCTCTGTTTGCAAGACCGCTCGCCATTTTCCGGTTCGGCTTTCTCACTCTCTCCGTTCTCGGCTGCTTTTGGGTAAGTTGTGTTTTGCTGGGGAGGCGGAACTCGTTTGAGAGGCTTGTGGTTATTACGGAATGACCTCGCGAGTTTTCTTGAATTGTTAAAATACCCCTATTTCCTTAGGTGAGTTTTTTTTTTTTTTTTTGGGTTGAGCACATTGATATTTTTACACTGAGAGGAGGAGGAGTTGGCCTAAGTCATACAATGGATAGCCTAATTTGATATCGAATTCTCCATCCATGAGATTCGAAGCTAAGACCTCTCACTTCCAAGTGAAGAGGAATATCATCAGACAGTAATATTTTTGTAGGAGATATCCCACATTAATGGCAGATTAATTTCTTTGTCAGCTGAGTTTAGTAGTGTGAGCTTGTAAACGAGTGGAGCATTAAAACGGATATTCGCTTGAGGGAACTTAAAACGGGTGGTAAAGGTGTTGCAATCTGTTCACAGAGTTGTGTGAAGTTGTATTAAGCACATTCTATACTACTCAGTTTAGTAGAGCACCCCACCCTTAATCCTTTCCCCATGCAGTTCAAGTTCACATAAGGTGGCAACATACGTTTGGCATCTAGGTCAAATGATAGTCCCAAAACAGAGCTGGTGACCCTATATAATGTATCCTTGGGAATTCAAACTAGGATTGGGGTCCAAAAACATTTGTTGACTTTCCTCTTGAACAAACCCTTCAAATTTAGGGATTTTTGAGAAAAATGTACGATATTCATTGATAACAAAGATAATACGTACCCAATCGAATTTATAAAATTTTCGATACGGTCTAATAACCATTTAAATGTAAGACCCCCATTTAACATTGCAATAAAATTATTATTTCTTACATGCGATGAGTGTAAGCACAAACTAATGAGTGTATAGTGTATACAAAATTCTCCTTGTCATAAGCAGTCATGTGACTAGCATGTGAGAGATATGAAGAGTGTACACACTGTTGCAAAAGGAACAGTGGTATGGTGACTACCACATGAGGGGATACTTTGAGAAGGGAGAAAGAAGTCGAACCGAAAGCAGAGATGACAGATTTGATTAAACAACGAGAAAGAGAGGCCATAGATATGCGCTCGGTAACGCTTGGATATCTTCAACGGCGGGGTGAATTCGAATTTTGAACCATTGCCAACATCGTGCAGCTGGATCCGAGCTTACCAACAACATTCATGGTAAACTCCGACCGAAGTTTACCATGAATCTTTGGGTACCCTACATTTTTGTTTTTAATTTATCAAGTTGTTCGAGGCCCTTAATTCTTTTTTTTTAAGGAAAATTAACGAAAAATCTAAAAAAACTTCCCTTTTAATGAAAAATTCTTTTTGTATAATGAATAGTACCAAGAAAAGATATAAATATGATTTTTCGTTAAAAATAAACAGTACCAGAAATGTTTAAAACACCTTTTTTTTATTAGGTTGTTGCAACGCCTCATTAAAGAAGGAAGTAATGTATCCGTAAGAGCGCTCCGGAGAGAGATATAGCCCCATAAAGATTAAGCTTCTGAATGCTACAAGTAGTTTCCATATTGTCAAAAAGAGGGAAATATCCCCGCTTATCGTCGATGGTATGCCAAAACCATGAGACTACTAATACTACTGCAGAGAGGAGTGCGACAAGCAATTAACAAATGCTAGAAAAGCAAATATATCATCACTACCGCAAATCCATAATGTCGAAAATAAGAAAGTTACAGCACAGAGCAGCAACTGGAAGTTGATATTAAAACTCGTCCATCAATCTCTCTCTCAACCGGAAATTCATTCATTCACATGCAAACGCACTAAACTGCAAACGGCACTAAGCTTTGATGATAGAAATTACATTTCCTCCTCGTACTCTTGCTGCTCATCCTCGTATTCCTCCTCATCAGCTGTTGCATCTTGGTACTGCTGGTACTCGGACACAAGATCATTCATGTTGCTCTCAGCTTCAGTGAACTCCATCTCGTCCATGCCTTCACCAGTGTACCAATGCAAGAAAGCCTTCCTCCTGAACATGGCAGTGAACTGCTCGCTCACTCTCCTGAACATCTCCTGGATGGATGTTGAGTTCCCGATGAAGGTCGATGCCATCTTAAGACCGGTTGGTGGGATGTCACAGACAGTTGACTTGACATTGTTGGGGATCCACTCAACAAAGTAGGAAGAGTTCTTGTTCTGCACATTCATCATCTGGTCATCCACTTCCTTGGTGCTCATCTTACCACGGAACATGGCTGATGCTGTTAGGTAACGTCCATGTCGGGGATCAGCAGCACACATCATGTTCTTGGAGTCCCACATTTGCTGTGTCAGCTCTGGAACAGTCAGGGCCCGGTACTGCTGAGAGCCACGTGAAGTAAGAGGAGCAAAGCCCACCATGAAAAAGTGGAGACGGGGGAAGGGGATCAGGTTGACAGCAAGCTTGCGCAGATCAGAGTTGAGCTGTCCAGGAAACCTCAGGCAGCAGGTAACTCCAGACATTGTTGCAGAGATCAAATGATTCAAATCACCAACTGCAAACATCAAAGACGAAAACAGAAATCAGCTTTCATAGTCTTTTCAGGAAGCACACATCAATGATCAATGCGTAAATAGTTCAAATATAGTACTATATGCTTCGCACATAAACAACAAATCATGCTTTCAGAACCCAACAATAAACAATGAAAGAAGCAGTGAACATTCAATAGTGCTCACCAAATCGCATTTTCCCTTGAAATCAAATTCAAGCTTTGAAAGCATGAAACCTCATTTTCACTTCAAAACCAAATCACACCTCACTTTACTTTCACAAAATTTAGACAGATTCGTTCATCACCAAAACTCATTTTTCTTAAGAAATGGATGAGGACGCATTACTCAACAATAAATATGAAACCAAATATATCACATAGTGCACAAACTCAAAAGCAAAACACGATTAGACATTCAAATCACGCAACAATCAATCATTCAACAGAGAACAATAACCATAGTCAAATTTCTAGAGCAAATCAAGATGCATAAGCATACAAACACTTGCAGAAAATTGATTCTCAACCAAACAACTAAGAAGATAGATCTGAGCCAACTTACAGCTGGGTGTGGTGAGCTTAAGTGTGCGGAAGCAAATATCATAGAGGGCTTCATTGTCAAGAACCATGCACTCATCAGCATTCTCCACAAGCTGATGGACCGAAAGAGTAGCATTGTAAGGCTCCACGACAGTATCTGAGACCTTGGGAGATGGGAACACAGAGAAAGTCATCATCATCCGATCTGGGTACTCCTCCCTGATCTTCGAGATCAGAAGCGTTCCCATCCCAGATCCAGTACCACCACCCAACGAATGGCACACCTGAAACCCTGCAACACCAGAAAAATCAAAATTAGGGTTCAATCGACCATCGACCCACAAATGAAAGCCCCCAATCTCACTCTCACAAAATACAATTAGGTTTTCTTCAATTCAGTAAATTAGGGCTTAACCAACACAGAAATGAAACCCCCAATCTCTAAATCTCACAAATTACAGTTAGGGTTTAATCATTTCAGAGTTTACACATACCTTGCAAGCAGTCGCAATTCTCCGCCTCCTTACGAACCACATCGAGAACAGAATCGATCAACTCTGCGCCCTCGGTGTAATGACCCTTGGCCCAGTTGTTCCCAGCACCCGATTGACCGAAAACGAAGTTGTCAGGGCGGAAGATCTGGCCGTACGGCCCAGATCTGATGCTGTCCATGGTTCCAGGCTCCAGATCCATGAGCACGGCGCGAGGAACATACCGGCCGCCGCTGGCCTCGTTGTAGTAGACATTAACCCGCTCAAGCTGGAGCTCGGAGTCGCCGTGGTAGCGGCCGGTGGAGTCGATGCCGTGCTCCGCGCACACCACCTCCCAGAACTTAGCACCGATCTGGTTGCCGCATTGGCCTCCCTGGATGTGAAGGATCTCACGCATTTTCGGTTCTAGGGTTCACGGCAGATCAGATCGGCAGATCTAGAGAGAGACAAAGAGAGAGACAGAGAGAGAGAGGAAGTTTTATAGAGAGAAAGGCGCAGCGGCGGAGAATGAGGGAGCGAGTGATTGAGAGGGAGGATATATAGAGGGGAGTGAGGTGTACGCTATAACGGCTCTTTGCTAATTTTTTTTATATTTTATATTTTTGAGATTTTCACTGGCCGTTTAAATTAACCGGGATCGGGAGAATCAACGGCTGGATGGGCGCCGCGTAATTTGATGGGTGTAAAAACTGTTTAAATTTTAGAGCCTAAAACGAAGATTTTGAATTTAGAATTACGGATACAGCTGGATACGGTATGGCCCACTGGTTTATGGATCCGGAATTATGAAATGACGGAATTACCCCTGGACTTCTGGTGGTGGATCGATGTCATCTGATGTGGTTCGTGAAGTTAATAAAAGGCTGTCGACCCTCGAGCTCCTCTGGACAAAAGGTTATTCGTGATCTGGTACAACGCGCGGGGTCTGGCATTGCGTGTGGTCGAATCTTGACCCCGACTTTTTAACCTCTGATTTCGGAAGAAAACTAATTTTTTATTCTCTTTCAGGTTTGATGAAGATATTTTGAGCGAATAAGAAATTTGAACTTAAGACCTTGACTTTGTACACATATTGTGGAATGCGAAATTGAATTTGGAACATCCGTTGCAAGGTGAACCAAAAACCTTTTGCGGAATCTCAAGTTTAAATTTTTTTTATTATATCGGAGAATTTTTTGAACTCGGACTTAGATTACTCCAACACATCACGCAACGGTCATTCATCAATTACCTAACTTCAATGGTTTAAGATTAAAAGGTCTTTCACAGGACGCCAACAATTTTGAGTTTAAATACAATGAAGAAGATTACTTTACACCTAAAATATCTCAGACGACGAGATTAACTTGCATAAAATAGAAAATAGGTTCAACATCACGTGATGTTCTGGTTTAATAATCTTCGGTCAGTCTTAAAAGAATAAGCAAAGGAAGTAAATAGAAGTGCATTTAAAACAAAATATTAATATAGCATGCCCAAGAATGTCTGAGAAAATCAAACAATTAAAGCTTACAACCATACCATATACCCATCACTGCAAAACAAAACGCAGATCAAGCAAAATGCCTTCAAAGGCATTGAAGTTTGTAAGGTAAGGAGTCTCCATCGCCCAAATAACCGTCAGATCTACCGCTTCCACACAAACACGCTTTGAGAATAAGCCAGCACTAGAACAAAACAGTAAGCAAGCATCATACATTGACTCTGCAATCATGCTATAATCCCTGCACCACACTGCAATCTTTATCAAACATTTAAGCTCGTTAGGAATTATCGAACAAAATAACCAGGTTTTCCGCCATTATTCGTATTATTCTTTTATGTTATTCTTGTTCCTTTGTAAGCCTACTATGACCGCATCAGGGTGTTATTCTTGTTCCTGTACGGCCCCGTCATAGATTTTTAAGCAAAGAAGTGCATTTCCGAGACAAGTATTAGTTCAACTGCGATTATACTTCAAACACAGCTGACAGAATCAATCAAATTCAAACATTTCGGTGCTTATGTTCATGTACAGGCTAAAGCATCTAGAGCAAGAACAGTTGTTAAAAGCAAGGATAAATTTTCTAAGCGATTTCCGAAGTTGTGTTTTAGTATTTAAGTTGCTATATTCTGGATTATACAAGGGAAGGTTTAGTATTAGGTAGATATTATTACGTGCAATAATATAAAGAATTCAGGGTTTGAATCGTGCCTAAAGTTACTCATAGAAATCATGGTAATACTGTTGAACAAAACTAAGATTTGGTGTACTGCATTCACAATCGAAAGTAGGAAAGAGAAGGACAAAACATGCCATTTCTTCCCTTCCTAAACCTCCCAAACTTTGATGGAAAACAAGAAAATTAAAGTGGTAGGTGAGAGTGAAAAGATGTATTGTCTAAGTTTTGTGTTTGTGTGAAAGAGCGAGAGAGAGCGAGAGAGACTTGTACAGGTATTAAAATAGACAAGAATATTGCTACCAAAATAAAAAATAAAAACAAAAATATTCGAGTTCAACTGGCAAGGCTGCCTCAAAACTTCAACATGAACCTAAAATTATACGCATGGAAAATTGATAGGAAGTGTTTGCCATACCCCAAGGGGACAATAATTGCAAAATTCATTCAAAAGTCGGCAACAAACAAAATAAAATTTATTGTTAGTGAACGTATAAGACAAGCATTAAGAATGTGGTGTGCTTGGGGTGCTGCCCGCCAATGGCAGGGTTATTGGTAATATAAAGAAAACTATCCTGACTCGCTCTTTGCGTTGTTATTCTATATATTTGTTATTCTGTACAAAAGGATCCTGCCTAATTCACTAATTCGGGGGAAGCTACTGAACTTTTATATTTGAAAAATATTTCAGGAGGGATCGTAATACAAAGAAAACTATCCATCAAACTGTCCTGATGCAAAATAATAGATGAGTCGGGATCCCTAACCCTAACAATCCAAGTGGACATCTTTAAATGTAAGCCTGTGGCCCTTTAAAGTTAGGATCTAAATACATGCCTAGTGTATAGAAGGTAATCAGATTTTACCAGTCTCCTAAGGTTTCCTAAGATTTATCCTGCTGCTTCGAAAGATGAAAATATACTCTTCGTAAATATGTAGAAACAGATGAATCCCAACATATCAACAGGTTATAAAATCAATGCTGAGAAGCAAATTTTGCCAACTAAATAAAATCTGTACATTGAACACAACCTTACCACCTCAAAAACAGATGACAGAGTAAACCTTTTTCTGCTAAACTTTCAGCCCTTATGGAGTCTTCTTCGCCAAAAAAAGACGGGTTGAATTGAAAAGATCTAGTATAGAAAAAGAGAAATTCCACCAAAAAGAAAAATCAACAACAAAATCGACCTTTCACGCTAAAAATTACATGACAGTGTTAAGAATAAATAGTCAAGTCAGTAGTAAAACAAATAACAATAACGATAAAAAAACTGAACTTATGAAATTGTAAGCCTTTCCCCAAACATAAAACTAATAAGATAAGATCTACACGGCTTTCCAAGATTAAAAGGCTAGCCAACTTGGTTTAGGTATTCACTTTACCTTTTATTTGACTTGTTTTATCTTTATGTCTTATGTTGATTTCTAGATGATAGTAGTGCTTCTACTCCTAGTCTTTTTAATTTGTCTTTTATATAAAGTCGGGCACTAGTTTTGTGAGTTTGTAAGTAAGTTTCGGAGGCCTAATTGAATAGTGAAGTAATCAAGGCTAGGAAGATGTATCTAACCCTAATATATCTACCCTTACGAGACTTTTCATGCTGGTCTGTTATTCCGAAAATTAGACAGTAATCTTTCCATCTTTTTAAGGATCTCATTGTTTTCTCTGTTGTTTTGATGTTGTTTGGTGATCAATATTCTTCTCTATTCCCTAGTGTGTTTTGCTGTGCTACAGCAAACGGACAGTAGCTTCCGCTTCTGTCCTACACCAACTAGCACAAGACCAAGCTGCAGAATAATATACAGATGAATTATGCAGACCAGATTCTTCAATTAGGTTCACGATATTCCAAATACTTGTCACTACAGTTTATCAGCTAAACAAAATATCCTCCAAATAAATGTCGATTCACAAGCCACCAAAACAGTAAATAATATAATAGATGCTGTAGTCCAACAAGCAATATCACGAGGCCGTCTCTGCTAACTACTATAAAAAAGAAAAGACTAGGATATATGATTTATCATGGCTTCTATCACTTTTTCTTAGAAATCAGCGTGCAAAATCCTGTATAATCTAAATAGTAAAATGTACTCCAGTCATTGCCTTCTATAAGCCTATACACTTTAAATATTTAGTCTTGAAGCCTACTGTGGTACTACAGAATAGAGATAGACACTTATTTCACCCAAAGTTCATTCGCTTTACAGAAATCCTCATCTTTTAGCAAAAACTACTTTAACACTTCCAACTTATTGGGTAAAATTGTGACGAAATGTTAGTGATAACTAATCTGCTTAATGTGGTCGGTCCAATCTCTACTAGATTGAAGACCAAGGATCAGGTTGATTACACAATATCATACTATACTAAAAGTTGCCTACAATAGAAATGATGAAGCAGGTCAGAGAGCGCAAGTCTCCTTACATTTAAAACAGATATTCTTGTAGAAACCGAAATGAAACGATTGACAATAATGTAAAATTCACAAAGTTACCTAGAGCATAAAGAAAAATGCCTAGTTTAAATTAGCTTCAATGTTCAAGGTAATGTCCTTGTTTCGACCTTTTGAGAGCTATTTAACAATGATACCCTTTATAACCATAAGTACATATCTGAGAGCAGTAAAACTAAACTTAATACATTGCCGGTCCAGTTGAATAAACTTAATATATAAGAGTAAGAGAGTCAAGCATACATACACATATGCTATAAACCAATGCCATCTCAATAGTACCAAATGCAAAAGGAAGTGATAGCAATATACCACTTTTGGATTGACAATGACAAGGTCAACAAAAAACAATCCGAGTGAAAGTAGAAAACTTGAGAGTCAAAAACAACAAACTTAACTGCCATTGAACTCCAGTTCCAAATACCATCTCCATTAACATGGCAGCAACCTGAAATGACAAAACTAGCATAAACCACCCCGAATCTAGAAAAAAGAGGCATGGAAGGGTGCATCACCTATATTGCTAACGCAATAATACCAAAGAAACAATTGGTCCCCAAGTGAAATGCAATCAAAGAGATCCACATTGCAGCACATGATCATCCATCAATGCTTTTCTCCTCGGCCTTCAAAGTCGGACTTTTTGACTTATTTGCATCCTCTACCAAGGCCTGATCACCAGAGGTTCTACAAAATGAACAAAAAGAAAAAAAATGAAGCATCGGACTTCTTAGACAAAGATTGAAAATAATGATAATGTTATAATTAAAATCAAATATGAAGCGAATCAGTAACTTTTTTTCTTTTATCAAAAGCCAATAAGTAACTATGATGTGCTCAAAGAACTTACAATTTCTGCTTTTTGGCATTCTGCTTGATGCTTCGCACCATTTCCATCGCCATCTTCTGGTGTTCCCTTGTTTGTGAATGCAAGTCCAAGCCTTCAACTGTTTCACAATCAACTTTACATATCCGGCACCATCCCATACTAGCTGGTTTCCTTTTCCTTGATTGATCAAAAGACTCTAGATCTCCCTGAAGATATAAACAGCATCGAAAAATTGGACCATAAATCAAATACAATAAAATATCACAATGGAAGCTGTAGTAACAACGAGAACAGAAGAGCATCACTTAACACATACAGATACTTGAAGTAATACTTAACTGTGTAAGCTCCATCAGTTGGAAATCTTTGAAGTGAAAAGCTGCTCCTAAATCCAGGTTCACCAGGACGTGGATGACTTGGCCTGTTGCCTCGAAATGATTCAAACTTCCCAGGCCCAGTCATATCTCCTAGGCGTGAATGACGATCACCAAAACCCATAGGTTCTCGCAAATGCAAATGACTATGCAAGTTCTGAGGACCCAAATGATCTCCCCTCCGAAGATGACCAAGGTGCCCATCAACAGTTTGCATATTACTAGGGCCCTCACACTCACCCCGACGAAAATGACCAGGAAAATTAGAAAGCCTACCCTCACGGAATGAATTTCCATGTGGATCACCAAACCGACGAAATTCCCTTCTATCAAAATCATCAGGGCCAAAGCCTCTAAACCCATGAGATGGGATGCCAGGGTAATCTCTAACTGGGCTTTGGGGAGCCAAACCATCCATAAGGCGTCGTCCAACAAAATCTGGATGACTGCGTGAAGGCTCCATTCTCCCAATATCTCCAGCAGCAGGATCTGTATTCTGACCAATATCATACTTGGGCCCATGAGGTCCCCTATCAAAGGGCCTTGATGAATAATTCCCAAATTTTGAAACGGGGTCAGAATCCAGATACGAAGGCCTAGGGAATCGCTTGAGATCATCTTCATACTCTACCCGGTCAACACCACAAAAAGTTGGATCTACTGGGAAGGGATTCAATCGCTCGTCCGGAAAAGCCTTGAACCTTTCATCCCTCAACCCATGAGTTGATGAGGGGTCAAGGCCTGGAGTTCCATTCATTCTCAACATATTCGGGGGGATTCCAGATGGCTGTCCAATTGCTCCCTGATCAATTTGAAAGGCAGGCCGCTGGTGACTCCTAGGACCGTCAGGGCCATATGGTGCTGCTCTTGCCATCATTCCACCAAATGGAGGGCCTCCAACAGGTTCACCTTGCATCCTGGGAGCCCCTGTATGGGAAGGAGGTAGTACACCTTGAGGACCATACTGACCTCCCCCCCTTCCAGAGGATGGTCCAAAACCTTGGTTGGCACCGGGTGGCCGCAAATGCTCGGATGGATGAAAAGGTTGTCCGGGTACATGTGCAGGTCCCTGAGGTCTTAAATGAGTCCAGGGGTGCCCAGGCCCCTGTGTATGATGTGGAGGTCCTGGAGGGGGTGCACCAGGCCTTTGGGGGAGTATAGTAGGTCCATGATGTATTGGTACAGGATGTGAGGGTTGTGCAGAGCCACCAGCTTGTACCTGACCAGTTGGAGCTGAAGTAGATACAGCTTGCAAACCCTCATCCTTCTGCAACCTTCGACCCTGTTCTTCACGAAGTTGAGCTTCTTCCGATAAGATTTCTTTTGCACCCTCAGCTACAGCTTCGCCCAACTTACCGTTACTTGAGTGCTCCATAGTACTATCTCCACCCTCTTCCTTCAATGTTGGGTTACCTACAAACTCTCCATTTTCAAGTGCATGGAAATCTGGATCTGCCCCCAGCAAGCCCCTAGATTCTGGAATATCCTTAGAAGATGTATCCCCCTGATTAGGTTTATCTTCACCACTAGGTTTATGCTCATCATCAGCGGACTTCATACCCACCTCGGATTTGACAGATTTAAGTTTGCCGCCATTTGCAACCTTCTGATTTGATGACTCAGATTCTTTCTCAGTTTGCCTTTCAGACATAGTTGGCCTCGAGTTTGCTCCAGATTGCACTGGGTTGTTTGTTCTGACCATATTATTCTGATCTGTAGATGGATGGTTTACAGAAGGATGCACTGGCCTCACTTGGCCAGCAGTTTGTGTGTAGGGCTGAGGTTGTACTGCATGACTTGGCATCATAGGCCTTCCTACAAGATTAGACTGAGTATGTTGAATGCCCTGAGACAATGCAATGTTCTGCTGAGACTGCGTAGAGGCATGATTATGTTCAGGGAATGAATGAGATTGGCCTTGGGGACGTAACTGTGTAGATGGTTGCTGCTGTACATATGGCTGATGATGGAAATATTGCTGAAGCATCGGTTGTTGAATTGCCTGCATAAGCGGGCGCTGGTAGACCAAATTTCCAGGTTGCTGAGCATAAGAGGGAACTGGCTGCTGTTGTGCAGGTTTGATGTTTTGGACTTGACCAGGTGAAGGCAACAAAGCGGGCTGCTGCTGGTTTGGAATTGTTGTAAGAGACGAGGGTGGCCGCACAAGTGGTAGTTGTTGAGGGAACTGACCCTGTACTTGAACATGAGTCTGTAACTGAGAGTGAGGCATGCCTTGAGATTGCACGTGCATGGTGTGTTGTTGTGGGGCTCCTGACTGCACTGGTTGATAAAGGTGAGGTGGGGGATACGAGTTATTTCCAGACACAGCATGAGATGATGGATGTGCCTGAGGCTGGACAGCAGCATTCATGGGCTGAGAAGGGTGAAGTTGGGGTTGGTGTTGAGCCTGTGCCTGTGGCTGAGGTTGAGACTGAGAATGGGAATGGTGCTGTGGGTGGAGCTGGGCCTGGGTATGTTGCTGAATTTGGGGCTGCTGATACGGAGGCACTTGCACCTGTTGAGGATGAGGTTGTGAATGGGGCGGAGCTTGGTAATATGGCTGTTGCTGCCCATGAGCTGCTGGGTATGTCTGCACTGTACGGTGGACTTGCTGCTGTTGGTTGGCTTGTACCTGATTTTGAGTTTGAGCCGCAATAGGAGCCTGGACATTTGGAGGTTGAATTTGGGGTGTTGGTTGAACTTGAGCTTGAGAAATTTGAGGCTGTAGCGAAAGTTGAGTTTGGGGCTGGGGTTGCAAGTATGTCCGAGGTTGATTCTGAACAGTCCCATATGGTGGCTGAGCCTGCAGTGATTGTGGAACCGCTGGCTGTTGATATGGATAGTAGTTCTGATATTGCTGTTGATATGGGTCATATCCAGGATACTGCTGGTAGTACTGTTGATATTGTTGCTGCTGTTGGTACCATTGGTCAGCAGACAGCACAGCCGCTTGAGATTGAGAACTTGAGTTTTGTTCCTGAGTTGGATCAGATCCAGGTGCAGTTGTAGTTTGAGAAACCAAGGCCTGAGATGTAGTTATTCCTGTTTGAATCGCGGCCTGGGTTTGATCAGCAGTAGCTGCTGATGTGCCAGAAGCTGAAGTGTCTAGAGCACTCTGTGCCTGCTGCGCTGGCTGGACACCCTGTAATTGAAAGATAACCATAAAAATTAAATAGTCTCAATTCCAAACGGTTGAAAAAAAAAAAAAAACAAATGAAAATACTTACAGAGCAAGTTTGCCCATGTTCCTGCACTTGACGATGTACAATTTGGACTCCACACCTGTTGCATACTACAGGAGAATTTCCAAAGGCACATCCAGAACAATGAGGTGTGCACTCGGATAATGGTCCCTGCCATGTGCATCCACTCCTGTGGAAAAGGCAATGAACTGGTATTTTTCCAATGGTTTCAGCGAGGGCCTTATTTGACTCAGTAAGTGGCTGCATTGATTGTGTCAAGGTTTATCAATAAACAGACAAAGAAGAAGATTAAAGATTTTGCTACAACCAAGGTTGTATAAGGAAGGACCTTGGCATCTGCTTCTGTAACTAAGTAGCCGTCATATGGGCAAGCCTGGGTGGTGCTCACAACGTATGTCAAACAGGGCTTGCAGTAGAGATGAGTACATTGCGACTGTAGCGCTTCATTTGGGTAAACAAGCAGACGACAAACTGGACAAAAGTACTCTCCAGCAAGAGACTGGATATTCAATATGCACTCATTATCAAATCCCATGCCGCTCTACCAATTCAGCTTCAAATCCTAGTGCATCAACGCTATAAACCCGAATGAGCACAAAAATGGTGAGCCCTTTTTGAAGATAAAGAAACAATCATTTTTCCATAACCATTCATGACTTACTAACTTCAAAATCATACAACAAATCCTATGACCGAAAAAATGACCAAACGCATAAAACAGGGAGGCATAAATGCAAATACAAAATGTACCCATCACTCTATTAGCATTTGGTAATAATTAGAAAATCGCATTAAACAAAAAACAACGAGAATCCCAAACCTTTCGACGCGTACGAAGAAGGCAGTCTGAAAATAATCAAAATTCGAGTTTTTGTTCGTTTTCAGATTCAGATCAGTGCGGTTTCAACTTTCACAAGTCCAAACAGATTAAATTCAACAATTATACAAAAAGTTTTAAACTTTCGTTTATAAATTTCCAATTCCCAAACTTTCTCAGCAGCCAAACATTGTAAAGAAAGGAATTCCGGTACCTGGGAGTTTCTCTAATGTCTACCAATTCGATTCGAGACCTTAAAACCCTAGCCCAGCTTAAACCTGTAAAAAAGAAATTAGGAAAATTGAAAAAAATAGAATAAATCTTAGGGTTTTCATGAACGAAATGTTGTGCGTGAAGGGAAAGGAAGGGCAGAAATCGAGTGGGATTACAGTTGGCGGGGATTGGTCGAGAAACGCATAGAGTCGCTGGGCACAAGAGAAATGCTATTGCTTAAGTGCGAACGGAAACGCAGAGCAAGAAGACGGCGCTTATACAACAAGTGTTGCTTAAGTCCCTTTTTTAAAATGGAAATATAACTTCAAGATAGATTTTACACATACATTTAGAAGACCGAAAATAAAATTGGTGTGCAAAAAATAAAAATAAGGTGTTAGATTTAAAAATAAATATATGAATAACATCGTTGCTAAATTTATTCAATAAGAAAAACCTTCAGTGACAACTGCATCTAGAACAATCGAAGAAAAAAACATTTCTAGTAATAGTTAATAAAGACCTATCCAAATATAGCATCGCAAATGAGGTGACCAAAGCAACTAATGATATCAGCAAGAAAATTTAACTTCAGAAAAATATGAGGCCAAGATATCAAAAAAAAAAAAAAAAAACATGCAAGTAATCTAATGTTCTCAGTAACTTGTTTGGGGTCATATTAACTTTTTTCTTTAAAAATATAAAAAAATTAGAATTGGTCCTTACACAAGTTCATTTTTGGTCCAAATTCAATTTTTTAATAGAAGATAAAATAATTCATACTATATTCATCTTAATTACTGGATAGAAATCGGATGCGAGACCTCATTTTTGTTGACGGCACCCTACATTCTTAAAGATTGTACATCTATTTTTTTAAATCAAAATCTATTTTAATAAACCTCACATACTTTTCAATACTACCCTCACACTGATACAATGATAATCTTGTTTACAAACAAGTCAAAGATTCATTTTCATCCGACATCATGAACGTTTGATGTTTTTCAAGGACTTGATGAAGATATTTAGATAAATTTAACTATGTCTACTTTTTTTCAAAACATTTTAAAAGGATATTGTGTGCGCTTCAAATTTTCTCTCTTGCGCATAGATTTTGTGCATGAGTTGTGCATGCCCCGATTGTGTCCAATGACGTCATATCGGCACTACCATAACAACAATCTGATATCATAATGGGATCCATGATTACTCTTCAATTCTTCATCCAAGTTTAGATTTGGTCCTAAACTTTCATCATAGTTTATATTTAGTCGTTTAACAAATATTTAGAATTCGAAATATGTGACGCACATATGTGCCACATCATCAAACTAACTAAATTTTTGACAAAAGTTTATTACAGGCATAGTGGTGCAAATTTTGATAATTTCAAGGACAAATTGTAAACTAATGTGAAGATTCAGGCACCAATTCTAAATTTGTAAGTTTTCTTTTACATGATAATATATTATCATTAGGACTGGTTACTCGAACGAAATTCCAAATTGATATTAACATACTGAACAGCTAACTAGTGTAACTCATGTCTACTTTGTTTCTTGATTTTCTCATCGGAAGTGAATAACGTGTCATCCTAATTTCTTGGAATGGCCAAACAGCCGATTAAAAAAAATTCGAAAAATTTAGTTATTGAAAGTGTAATGTTGGACCGAACTCTATTACACTTTGATTCTGGTTTGATTTGGCCTATATGTTTATTAACAGTTTGGGATCCGAATAGATATTAACATAGTGCTACAAGAAAGGATGTGATGTCAACTTATTCAAGTAGTATCTCTTATTAGACACCTGCGAAAGTTGTTAACCTTAAACTTAACTACTCCGAGTCCTGGTGTTCTTCTCGGCTTGGATTTGTAACTGGATCGTCAATGTTTATGGAAACTGACAGTGTTAGTCAGGCCTCTGTCTCCCCTCGTTGACGTTTCTGTTCTAAACGAATTGCAGGTACCTTTCTCTGACATCGAGTCCCAAACTGTTCATGTTGGCAAGGAGGAGGTTAGTTCTCGATTTTTGTTCTCGATTTTTAGATTCATTTACACTTCACGCTTGAGATATCAAAACTGTTCATTTAATTTTTTTGCTTCTAGTTTTTAAGCTTCAAAGTATTTTTATAGGAGAAATTAGGTTATCATCCTTCTTTTTGCTGCTACATTGATTAAAATTATATTAATTTTCAATTTTTGATCAAGGTCCTTGTGTATTAATAACATCATTAATTATTTCAATAATAAAATATTTTTTTATTTCTAAATGCATTCATTTAATGTTAAAAATGTTACAATTACTATATTTATATTTATGACTAAATTTTTTTATCATATATTTTTAGTTTTAGTTTGTACCCATTTTTAATTTGTACCAATTTTCTTTTTAGTTTTAATTTGTACCCATATATTAATTTCTTTCTGTGCCCATATTTTTTAAAGTTTATTTGTATTTGTACCCATATTTTTTTTTATTTGTACTTTTTATTTTGCAAAATGTACCCATGCTAATTATAAGTACCCATTCATGTAAAACTTTTTTATCTTAAAACGTACTCATTCTTAAATATACCAATTTGTTATATGTAAAATGTAACTTTTTTTTTATTTATATAAAATCTATTCAATTTTTTTCTAATCCATTTTTAAACTTATATGGGTACATTAATTCTTTTCTCTTTGATTTTAAAATGTATCCATGTCAAGTTTAACCGAAGAAATTTACTAATGTTATTAAGCGTAATATCTTCTTTTGTTTTGTGATTTTGAAGAATATACCCAGGTTTTGATACAATAATTTTTTTGGTTAATTTTGATGAATGTACCCATGTTTATATATATACATTTATATTTTAATATTTTTAATCCCACAAAATATGATTTTTTATTTAAAATCTCATTTATATAAACAACTAGAATTTCTACTTTTTAATTTAAAAAATATAGTAACGTGCATAGAAATAAATTATCACATTAATTTCAGGGACCTCGATCAAAAATTAAAAACTAACAAGGTTTCAATCAAAGAATATTCATAGCTAAGGACCACATCTAAAGTCTCCCATTTTTATATGGTGTTACTGTACTGTTCTAATTGTTGTTTCTCTCTTGTATTGTTACTTGCTGCAGGCTGTTCATCTTTTGGTGACTTCGTTTCTTCTGTGGCTCTGCTCTCACCATGTCTTCCTTAGGCAGCCAAGGACAAAGAGCAATGACTTGAGCTAGGTCATCCGATATCTGGAAGATGATGATGCTTTCGTTTCTGCAAACTGGAATTGATCGGACCAGTAAATGATACAATATTGTTTCTAGTTTTTCAATACTGTTGTATGCCCTCCTTTTGGGGTTGCAAAATTATTATCTATATATTTTGGTATTCTAGCGATATTGCTCGTGGATTCTGCTGTCTTTTGAACTTAGTGACGACATTTTGGCTATCAAATTATATGTATCAAAATATTTTTAATATCAAATCTTCCATCTAGTCATTGACTACCATTGACTACCATCGGCTATATTAGCAAATCAATTAAATTGATAGTGCTCATTCTTTTGATCTGAGGTCGGATTTTTTTTTTCTTTTCTTTTTGCTTTTGATCCCAATATTGTTATACTGCGTCCTTTAAATTAATGATAATTCATTTATTCGAGTTGTACTCTTCACTATTAGAGCAAGTGAACAAGGGTGAAGACGACATTGGATTCGGAATTTGTATAATAAAATTACAAGATTGTACGAGGGATCTCAATTATTAAAGATTGGTGTGAGGTCCACGTTTTTGGTATTAACCGAGGCTTTCTCTTGAGAAGTTCTTACCGACAAGAAAATTTTCAATATGTTAAAAATACAGCTCGATATACTAAGTACAATAATACAATTTGTTGAACACTTCAAAAAAAAAATTTAACAAATTATTTTATGATAATTGTTATATCGAGCTGTCTTTTGAAAAAGTTTCTCCCAACCAATACCTTTCTCTTCCTTTTTCCTTTCCCTTTTCCTTTTCCTTTTTCCGTCCTTCCACTCTCCTTCGTTTTCTCTGTTTTCCACTCATTGTCTCTGTTTTCCACGCAGACCTGTCTCTCCTCCCTCGCGCTCTCTCTCCCGCTGTCACTGTGCAGAGCACTGTGAACACACGGTGCACAGTCCTCCCGGCAAACCAAGTACACCACCAGCTTCTTCTCGTCCTCGCGAACCCAGAACAAGCAGCCTCGCATTGAATTTCCTTTCCGACGACTTTCCGACTATTTTCCGTCCAAACCCAGGCGAGTTAGCCATTGTGAAGGGAACCAATCTGTTCGTCTCGTTCCAAGGTATGATTTTGGTTCTCGAATCATTCAATTTGGTTGAGAAATGACAAAGTGATGAAGATAGAATTATATTCGGCCCAAATTTGATAGAATTTACTTGTAATGTTGTTGAGCTATTTTTAAATGTTTTATCGGAAATTGCTTCTCTGTATGTTATATTATGTGTTATGGATTTTCACCTTGACTTTATATTCAAGTTTGGAGCAGGGAAACAACATTTAAATAATCAGCTCCGTTTCGCATCCATGGCCGCTCAATCTCCGAACAGTTTTAGCTTGAAGGCAATTGTGCACAAGGACAGTAACAGAGTTCTCTTCGTAGAGTCAGATAATTATTTTGTTGATGTTCTCTTTAGTTTCTTGACAATGCCTATGGGGACAATTGTTGGGCTTTCCGACAGTCATTTGCCTCCAATGCGAGTCGGTTGCATGAACAATTTATATGAAAGTGTCGAGAATATTGATCTACAGCTTTTGAAAACCGAAGAATGTCGTGCCATGTTGTTGCATCCTCGCAATGCTGCTGAATCCCTTTTAAGGTGCCTCAAATTGAAAATTGATGATAGTGAGCCCATGCATTACTTGTGCGATAACCCGTGTTGCACCTTCTATAGAAACAGTTTTAGTTATTATGCAAGTGTTCCTTGCTGTGGTTGCGGCAAGCTGATGGATCTGGGGGTCAATTTTTTAGTAAAAGGCGGTCGAGTTGGTGGGGTTTTTGTGGACGGACTAGACAAATTTATAATTAGTGATGATTTACAAGTGATGCTCCCGTTTACTTCTGCGTTCTCTTCTTATCTTTCGAAGTGTGGAGTCGTGGATCTAAATGATATCGAAGAGCTGACATTCAATGTAGGAGTTGATGAGGTAATTATAGGTCAATATTGACAAATTATCTAATCTTTTTAGAACTGAAACGCCAGGTTGGTTTCTGATCTTTGTCTTTTGCTAGGTTGTGAGTCTGCTAATGGGTTCGTTAGTCTTGAAGACACCATTTACTGAAACTCTGCTGAAGCCTAAACCGGAATCCCAGTTGGTTGATATCAATAAAGCACGTGAGCAAAAAATATCTATAATTTCTAAAGTGGCTAGAGGCACCAATGATACCGAAACAAACGTTGTTGTTAACCTTATAATTAGCAAATCTACTAAGAGGGTTTGTTATGCAGAAGCAGGGGCGGATTTTGTTAATCTTCTTTTCAGTTTCCTTGCTGTTCCACTTGGGTTTATACTAAAGCAGATGGCGGATGATTCTTGTTGGACAGGATGTATCGATAACTTGTACAAGAGTGTGGAAGATATTGATGGGAAATACCTGAAGTCAATTGACCACAGAACAATGCTGCTTAATCCCAAGCTTGCCCACGGTTTTAGCTATGCTAACTATCCTTTCGGGATTGAAGAAGCCACCATATACACCCCTATAAAATCAGAAACACCAATTTTTGTTGACCCCAAATCTCCCTATCATGAAGATGGATGTGTTGATGGATGTGTGGATGGATGTGTTGATGGATTCTTGAAAGATCCAGTGATGTTCATGGTAACTGATAACCTGATCGTACGACCCCTATCACCAATGTTTGGCTTGTCCATTCTGAAGCAATTGAATGTGCCGATCACTGACATTGAAGTGCAAACTGTGAATCTTGGCAAGGTGGAGGTGAGTTACGATTTTGCAATTTCTAGTTTACTTAATGAACCCTTGGTTTTCAATTGTGTTTGGAATTGTAAACATTTATCTCTCCATAGACTTGCCAATACACAACCTTTGTGCATCAACTCACTTGTTTGTAAACTCCGATCCATTGCCCTTCCTTCATCTTTTCAAATTCTTTATGAACTGTTGAAGGTGGCATGGTTTTCTATTGTGACATTTTATGTCTCATTTATTAGTTGATTATTTTTTTTTTTTGTTTCTTCCTGCAGGCTGTGTGTCTTTTGGTAGCTGCCCTTTGTTTTGATTCACCTCTAACTGGTTTCTCTAGGATGACAGATCAAGAACAATGAGGATCATGGTTGCTTGTTTATCTAATTTGGAAGATGATGTATCTTTTGTCGTAGACATGACAAGTTCGAGTAGATGTTTTGCTGTATGCACTGAATATATGAATATTTGTTATGGATTTTATGTCTAGTTGGTTAATTATTGCTCTAACTTGTATAATGTTCTGAAGTTTCTTGTTAATTTGATCCTGGAAAGTAGGAAATCCCGTAGAATGCATCTGTGAACAATTGTTAGCCTTTCCTGTAGCAATTCACTAGAATCACTACCAATGGAAGTCAGTTGAAGTGTTCAAAATATTGATCTACAGACTACAGCATTTCCGAACTAAGGAATGGCCCATGTTGTCGTCTCCCCGCAACGCATCTGAATCCTTTAGTAGTCATGGAAGTGTTTGCGAATTCGTTGCAGTAGTTGTGGTGAGCTGATTGATCTGGGGATCAGTTTGCAATGTGCTACAGTTTGCAGCACTTTTACTGGTATGGAAGGCTCTTTGTTTCTAATTAGCCTTCTAAATTTCAAAAACTGGATTTGGATTGTTCGTTTTCAATTTAATTTTCCTCCTCAGTCTTTGGTTTTGTTCTTCTTTGTTCCTAATTAGCTTTTCTCCTTATACCCAAGTCCGAGTACCCTCTCGGTAATTTAGATTAGACTTTTTTAATTTTTTCCAAAAAAAAAAAAAAAAGAACTAGCTCATGGCTACCGTCATGGTAGTGTTAAGAATTCATGTGGAATATTGGTATAGATTTCTACCTCAACTATTAGGCCATCTCGAGGTGGTGCGCCTATTATAGTGGGAAACGTGGTTTCTGGCGCCTATTGGGAAACACCTTTTGTTGTGAGAAGAAACCCTAGCTCCAACTTATCACTCCATACTCTTTCCCATCCGGACTCCAATTCAATTAAATTTGTTCATCATTATCAAAATACGTCCAGTAGAAAAAATAAATTATGAGTAAATTACACTTTCATATAACAGGTTTGGGATCTATTTCAATTCCTTACAACATCTTCAAAACATTTCAATTTCATACCTTAAGTACTATTTTATTTCAAAATAATACATCCGTTACATTTTCCATCCATTAATCCACTAAGTGTTGACGTGGCTGCCAACATGGCAAAAATAATAATTTTTTAATTAAAAAAAACCACCTGAATCTTAAAAAAAAAAAAAAAACCCTAAAACCCAGGGTAAACATAGGCATGTCTCGTAAAAGTGATGGGGGGCTCAGCCACCGTGGGTTCTTCCTCTGAACCCAGGGTTCCTGGATCTACATCTTCTTCCAGCAACTCGAGGAGGGCGAATCCGCTACGCCCTCGATTCCACCCTCGTCAAGCTTGTCTACACCTTCAAATCCCTCAACGGCGCGATTGATTTTCCACCATCTTCTCCGATATTGATGCCGATTAGTGCACTCTCCTCTTCGCCAACTGCCTCCAGCCGCTCAAAGTCTCCAGGGACGTCAAATCGACGGTGTACAACCTCAAGGGGAAGACGAACGACCGTTGCAATTACCTCTCTGCCGGTAAAACCATTATCTTAGGTTGACTTCTTGTTATCTTTAGTTTACACATGTCTTTCTCCCTTCTTCAAAATCAAAAGATTCATCTTTCTCACTTTCTCCCTCCTTCGAAATTAAAGATTCATCTTCCTCCTTTGTGATTAATTCGGTCTTTTTGTTTATTTTGAGGTCAGGGTTTTGTTCGAGCCATGATTTCCAGCGAAAAAGGGCACGAGAAATCTTCTAAATTGAAACAGCCCACCGCCTCATAGCCGCCGCATTTGTTATCGGATCTTCAACCCAATTCCCCATTATTTTCTTCCTCGCCTTTTGTTAGATTCTCATCTGAAAAAACAAAAACAAAAAAGTAAAAGGAAACTAACTTGAAGCATCAATTGTCTATTTTCGCGTATGAATTGCAATTGGGTTCTTAGTATTTATGGTTTTTATCTAGGGGAAGTGTAAAAAATCTCGCTGGCAGATTGAACCCAAAAATCTCGGTCTGCAGGGACAAAAAGATCTTTGCTTATGGGTTTCTTTTGTTTTGAATTTTTAAGGTTGTTTGATGGATTTGAAGACCTTGCTGAGATAGAGATTTTAGAAAATTTTTGTTTTGATGGGGGTTTGCTGGAGCAACAAAATCAAGGCAAAAATTCTTTTCAATACAAGTAATGGGGAAGAATAAGGGGTGTCGGTTCAGGGAGAAGACGGGGGTGTTGGTTCGAGGAAGATAGCTGCTGGAAAATAAGGGGCAGGGCACGGATGGGGGAAGGAGAAGAGGGTGGGTGTTGCAGATGAGAGGGGGGTGGGGGTTGGGTTCTAGGCAAAGTGGGTCGGCCGAGTCAGGATCTGAGTTTTGGGCGAGGTTAGATGCAAGGAGTTAGGTCGCCGAGGGGGAGGGAAGCAAGGTGAGGTAGCCAGGGGGGGGAGACATCAAGGTGGGTCGCGCTGTGGGGGGTGCGGGTGGAAGGAGGGTCGGGGTTCTGGCTTAGGTGGGTCGCCGGGAGGAAGGGGGAAGACGAGCTAGGCGAGTGTGGATGGGGACAAAGGGTTATGGGTTTGTGGGGGAGGTTGCGAGGAGATGGGATGCGGTCTATTTCAATATTTTTTTTATTTTTTTGAGAAAATTCAGGTTTTAAAAAATAAAAAATAAAAAAAATATTTTATTTGCCTTGTGACATACATTTGGCAGCCACGTGGCATATATGTGGTAGTCACGTCAGCACTTAACGGATCAATGGATGGAAAATGTAATGGAGGGATTATTTTGAAATAAAATAGTACTTAATGTATGAAATTGAAATGTTTTAAAGATGCTACAACGAATTGAAATAGACCCCAAACCTGAGGTATGAAAGTGTAATTTACCTATAAATTATTCACACACAATCGGATTTAGGATAGTCACCAAATCCAAAAGGCGTATATCTCATGTATGTATATGGTCATCTACGGTTTCAAAAAATACAATTTAGATTAGACTAAATATCGCTCAAATAAAAAAACAATTGTACGTATAATTAATTTTTATTTAGTCCATTTATAAATCAAATGCAATTGTATGTTGGATCATAGTTTGGATTACGAGAGGAATATCTATCTAGTCAATGTGATAATGTTGGATCATAATATGAGTTTTATTCTTTACCAAATTCCTTTCATCTAAAAATTCATATATATATATATATATATATATAATTCAGGCTTCTTCTTCAAATATTTCTCAAACAATCAACAGGAACAATTTTGGGAGTTCAGAGGTTAGTGAAGAACTATCTTGATGAAATGTATATCTTGATCATGCATGTTACTTATCTTGGTTTTCTGAAATTTCTTTTTGTGAAAGTGCTTCATTGAATTTATAGTGTTCTTCTTGACCATCTATCACAAATCGTTATATTTATGGTAGTGATTTTCACTCCTGTTTGTCCTTCTGCACTCCTCCGACTTGTTTTTGTCCATTGATTCTTCTTTGATTTATTCAATCCCAAGGCAATAAAAACATGGAGAAGGAGGAGAAAAAGGGATTGCGTATGTCTATCTTGGTAGTTGATGCTTATTTAGAATCTCTTTTTATAAAGCAGAAGTTTAATAATAACAACTCACTCATTCAGTTTATTATTGTTTCATGCAGACCATGGGAGAAAAATCTATGAACAAAATTAGCTTGAAGGTCTTGGTGAACAATTTGACCAACAAAGTCATCTTTGCAGAGTGTGATAGTGATTTTATTGATGTTTGTTAGAGAACAATTTAGAAACAATAAAATAACAAAAATACAGAACCGAAATACTTATACTTTATTATTCAAAAATACTTGCAATACAGAATGTAATAACACAATAATTACAAAAAATTAATATGATACTAACTTGAATGAATTGAAGGTAGGCTAGCGCAAACGCTATGTCCTTTGAACAGTATTTCCGTCCCACTTGTGTGCTTGTGGTTCTAAAACGTCTGCTCGACCAGGATACAACTACCTAATTCTACAACCCGCACTGGATTATAGAAGTCTAGCGAAGTATTTCCGTCCCACTCGTGTGCTTGTGGTTCTAAAACGTCTGCTCGACCAGGATACAACTACCTAATTCTACAATCCGCACTGGATTATAGAAGTCTAGCGAAGTATTTCCGTCCCACTCGTGTGCTTGTGGTTCTAAAACGTCTGCTCGACCAGGATACAACTACCTAATTCTACAACCCGCACTGGATTATAGAAGTCTAGCGAATTGCTTTGTGTGTTTACTGCCCAAGGCCCTTGTCTTGATTAATTAATATTAATATTATAGTATAATCATCAAGCCTTCAATCCATTTCCAAATGGTCTAAGTTCTAATTACTAAGAAAAAAGAATAAGTCTATATAAAAGCTAGTGAAAAAATATTGTTGACCAATGTGGGACAAGAGGGTCTCAAACTCCAACAATGTTCTCCTCAGTTTCTTGACAAAGCCCATGGGAAAAATTGTTAGGCTTTCCAATCGTTCACAACCCTTAAGAATTGGTTGCATGGACAATTTATATGGAAGTGTTGAAAATCTTGATTTACAGCTTTTTCGAACAGCAGAATGTCGAGACATGTTGCTACATCCCCGCAGTAGAGCTGAAGATCTTTTGATGAACCTGAAACTGAAATACGATCAATTCGAGCCCTCCCGGTACTTTAAGTGTTCTAATGAATCTTGTCGCAGTCCTACACAAAGCTATAGTTATTACGAAACTGTTTGTTGTTGGTATAAGGGTATGATGAATGTGGAGATCACATTTAAAAGGAAAGAAACCGAGGGTGGTGGGATTTTTGTTAAAGGACCAGCCAGATTTATAATTAGTGATGATTTACAAGTGCTGCCCCCATTTACTTCTGCAATCTCTTCTTTAGTTGGGTTAAATGGATTTGCGGACTGGAATACTGTAGAGGAGCTGACTTTTGATGTAGGAGCCGATGAGGTAAATCATGTCTTGACATGTTATGCCAAGTTGAATTTTTGAACTGAATGCCGGTTTCTGACCCTTCACTTTTGTTTTGTTTTTCTCTTCCAGGTTTTGAATGTGCTTATGTGCCCATTAGTATCAAAGACACCTCTGTCCGATACTCTCCTGAAGGATAAAACCGTTCCAAACGTGAGCATCGAATATCTTGATAGAAGAAATACACATTGAATCTCAAAAGGTGGAGGACAAAATGAATAAGGAAGAACAAAAGATTCCTATCAAGCTTATAGTGAGCAAATCTAAGGAGGTTTGTTATGCACAAGCCGGGGTGGATTTCGTTAACTTATCTTCAGTTTCTTGACTCTACCACTAGGATTTATAGTAAAACAGATGCAAAATAACTCTATGAAAGGTTGCAATGACCAGCTTTACAGAGGTGTCCGCGATCTTGATGAGCAGTACTTGAAGTCATATCTCCACAAGAAAATGTTGCTGAGTCCGGAGCTTCCCCCTAAATATGGCTATGAGAATCATCCTTTGGGAATTGGGGAATCCTCGTATAAAGATATATCTGGCGTGCCCGCGAAAGTGATTGACTTCGTAGACCCCAAATCGCATGACAATGAAGATGTTAAAAAGGACCAGAGATGTTCATGGTAACTGACAATCTCAATGTGAGTCCAATATCTGCAATTCTTGGCATGTCGATACTACGCGAAATGAATGTTCCTGTCACTGACGTTGAGGTACGAGTTGCTCATGTGGGCGCGGAAGAGGTGAGTTTTCAGACAATAAACTCTTTTTATCAAAACTTTGTTTTGGAAAATTTTCAAATGTTGAACCTTTAGACATGTTTCTGAACGCAGGCGTTCCGTCTTTTGGTGGCTTCTTTTGTTTGCGACGCTGCTCTAACTAGTGCCTTCCTTGCGAAGCCAAAGCGAGATGGAGAACTGGGATGCCTTGGTTTTCTAATTTAAGAGGAGATCATGCACTTTATTTTTACAAATTTATGCGTCTTCCTTTGAACTTTCATATTTTTTGTGTTATATGCTTATGACTTAATTTTGGGTTTCTTTTATTTAATTATTGCTTTTTGTGTGTGTGTGTTGTTATCATTGTGAAGCTCGTTACGGATTTCTACCAATCATGAATTAGTAACATTAGTTAGTTCAAACCATTTTCAGATAAAACTTTGTCACGCTCCGATCCCGACATACATTCTGGATCGACACGCGACATCACTTAATACTCGTATATTTAACATACCCATCTCCGGGATATGGCAAATCACAACTCGAGAATCAAATCTCATAGTAAATTTTTTTGTATACTTTATGGCTGCATCTAACCTCCTTGTTAAACTGCCTATGTACCCTCATTAGGGATCAAGCCATACGTGGTTCACCATTTCACTATACTCGAACATTCATCACATAAATTGTTATGTCCCAACAAAATATCACAATATATATCATGCAATCCTTCAAAGAACAAACGATGAAGTACAATCATATTCTCTTGCCATATTTATCAATAAGTCTAGGCATAACCATAACAATGATATCCAACATAATAATCCCACAAGACGAATAACATTTCCACTTAATCCATCACATAAATCATCATGTTCCCACATAAAATCACAATTCATAGCGTGTAACATATTAAAGAATTAATAAAGCACAATATTATTCTCTAGAAATATTAATCAACTAAAATAATCATAATAACAATACTCATATCCAACGTCATTCCACAATCCCGTCAATTAATCAATTCGTGAATCAAGATGCACAATCTTAGCATTTAATTATGTTAATTAAGCAATGATAACAAAACATTTCACGAATTAACCAAGGAACTCTATATAATTTCCCACTTGAATTATGAGTAATAAACATGGTAATTCCAATTTATATTCACAATATCTATTGTGGTTAATTCCCATCCACTCGAATTTAGAATTCTAAGATCACCTTAAGGAAATGAACAAGAGCAAGGATTCCGGACCACTCAACGAAATCCAACAATATCGGGTTCTGGACCATTCAACGGAACCAAAATATCAAGCGGTTTCTCATAATATACCCAGACCTGTCATATGTAAAGTCAATGCCTACATTATGGGATTGGTGCACTGGCAAATCAGGCACTCATATAAGCTGCGAGGCTCGGGAGAGTGACAATAATATAAGCATGTGATACAATAATAAAATCAGCCATCAATCACAATTTATAAACCTTGAATATAAATCATTCATAAGAAATCAATACCAAACTTTTGAAAACTCCGAGGAAGTCACCCAATCATCCAACGGTTCGTCTGAAACAATCACAACATCTCATAACCATATTCTCATACACACAATGAAAAGTAGGGTTAGAGCGACACAGTTCGGCTGAAGCCTACATCCTTGAAGCTATCTTAATCCAAACTCAATGAAATCCAAGGGGGATTCGATCCCGGATCATCACTCAGCGGAATCCAAACCAGGATACGATTTTGGATCGTCACTCAACAGAATCACGGAGTGGAGTAGGAAGGATCCCGGACCACTTAACGGAATCATGGAGCACAATGCATAACAACCAATCAATGAAACAACACATGAATCAAGTTACTTAAGTTACGAAGACTCAACGAACGAGAATGAAATAATGACATAAGCGCTGACACATGTTTCGAAGCAACAAATCCCATGACAATGAGTTAATGGTCCACTACTAGCCCTCACCTTTCATTAAATCAAGCCAATCATACAAAACAAACCATATTCCCAATAAGCATGTCAAATCCCACTTCATATAACTACATCGATGGCTAAATGTAAAAATTAACAATTTATAGGAAACATAATTATAAAACCATTTCATATTCACATATATTAAAGTCACTCATATTTCATCATATCATACCATCTATGCAAATCAACCACCTTTCGAATATGCACGTCAATCGCATATCCCGATCATCATCAGTACACAAGCCAAATCATGTTTAATAACATAGGTCTATGGCTAAATATATAATCACATTTCAATATTAATCACATTATAAAACCAAGTCATATTCACAGATGATACCAATATAAGAAATCAAGGTAATAACCATATTACATACTCAAAAACTCTCATATATCTCCCACAACAACATTTAATGAGGGATCGAATCGTCGTTCTGAGGCAGGGTCCATGATCTTACGTCACTTGCTCCGTAAGATCCAATCACTAGATTTTCACTAGTAAGTTCCTAAGGTCCTTAAACAATATCTACCATAGCATACTAAAATTTAGTGTCAATTCAATGGTAAGATCGTCAATTGTTAGAATAATCAAGCGGCAGACCTTAACGATAATATATTCAACCAACATCATTTTCATGAATCGAATGTCACACAACGGGAAATTCGATTTTTTCCAAAAATTCTCAAATTTTACAAGAATGAAGATCTCAACAAGTAGAGTAAACTTTATACCTGCGGCCAAGGCCAATTTGGCCGAAAACACCCCAAACTGGCCACGAACCGCCGGGAACCCTAAGGTGGGTGTTCTTCAATTCGACTTCCTTGGTGTTCCAACGCCCCTACAACCTATTGGGTCTTGTTCTTGGGTCCAAGGGGAGTTGATTAAGGGTGGTGGTGGGTGGTGAAACTCATCGGAACGACGGAATCGCCGTCGAGCACCTCCGGTGCTCCGGTGGAGTTCCTCATGATTTTGGGCCTAAAAACCCTCAAATTTGGGTGGAGATGGTAAAGGGGAGGTTATGGAGTAGTTTTCAAGTGTTGGATGGGTGAATTTTCCCTGAAAAATGACAGAAATTGGCCAAAATTAGAACCGGATCGAAACCGATTTTGTCATGGGTGTGGTCGACAGGAAGAGGGAGGTCCCTCCCCACCTTTTTTTTTTTTCCTTTCTATTTGCTGCTGCCTATCCATTTTCCACCCCCCAAAATCTAATTTGTCCCCTCCTCCTTTTAACTAATTGGCCCCTTAACCCAAATATCTTATTGGCCTCTTACCCACAAAGTGGGAATTAATTAATTCCTAAAATCTATAGTATCACAACTTCAAACGTTTGTAACTATACCTTTATAATCCGGATTCGCAAACAGCTTTTGTCTATGCGTTCGTGGGATCGAGCTCTATTCAGAAATGTTACTTGTAACCTCAAAAGGTCAACTAGTAAATAATAATTTTCCAAACTTCACTCTATAACTAGTTTAGTTAAAATCTAAATTCAAACAACTTAAAATAAATTCTCGAGAAATAATATAAAATCTCAATAATAAAAATACGTAGATTATAACAATGAAATCCAGGAACGGGATTTCACACACTTAGTTGGAGCCTTGGGTGTGAGACTGGAGGAATTTGTTATCAAGGAAGAAGGAAATTTTTGGAAAATATATTCTTACGGATTTCTGCCAATCATGAATTAGTAACATTAGTTAGTTCAAGCCATTTTCAGATAAAACTTTGTCACACTTAGTTGGAGCCTTGGGTGTGAGACTGGAGGAATTTGTTATCAAGGAAGAAGGAAATTTTTGGAAAATATATTTGTAGTGTTTACCTAAATAGGTGTTCATAAGAAGATGGTGGATGTCATTACGTGTTTGTAGCATCTTTCGGACATTTTGAGGAGCACGAGTGAATATATAACGGACAACAAGATAAGTAACGGTGTAAGACACATGAACTAGGACGAGTGGCAACAAAGTGAATTTGCTTTACCAAAAATAGTATTTAAAATAAGAATTTGCTTTACCTAAAATAGTATTTAAATTAAAATCGATTTTTCGATGTATTCGAGCTACCAACTTTACTTACGTTTCCGCAGTATTTAAAAATAAACAGCTTTCTTTCTTCTAATAAGGCATGGCACTGTCACGTACCTGATTTTGGAGCATGACAAGGCATATGCATTAGAGCAAGAAGAAAGTGAAAACCAAAGAAGAGCGAATGCTATCACCATACTCGTTTTTTTACTCGGAAAGAAATTGAAACTGCAAAAATCTCGTCTTAGAGGCTCTCCTCGTACGATTCAACACTCTTTTCTTCTTGAGTTATCCATCTCCTACCTCCGATCACAATTTTTTCATTTCTTCCTTCAAGGGCTTAAAAAACCTAGCGTGTTAGGGATTCCTAATTGTCTGAAATCAGTAACTAGCACAATGAAAGCAAGACACGAAAAGAAAAAAACAGGAATATTATCTGAAAATAGCAAGATCCAACCCTTACATAGTTATGCTAGAAACAGCACAAATTATAGGTCATATAACACAAAACGATGATAGTGCACCAAAAAAGGTACATAAATTTGTGACAGAAAATGCATACTCTTCTTAAATTAGAAAACGTAGGCACCCTAATAAATCTCCAAATCGCTTTGGCTTCGTAAGGAAGACACTAGTTAGAGCAGAGGGGCAAACAAAAGATGCCACCAAAAGACGGATAGCCTGCAGTGAGAAACATGTCTAAAGCATCAACCTTGGAACGAGATGTATAGACTCAAATAAAGAATCACTTTCAATAGACCAGTGTTTTGATTAGAAGAGTTTATGGTATGACTCACCTCCTCTTTCCCCACATGAGCCACTCGTACCTCAACATCAGTCACAGGTATGTTCAGTTCGCATAGAATTGACATGCCGACAATTGCAGATATCGGACTTACATTGAGACTGTCAGTTACCATGAACATCGTCGGTCCTTTCAAGAATCCACAACCTTTATCATCTTTTTTATGATGGAATTTCAAGTTTACGAAGTCTTTCCATTTATACGATGCTTCCTCAATTCCCAGAAGATGATTCTTGTAGCCAAATCCGGGGAGAAGCTTCGGACTCACCAAGTTTTTCTTGTGTAAATTTGACTTTAAGTACTGCTCATCAAGATCTTGAACACTTCTGTACAGCTGGTCAATGCAACCTTTCAAAGAGTTATGTTGCATTTGTTTTACTACAAACCCAAGTGGAAGGGTCAAGAAACTGAAGAGTAAATTAACAAAATCCTCCCCCACTTCGGCATAGTAAACCTTCTCCTTAGATTTGCTAACTACAAGCTTAATAGAAATCTTTTCTTCTTCCTCATTCTTTTTTCCTCCCACCTCTCGATATTCAATGCATAAATCTTGGTCAAGGTTTTCGTCAATCATGTTTGGTATGGTTTTATCCTTCAGCAGAGTTTCAATCAGAGGTGTCTTTGACACTAATGAGCGCATAAGCAAATTCAAAACCTGGAAAACAAAAAATAAACAAAAAGTGAAGGATCAGAAACCAGAATTTTAGTTCGAATTGAAAATTTTAACTTGGCAATACACGTCAGACACATCATCATTTACCTCATCAACTCCCACATTAAAAGTCAGCTCCTCAACGCTATTCCAGCCCATGAGTCCATGGTTTGAAACTAAAGAAGATACTGCACAAGTAAATGGAGGGAGTACCTGTAAATCATCACTAATAATAAACCTCCCTGGTCCTTCCACAAAAACCCCACCACCTTCAGCTTCTTTCGTTGTAAAAATGGTCTCTGTGTTCATCAGACCCCCACAACAACAACGAACAGTTTCATAATAACTAAGGCTTTGTGCAGAACCTGAATTGTGGCAATATCGTTTAGAACACTTAAAGTACCGCGGGGGCTCACATTGATCATATTTCAATTTCAGGTTCCTCAAAAGATCCTCAGCTTCATTGCGGGGATGTAACAACATTTCTCGACATTCTTTAGTTCGAAAAAGCTGTAAATCAAGACTCTCAACACTTCCAAATAAGTTGTCAATGCAACCAATTCCAAAGGATTGCGAATGATGGGAAAGCCTAACAATTGTTCCCATAGGAATTGTCAAGAAACTGAAGAGAACATCAATGAAATCATTATCACACTCAGCGAAAATGACTTTGTTGGTCAAATTGTTCACCAACACCTTCAAGCTAATTTGGTTTTCAGATATTTCTTCCATGGACTGCAAGGAATAATAATGAACTGGAATAAGTATCATTCCTCTATTCAAATCCAACAGCAAATGACAGAATTACCTTTTTTTTTTCTTTTTTTTTTTTTGAACAAGAAATGAATACTTGTGAATTAGGATTAAATCCCTGCTCAGGAAATAGAGATTCAAATAATAATAACCAACTACCACAAGAAAATGCAAGTGAGTCATCTAGAATTATACTAAAAAATAAATAAAAAAGGGATCAATCCTCCAAAGAAATTTTCAGCAAACCATGATATATACAATCAAGATTAGACATTTTATCACGTCGGATTTACTAATCCTTTACATATGTTCGTGTTTCTAACCATCCACTCGTTTTTGCTCAATCCCCCGTTATGCTAATACATAAAAAAATGATAGTGAAAACTCAATATGGTTGATCTTTTGAACCCACTTCAAGTCAGGATCACCAATCAACCAATCTTGGGGGAAACGGTCTCTTCTGTTTATGTTTATTTCCGCTTAACTCTCTAACTCTTATGTCACATCCCAATCCGCATAGCAAGATATTGTCCGCTTTGGGTCATGCCCTCACGGATTTGTTCTTGGATTTCGGCACGAGAACTTCCCAGAGGGTCACCCATCCGAGGACTACTCTAGCCCAAACTCACCTAACTTCGGAGTTCTTATGGGATCCAGAGCCAGTGAGTTCCCAAAACGCATCCTTGCAATGGGAGGTGAGCATGTACATATAAGGCATAGAGGATCCTCTCCTCTGGGCGATGTGGGACACTACATCTTATACAGTTGTAACGAAAAATAACAAATCAAGCACACTTGTAGATCAAAATAGTTCACATCACTAACCTCTGAATTCCCACCTCGCAAGATTATTTTGGATTGAATGATTTGAGACTACCACTTTGCAAGGACAAGAGCTTATACGCTAAAAAGAAATGAAGCCTAACTTATATATGAATTCAATGAGATAAATACTAAAGGAAGAAAACTCATACTATCTTCATCACAAATAAGAAATTTGGAAGTTTTCTACATAGCTCATTGTTCGGTGCCACTACAAAATATGGGCACTGCAAACGAAAAGTTAATGGTGCCATACGAGGCTCAAGCCTTAAGGACACCAATATATGTGTCCTATATGGCAACACTGCAGGAACTAAAATATTATTTGGGTCCTGTGCAGGCATGCATTGTTCATAGGGGCACAATATGACGTTTTGTGCTCCAAGAGTTAAGCACAAGAGAAATGCTAGGAAGACTTTATATGGATTCTGTCATCTTATGAATTTAGTATAATTCTCATGTCAGCATTATAAAATATTGTGCAACCTTGTCAGATGACTTTCCCAACAATTTTTGTAATTGTGCCCTATCAGTTAAATATTAATAAAGAGAAGAGATCATCTCCAGATCTCTTCCACCAAGGCTACTGGATTAAATGATTCGGACCTTTGAAATTTTATTCAAAGGTAAAAAAATTATTATAGCTTTTAAAAAATCAAAACAAAAATGGACCGTTAGATGAAATTTCAAAAGTCGAAATCACTTGATCTAGTGGTCTTAGTGGAAGAGCGTACAAATAAAAAATAAAAAATAAAAAATGAAACTCGGGATCATGAAAATATATAAATAATAACTCAGATCTGAAAATATATAAACTCAAATCCAAAAAAGAAACACAAATTCGGATATGATGCTGTTTAAAAAAACCCATATCTGATACACTTACAATCTCTTCTAACCAATTCCTCATACACTTTTACCCACTTAAATTCCAGCGAAAAAGTTCGAAACTTTCCAATATAAACTCACCACCTCCAAATAATTCACATAAAAAAACACACAGAAATCAAGCCCAGCACTTAGAAATCGAAAGATGGCTACAATTACGGTTCAGCTTTATAGGGTTCTTACCCAAATCCAACAATTTGAACCACTTTCTTACAGCCCACGAAACAAATCTCCCAAACACAACCACGAACCAAGTCTTCAGCATGCAAGTTTAAATCGAATTAGGATCTTGAACCTCAAATGTAAAAGTTAAAATTGAAAAAACCCACTTACATAGACAGGAAGCTCACGATCAGAGGATCACTTTTGCTGTTGGTTAACGGAGAGTCTCCGTTTGGTTGTTTTACAGAGAGTGAACAGAGAGAGAGAGAGACGTTTGTTTGGTTTTGAGTCTTTGTGTTTTCATTACCCCCGTCCTTACTTTAGCGACTTTACCGAAAAAGGCACTTTGAATTGCTACCTTTATTTTTAGTTATAATGTAATTTGGAATTTGTGCTGTTGCACTATATTTTATGCCTACTCTTTTTATTTTATCGTAATGAAATTTTAGAATTTATATAAAAAAATAAATTTAATGAGATAAGATTTAGTTGTTGTTATTATCGTTATTATCTTCGTATTTTACATATTTTGTAACACATATCAGTAGTAATTCGAATCTTTTGATAAAAATATTGGTTGCCCATTTTAGATTTAAATCACATTAATTTGTAATCATACTCGATTACGCCTTTGGAATATGAAAGGATAAAAAAGGATGCATGAACAATTTGTATTCAGGTGTGAAGGAAATTGACGTACGTGAGTTGCGGTCAGTGCATGTAGAGAAATGTTGTTACTTCCCCACAACGCGGCTGAATCTCATTGCAAGAACCTTGTATTGCAAATTGATCACAATGTCAAGCCAACACAGTACTTTGTATGCTCTCTTTGTTGCCTGAACACGGCCACAAGAAAGTTCTTCGGTCATTACCAAGTATCACTTGTCCACAAATTCCATGCGTAGCGCGATTACATTTTTTGTGGATGTTGCAAGCGCCTTTGTAATAGAGTCAGCCAAGCTTCTGACTACCGATGATTTATAACTGATCTCCCCCCTTAGCGAATCAATCGTTTCTTTATTTTCCAATCTTGGGGTCACCATGGGAATATTACCGAGGAGTTGAATTTGAATACTGGAGTTGTTGAGTTGAATTTGCGATTGTGTGTGTTGTAAGTTGTGAGTGTCAAAGGATATGTACTCGCCGTTTCTTGACATACAAGTAACTTGGTCAATCCGAGTTAATAGTTGAAAAAATTATGGAGCCATATTTGGTTAGGTTTAGGAGTCCTTATTTAGTGCAATTAATCATGAAAACCTTATTAGTTGACAAAGAATTCGTTACCATTTAGGACTATTATGATACCCTAATTGATATGGAATATCCCATGTAATCAGTTGATAGGCCGGATTACATGGGTAATTATCAGTATATTAGGAGGTCCCTGCACTCACAGTAATTATCCTTGTTTCGTGCTAAACCCTATTCACTAGCAAAGTAACTTACGACTGCTTGAGTGGAGAAAACCCTTCCTGGAACCCTGGCATCATGTTCCTCTTCTACAGATAAGTTTATTTCCTTTTCATGTTGATTTTATTATTGCATTCATGATCTTAATGTCTTTTTGTTGTTCTTATGATTTCAAAAATATCTTACCTGTGGTATCAGAGCCACACAACAAGCTTAGGGTTCGGATAAAGGGGTTCTTTGCGATTGGTTAATTTCAAAATTCTTTTCAACCAATGTGATTCGAGAGCCGTGATATATATAATTCTATTTGGTATGATTTCTAATGACTATAATATATGGACTGGTCTAGGTGGTGACTATGCATACTGCTGCCTTTAAGTAGTTTTCAAGAAATTTAATTAATTATTTTTCTTTTTGGCTCTCATTTAATTAGGGTTTGTTTTGGTTCGATTAATCACGCTCTTGTGATATGATTCTGGGGTTTTTCTTGCTTTCGCGCTTTTTCTTCTTGTATGGATATGTAACCTTGTATTGTCGAGAAGATCGTGTCATCTATGTTGTGATTTTTCCAGTTATATGAATCAAGTGTCTTTAAATGAATTATCTATCTAATGCCAAAATAAAGAACTAGAAAAAGGGATTGTTGAATCTGGGCAATGAAGTTTTTCTTTCATAACCATGCTTATGTTTTCTGCAAAATTTTTCTTGCAGTTTTTTTTATCACGTTTACCTGGCCATCAAGATAAACTGAAATTAGGTATACAACTCTAACAAGGTTTGTTGTATGCGACTTTATAGACTCCTATTTGATAATTATGAATTAATAATTAATATATATATATATATATATATATATATATATATATATCAAGGTCACTATTGTTTTCGGTGAACGATGACCTAATCTCACCTTGGGTAATTTTTTGATTTCTTATATAATTTTCTGATTATTAATTTAGTTGATAAATATTACCGGTTTTTATTTGATTATTAGAAAAAAAAAAAAAAAAGAGGTTAAAACATGCGAACAGTAAAGGGTTTCTCCCTCGCGTGAGGGTTGCTGTTCATCAATGCCCAGCTTACACCAACCTCCTTCAATCATTGTAATGCTCGAATTGAAGCTTGAAATTTCGGGGTATTCCTGCGAAGGTATGAAACTGCTTTTCATAAATTATTGTAATTTGGTTGACTTGAAATTAAGCTTTTTGTTTCAACTGAATTGATTTTGTGATATTATAATTGAGAAGTGGAAAACTATCTTGTTGTTTTTGAGCAAATATAGTGTTTTCATTTGGGATTAATACAATTTTGGCTTTTTTCGACTCTTATCCTTGTAGTGCATATGCAAATGAATAAGTAAGTTTTGGTTCTTGGTTATTTCTCTATGAAATGATAGTCGCTTCTATTATTGCAATGAATATTACTTTTAGTATTATATATAAATGATGTAATTTTCGTAAGGAAAGCCATTCATGACAATAACCTGGGCTTAATAGACTTTCATAACGCCAAATATTATGACATTTTGTCATGTTGTAATATCGAATGGATTGTAGACGCTGGCAATATTTCCTTTTTTTTTTTTGGACAAGAAATGGATTTATGGTAAATTTTTAAGTGTGATATCATGTTGCTGGAAGCCTGCAGACTTCTACAGAATAGTGTGTTTGTAATATTATTTTGATATATTTATGTAATTGATAAATTCAAGAAATTTTAGTATGATATACATTGAGATATTTATTTCAAATCTGGAAATTTTCGTGAGCATTGGTTTGAAAATGAATTATTAGTGAATTTTTTAATCTCGAGACTATACTGCAGAATTTATGTAGTTTCTGCAGCACATTCCATTTCAATTTTATCTTTAGCCCACTTTTAAAATCGAAAAAATCATGGAATTTTGGGTGACAATAGATTTACATGTCTACTTCATTTCTGAAAATCTTCATGCATATTGGAGAAAAATTGAATTTTTGGTGAATTATTTAGTCTCCAGTATGTACTGCAGAATTTTTGCCGTTTCTGCAGCACATCCCATTTCTAATTTTCTTTTAGTACACTTGTAAATTCTCAAAAATTATGAAATTTTGGGACTTAACAGATTTGTATGTTTACTTTATGTCTGAAAATTTTCATGCATATCGGATGAACAATGAATATTTGGTGAGTATGTAATCTCAGTTCCGTCATTTTCTGCAGTTTCTAAAGCACCTCTCTTTTCGAATTCATGTTTGGCTCGCTTAATAATTTTAAAAATCATGAGATTTTGCGAAATAGTAGCCATATATGTCTAGTTCATGCCTAAAAATTTTCATGACAATCTAAAGAAAATTGAGTTTTTAGTGAATTTGCGAACTAAAGTAGTATTGCTGAATTTTGGTACTTCAAAACTAGTTTTGTTATGTGATATTGTTTCACTGATTTGTGCACATCTATTGGTACCGATTATTATACAAGTTTATGGTTCCACTATGTCCTTATTTTATGCAAATTCTCAATACTGATGACTTTTATAGACAACATTGATTAAATTTTGATTTAAAGATGTATTGGTTTATTTTGCTCAAACCAATATTTTGTTTGGTCATCAATTACGATTATGATGATCATTGTCTTTTGAGAAAAGAAAAAAAAAAAGAAAAAAGGAAACTGATATCAGTTTACTAATTGATCATTTTGGTCTCTATCAAATAACTGAATAATCATGTTTCCTCTTTCGAGAATTTTATTGTTCAATGTTAATAATGACATACTCTTGTGTTTGATTTAATCTTTTGAGAATCGGTTATTTAATACTGTTCTAAAGGATTATTTTGAAAAATCAGAATTCTAATTTATATGGTGAATACTTTTGTCCCAATGGGAATTTCAGGAAATCACTCACCAATTATAAATTAGTATTATAGCAACATAAAATACTTCTAACATATTTTCATCTGGCCAAAGCTGTTTAAGCTATATGTATTTTGTGTATTTTATGTTTGGCTAGCTATGCAGGTATTTTCTTTGCATGATTAGTTTCTGCCCAAAGGTGTAACAATCATGCAATTTGGAGTTGGTTCGATTCTCCACAACTCGACTACTTCCATGATGAATCTTGCAGAATCGAGAATGAGTAGGTAAATTTGCCAATCTTTTGCCTTAATTTTCTGTGAATTCTAAATTGGATTAAAATTATTGCTGAAAAAATGATGTTGTTGAGATATCTATGTGTTTACTTTAATCGACTTTGTTTTAGAATTAAAACATAAATTTTGAGTTTGGATTCTCTTATTAGGTTTCATTTTAATTTATGACCTAATCTTTAACACATATGTGACATCCCACATCGCCCAAGGGAGTGATTCTTAAATGTATATTCCCATCCCTACCTAGTACCTAGCACGAGGCATTTTGGGAGCTCACTAGCTTTGGGTTCCGTAAGAACTCCGAAGTTAAGCGAGAAGGGGGTTAGAGCAATCTCATGATGGGTGACCCACTGGGAAGTTGCTTGTGAGTTCCCAAAAGCAAAACCGTGAGGGAATGGTAAGCCCAAAGCGGACAATATCGTGCTATGGTGGTGGAGTGGGCTCGGGAAGTGATCCGCCCCGGGCGGGGATGTGACAATTTGGTATCAGAGTCTAACCCTGGCTGTGGTGTGCCGACGAGGACGTAAGGCCCCTAAGCGGGGTGGATTGTGACATCCCACATCGCCTAGGGGAGTGATCCTTATATGTATATTCTCATCTCTACCTAGCACGAGGCCTTTTGGGAGCTCACTGGTTTTGGGTTCCGTAGGAACTCCGAAGTTAAGCGAGAAGGGGACTAGAGCAATCCCATGATGGGTGACCCACTGGGAAGTTGCTCGTGAGTTCCCAAAAACAAAACCGTAAGGGAATGGTAAGCCCAAAGCAGACAATATCGTGCTACGGTGGTGGAGCGGGCCCGGGACGGACGGGCCTAGGAAGTGATCCGTCCCGGGCGGGGATGTGACAATTTGGTATTAGAGCCTAACCCTGGTCGTGTGTGTGCCGACGAGGATGTCGGGCCCTTAATGGGGGTGGATTGTGACATCCCACATCGCCCAGGGGAGTGATCCTTTAATGTATATTCTCATCCCTACTTAGCACGAGGCCTTTTAGGAGCTCACTGGCTTCGGGTTCCGTAGGAACTCCGAAGTTAAGCGAGAAGGGGGCTAGAGCAATCCCATAATGGGTGACCCACTGGGAAGTTGCTCATGAGTTCCCAAAAACAAAACCGTGAGGGAATGGTAAGCCCAAAGCGGACAATATCGTGCTACGGTGGTGGAGTGGGCCCGAGAAGTGATCTATCCCGGGCTGGGATGTGACAATTTGGTATCAGAGCCTAACCCTGGCCGTGGTGTGCCGACGAGGACGTCGGGCCCTAAGGGGGGTGGATTGTGACATCACACATCGCCCACGGGAGTGATCCTTATATGTATATTCCCATCTCTACCTAGCACGAGGCCTTTTGGGAACTCATTAGCTTCGAGTTCCGTAGGAACTCTGAAGTTAAGCGAGAAGGGGGCTAGAGCAATCCCATGATGGGTGACCCACTGGGAAGTTGCTCGTGAGTTCCCAAAAACAAAACTGTGAGGGAATGGTAAGCGGACAATATCGTGCTACGGTGGTGGAGCGGGCTCGGGAAGTGATCTGCCCCAGGCCGGGATGTGACACATATGTGGGTCTTCTCTCATACACTAAAATAAAATAAAATTTGTAGTCATTGCATAAGTTTTTATTGAACTTTTAATTCTAACCTACTTTAAAAAAAAAAAAAATTATGTATTTGATCTTTATCGATTCAACTAGCCTATATTTTGTTATATGAAAACCGCTTTCTCTAGTGTTTAAACTTGCAATTTTGAGTGTTTGCCCAAGTGGGAGAAATAATGTATTATGGGCTTCACACTCATCAATTTTGCATGCTTTTAATGGTCATGGTTTTGGTAGATAAAACGTACATTATCATACTTGTTTATATTTTATTTGTTATATATGCAACTAATCTTGCAGGAAATTGAAGAAGGGTTAATGAGTGTACTCTGCTCAAAAGTGTTTTGCTTATTATTTCTTGTTCGTTGTTCAAGAAATTGGACTTGTGATTTATATGTTATTGATGGATAATTAATCAGCTCAAAAGTGTTTTCTTATTCAGTCCAAATATAAATCCATGAACGGTTAAACATGGAATTGACAAGATTGTATATACTTCATCTGCTCAAAAGTGTTGAAATTATATACGTTTGCCCTTGTATTTTATGTTTTAGTTGTGAAAACCTAATATAATCATATTCTATCCAAAGATGATTATGGAATTATATGTTTTTGTTGCAATTAGAAAACGGTTCGTTAAAGTTTTCTGTTTTTGTCAAATGTTAGATGAACAAAACTGACCAAATGATTTTGTATAGATTTTCAGTCACAAGAGTCACTTCCCTACCGATATCTAGAATAAAGATGTTGAGCTCACAAATTTTATGTTTTGCTAATGGGAGTATTTGAAAGGTATATGTTTCATTTTTTAATTTTTTTTTTTTAGACATTTATAAAGTTTTTTTTTTTCACTCTCTTAGTTAGTGGGAGTAATAATTTATCTATATAATTTTATTTCTGTTAATCAGTGGGAGTAAGAGATTACCTTTTGTGTTAAAAAATTTGAAGTGTTAGTGGCTGATATTTTAAGAGTTATTGTTTAAGTTTTGTTTGTAAGTTTGATAAGAGGTCCTAATTTTGTAAATAGTATGTCATATTTACTTGTTCTCTTATCACATTATAAATTGACAGAAAAATATGAGCCATGCTTGCATGAGGCTCAGTTCAGGAGTTGATCATCTTTTGCTTATCAACCTAAATTTAACGAATGATGTCAGGCAACATTGTACTCGTAATTTGATATTAGTGGTAATAGAGTAAACATGTAGAAGCAATTACATGTTATTTTCTATAATCCAACATTTAAACTACTAGTGACAAGTTGTTAAAGGTATAGTTGCAAATTTTGTGGGACTCAGTGATCACCTACCACCTAACCAAGTAAGTATCATGTTCTTGGACACTCAAGTGGGAGCATGTAGGTTGTGAGTGTCAAAGGATATGCACTCGCCGTTTTTTGACATACAAGTAACTTGGTCAATCTGAGTTAATAGTTGAGAAAATTATGGAGCCTTATTTGGTTAGGTTTAGGAGTCCTTATTTAGTGCAATTAATCATGAAAACCTTAATTAGTTGACAAAGAATTCATTACCATTTAGGACTATTATGATACCCTAATTGATATGGAATATCCCATGTAATTAGTTGATAGGCCAAATTACATGGATAATTATCAGTATATTAGGAGGTCCCTGCACTCACAGTAATTATCCTTGTTTCGTGCTAAACCCTATTCACTAGCAAAGTAACTTACGACTGCTTGAGTGGAGAAGACCCTTCCTGGAACCCTAGCATCATGTCTTCCTCTTCTACAGATAAGTTTATTTCCTTTTCATGTCGATTTTATTATTGCATTCGTGATCCTAATGTCTTGTTGTTGTTCTTATGATTTCAGAAATATCTTACATGTGCAAGTTCGAATATACTAGTTTCGTTTTAATACCGTTAATTGGGAATGGACAACAATTGATCAACTTCCTTGGAGAAGTCAGATCTTGTTTAAGCTTAATTAGGGATATTACTCATTTGTTTAATTTCTAGAAGAGGTTGAACTTTCCTTATATTGTACAGGCTTAATGAACATTTGTTCGTCATTAACCTTCTAATGCAGGTTTCTTCATTTTCTTCTCTAATCGTATTTTTCGTAATTCAGTAGACCTTATCAGTTGCAGTCACATTTAGCTATCAAATGCATCAATCTCTCTTATAAAAGACTAATTAGAGGCCTATGTACCCAATTTAAAGAAAATTGATCAAACTCATTAGGTTGCCTCTTATGTATCCTTTGGAGATTATATTCTATTAACACCTGATTAGCTGGAGGTTAAATTTCAGAGCTTCGCATCTGCATGTACGATGAAACCGTAAATTTCTTCCTAGCTATGTAAAGTAATGAATACTTCTTTTCAAAAGCTAAAGATGGCAGCCCTTTATATGCACCGCCACTCAAAGTGATCCTCACTTCTTTTCAAAACCTAAAGCTTGGTTATCTTAATGCATGATGGTGACGCTTCTTCTGTTTCTATAAACTGATCGTACGGATTGTATTATTCATTGTTTGATCGATCTCATCAGGTTGTTGTTTAGTAAGGTCACCGTGATGCACCCTTCTGTAAGTTCGTCACTGAGATAATACTGCCCTTTTTATAATTGAGCATCAGTGATGCGATCAATCTCACGGTGTTGAAAACGCGAGGACTTTTTGCATTTTCATCCGTGTGAGTGTGAGATCAATAGAAGGAAATATATTCGTATTGTTTATTGAAAAAGGTGTTCATTAGAAGAGGGTGGATGCCATTACAAGTTTGTAGCATCTTTTGAAACATTTGTAGGAGCTCGGAGAAATTTAGAATAGACAATACGAGAATTGATGGTGTAAGACACGTGGACTAGGATGAGTGGTGACAAAGTGAATTTGATATTAAAAAAGGAAGTATTATTGACACTCCAAAAATCTCATTCTATACTCCTCACTTCTTTTAAAATATAGAAAGTTTGGAATGTAAAATGAGATTTTTGAAGTGCCAATAACAATTCCCTACTAAAAATTGTCATAACGCTGTAGTTGACTAGCATGTTAAATTAAAATCGAATTTTCGATTTATTTTCGGCCTACCAATTTTATTTACGTTTCGGCAATGTTTTAGAATAATCAGTTATCTTTCTTCTCTTATTGCCTGAAGTCTATTGGGAACGTGATTTTATAACGTCGCATCCTCATGTTAAAGTATTGGGAACGTGATTTTATAACGCCGCGTCCTCATGTTATAGTATCGCCTCGTCAATAAGGTGTGGCACTGTTATGTGCCTGATTTCGGAGCCAATGCTATCACCATACTTAGTTATTTTCCTCGAAAAGAAATTGCATCAATCTCGTCTAAGACGAGGCTCTCCTCTTATGATTCAACATACTATTTTCTTCTTGAGTTATCCATCTCCTACCTCCGACCACAATTTTTTCATTTCTTCCTTTGAGGGCGTAAAAACTCTAGTGTGTTAGGGATTCCTAATTGTCTGAAATCAATAACTAGCTTCACAATGAAAGCAAGACATGAAGAGAAAGAAACAAGAATATTATCTGAAATAGCAAGGTGCATCCCTTAAATAGTTATGCTAGAAGCAGCACAAAATATAGGTCATATAACACAAAACGATGATAGTGCAAGAAAAAAGGTACTTAAATTTGTAACAGAAGGTGCATATTCCCTTCTTAAATTAGAAAATGTAGGCACCCTAAACCTCCGTATCACTTTGGCTTCGTAAGGAAGACACTAGTTAGAGCAGAGGCACAAACAAAAGAAGCCACCAAAAGACGGATAGCCTGCAATGAGAAACATGTCTAAAGCATCAGCCTTGAAACAAGATGTATAAACTCAATAAAGAATCACTTTTAAATGACCAAAGTTTTGATTAGAAGAGTTTATGTTATGACTCACCTCCTCTTTCCCCAAGTGAGCCACTCGTACCTCAACATCAGTCACAGGTACGTTCAGTTCGCACAGAATTGACATGCCGACAATTGCAGATATCGGACTTACATGGAGACAGTCAGTTACCATGAACATAGTCGGTCCTTTCAAGAATCCACAACCTTTATGATCTTTTTTATGATGGGATTTGGGGTCTACGAAGTCAACAAAATCTTCTTTACGATGGGATTTGGGTTCTACGGAGTAAGTCAATTTATACGATGCTTCCTCAATTACCAGAAGATGATTCTTGTAGCCAAATCCAGGGAGAAGCTTAGGACTCACCAACTTTCTCTTGTGTAAATTTGACTTCAAGTACTGCTCATCAAGATCTTGGACACTTCTGTACAGCTGGTCAATGCAACATTTCAAAGAGTTATGTTGCATTTGTTTTACTACAAACCCTAGTGGAAGAGTTAAGAAACTGAAGAGTAAATTAACAAAATCCTCCCCCACTTCGGCATAATAAACCTTCTTCTTATATTTGCTAACTACAGGCCTGATAGAAATCTCTTCTTCTTCCTCTTTCCTTTTTCCTCCCACCTCTCGATATTCAATGCATAAATCTTGGTCAATGTTTTCGTCAGTCATGCTTGGTATGGTTTTATCCTTCAGCAGAGTTTCGGTCAGAGGTGTCTCTGATACTAATGAGCGCATAAGCAAATTCAAAACCTGGAAACAAAAAGTGAAGGATCAGAAACCGAAGTTTTAGTTCGAATTGAAAATTTTAACTTGGCATTGCATGTCAACACATCATCATTTACCTCATCAACTCCCACATTAAAAGTCAGCTCCTCAACGCTATTCCAGCCCGTGAGTCCATGGTTCGAAACTAAAGAAGATACTGCAGAAGTAAATGGAGGCAGTACCTGTAAATCATCACCAATAATAAATCTCCTCGGTCCTTCCACAAAAACCCCACCACCTTCAGCTTGTTTCGTTGTAAAAATGGTCTCCATGTTCATCAGACACCCAGAACAACAATGAACAGTTTCGTAATAACTAAACCTTTGTGCAGAACTGCCACAATATCGATTAGCACACTTAAAGTACAGTGGGGGCTCACATTGATCATATTTCAATTTCAGGTTCCTCAAAAGATCTTCAGCTCCATTGTGGGGACGTAACAACATGTCTCGACATTCTTTAGTTTGAAAAAGCTGTAAATCAAGACTCTCAACACTTCCAAATAAGTCGCCAATGCAACCAATTCCAAAGGATTCCGAATGATGGGAAAGCCTAACAATAGTTCCCATAGGGACTGTCAAGAAACTAAAGAGAACATCAACGAAATCATTATCACACTCAGCGAAAATGCCTTTGTTGGTCAAATTGTTCACCAAGACCTTCAAGCTAATTTTGTTTTCAGATTTTTCTGCATGGACTGCAAGAAATCATAATGAACTGGAATAAGTATCATATTCCTCTATTCAAATCCAGCAGCAAATGACAGAATCATCCCTTTTTTAAAAGAAGAAATGAATACTTGTGAATTATGATTAAATCCCTGCTCAGGAAATAAAGATTCAAATAATAACATACCACAAGAAAATGCAAGTGAAGTCATCTAGAATAATACTAAAAAATAAATAAAAACGGATCAATACTCCAAAGAAATTTTCAGCAAACCATGATATACATGATCAAGATTAGACATTTTATCACGTTGGATAAACGGTCGGAAAAACAACAAATCAAGCACACTTGCAGATCAAAATAGTTCACATCACTAACCTCTGAACTCCCACCTCCCAAGATTATTTTGGATTGAATGATTTGAGACTACCACTTTGCAAGGACAAGAGCTTATACGCTAAAAAGAAATGAAGCCTAACTTATATATGAATTCAATGAGATAAATACTAAAAGAAGAAAACTCATATTACCTTCATCATAAACAAGAAATTTGGAATTTTTTTACAGAGCTCATTATTCGGTGCCACTACAAACAATACGGGCACTGCAAATGCAAAGTTAATGGTGCCATATGAGGCTTAAGGACACCAATATATGTGTCCTATACAGCAACACAGCAGCAACTAAAATATTATTTGGATCCTTAATTTGCAGGCGTGCACATTGTTCATAGGGCACAATATGGCATTCTGTGCTCAAAGAGTTAAGCACAAGAGAAATGCTAAAGAGTCTTTCTATGGACTCTCCGTCATTTCATGTTTTTGACATAATTTCCATACCAAAGTTATAAAATACTGTGCAACCTTGTCAAATGACTTTCCCAATTCACGTTAGCACAATTTTTGTAATCATGCCCTATTGGTTAAATATTAATAAAAAATGAAACTCGGGATCATGAAAATATATAAGCAGTAACTCAGATTTAAATTTGAATACTAGAGTTGTTGAGTTGCATTTGCGAGTGTGTGTGCAAGTTTGAATATACTAGTTTCGTTTTAATACCGTTAATTGGGGATGGACAACAATTGATCAACTAATTCCTTGGAGAAGTCAGATCTTGTTTAAGCTTTAGGGATATTACTCATTTGTTTAATGAACATTTGTTCGTTAGAAGGTTTATTCCTTTTCTTCTCTGATCGTATTTTTCGTAATTCAGTAGACCGTATCAGTTGCAGTCACAGTTTAGCTATCAAATGTATCAATCTCTCTGATAAAATACTAATTGGAGGCCTATGTACCCAATTTAAACAGAATTGATTGAACTCATTAGGTTGCCTCTTATGTATCCTTTGGAGATTATATTCTATTAACACTTGATTAGCTGGAGGTTAAAGTCATAATGCTATACATAATTTCAGAGCTTCGAATCTGCATGTACGATGAAACCGTAAATTTCTTCCTAGCTAAGAAAAGTAATGAATACTTCTTTTCAAAAGCTAAAGATGGCGGCCCTCTGCATGTACCCCCACTCAAAGTGATCCTCGCTTCTTTTCAAGAGCTAAAGCTTGGTTATCTTAATGCATGATGTTGACGCTTCTTCCGTTTCTATGAACTGATTGTACGGATTGTGTTATTCATTGTTTGATCGATCTCATCAGTTTGTTGTTTAATAAGGTCACCGTGATGCACCCTTCTGTAAGTTCATCACTGAGATAAACTGCCCTTTTTAGAATTGAGCATCAATGATGCGATCAATCTCACGGTGATGAAAACGCGAGGACTTTCTGCATTTTCATCCATGTGTGTGTGAGATCAATATATCAGTGATTGTGTAGAAGCCGAGTCCTTGTTTTATTCTACCCAATTTTTTTTAACAGCAGCAGCCAGAGACTTTTTGGTCCACACTGATTAGGGGCGGAGTCAGTGAAAATATACAATGATGCCGAGTAATTTTCGCTGTTATCATCACATTATCATGTTTTTTTACCAATTCACTCAAGTTATAGAAAATTGATTAATAACACAACATAGTAGAGTCAGTGAAAATATACAATGATGCCGAGTAATTTTCGTTGTTATCATCACATTATCAAGTTTTTTTTTACCAATTCACTCAAGTTATAGCACTTTGATTAGTAACACAACATTGTAGTTGTGAGAATGTGAAGGTACAAGAGTTTCACATCGGTCAAATGAGAAAACTTGCAATGGCAGGTTAGGCTACTTCCCATAGTTGCCAATTGGTTTTATGGTGGAACCTCAACTTGTTCATAGTATCAGAGTAAGATTGACTCACGTGTGAAGCCCAATAACCACACAACACGTGCTTTATGTCACCCAATTCTTACAACCTAGACTTTCTTCACTTGTGTCACCGTAAAAGTTCCGTACAAGTTTTTGTCTTTGACATCTTCTTTTAGAGATGCTATTAACACCTCATTAGCTTTTCAAAAGCAAAAGCCAAAATGCTGGGCCATGACATATGCACCCCCTTGCAACCGTCCCCACTTGTGTATGACTTTAAGAAGAGCCGGAGAATTGGGATGCGTTGGTTTTCTAATTTAAGAAGAGATCATGCACTTTATTTTACAAATTTACGTATCTTCCTTTGAACTTTTATATTTTCTTGTGTTATATGCTTATGACCTAATTTTGGGTTTCTTTTATTTAATTATTGCTTTGAGTGCGTGTGTTGTTATCATTGTAAACAAGATTCTAAAAATCGTTAGGCGCTAGTCGGGCGGCGAGTAGAGGCATAACACCTAGACACCTAGGTGGTATAGGTGGATTTATGTATATTTATTATATATCTTGTAAATAAGTGCCTATTTACACCTAAAAAAACAATACTTGTATGAATAATAAAAGAATGATAAAAAACAAATTAGGTACACCATTTCCATAAGTATTGGATGAACTTGTAGTCAATCCACCATTTGCAAATTAGGTACACCATTTCCATAAGTATACCACCATGAAACCAAAAAAGAAAAAAGCACACAATTAATAAAAAAAAAAAATACAAAAAAAAACCGCCTAGGAGTCGCCTAGCTTCTAGCTAGACCTGACAATTTCTTACACGACCCGTTAACACGACATGAAAATAACAGATTTCGGGTCAACACGATAACTAATCAAGTCATTATCGGGTCACACAATAATAACGGATCCTTAACAGGTTTACATGAGAATGACATGTGGGTAACCTATTTTGACAAGATAAGAAAAAAATTATTTTGATGATTTTAATTTTTAAACTACTAAAAAAAAATTACTATAAAATACAATAAATATAATGAATATGTATATATTTTTTATTAATTATTATTCTATAAATTTTAAAATTTAAGTTTTATTTATTTTTATAGTGTATTATAGGCAAAGATTGAAATTAAAAATCATAAAACACATTAAAAATAAAAATATCAAGTAATTTAAAAATACCAAGCACATTAAAAAAATTATAATAATTAATTTACATGTGCCAAAAATATGAAAAAATATGCAAACGCTCGTAGTCGTATCCTCTACGATTTGAGGATGGGTATATGATCGTTTGAATTTTTAAAACCATACAGACTCTCATGAATAGTATTTTTAAGGGTGTTCAAAATAAACAAAATTCATAATCATTAATGTATAAGTCTGAAAGATGTGAAAGCATAATAAACGTTTATAATTGCATCCTTAACGCTGAGATGAGGGTTACATAGTCGTTTAGATTTTTAAAACCCTCCAAATCTCATGAACAATGTTTTTTTATTTGAGTGCAAAATTAATAATAATTATTGTAGAAGTGTGAAAAATGTAATCACGTGTAATGAAAAACATTACAACTTTCATGAAGGGGTCAACTTCAAAATTTAGTATGTATATACTGATTTCGGGTGGGGTCATATTACCCGTTTACTTTAACGGCTATTACACGACACGATCTGTTAAGCTATTGGGAGTGACATGAAAATGACATGAACACAAGAAACACGACACGAATGTTAGGTCTACTTCTAGCTGATTTTTCCAAACGCCTTGCCCAAACTCGGGGCGGGGCTCCACCGCCCAACACCTAGGTATTGCCTAGGCCAATCTTTAGAACAGTGATTATAAAGCTATTTATTGATTTCTTCCACTCATGAATTAGTAACACTAGTTAGTTAGTTCAAGGCATTTTCATATAAAACTGTCACACTCAGTTGGAGCCTTGGATGAGAGAGGAGCCTTGGATGTGAGATCCGAAGAAGAATTTATTATCAAGGAAGAAGGAAATTTTCGGAAAATATATTCATATTGTTTTATCCAAAAAGGTGTTCTAAAGAAGATGGTGGATGTCATTATGAGTCTGTAGCTTTCTTCGAAACATTTTTGGGAGAACAAATGGATTTATAACAGAAAATATGGGAATTGACGGTGTAAAACACGTGGACTAGGATGAGTGGTGACAAAGTGAATTTGCTTTAATAAAAATGAGTGCATTTTTATTCACCACCATAAATTATGATGTATGCTCATCATTTTATTTATCACTGTTACATGAGTTTGAATTTCGAGATTCGTGTAGTAGAAATTTTTCGAAAAATATATTCATATTTTTTATCAAAAAAGGTGTTCATTAGAAGATGGTGGACGCCATTATGAATTTATGGCATTTTTCAGAACATTTTTAGGAGCACGGAGAAATTTAGAATGGACAATATGAGAATTCAGTGTAAAACAAATGGACTAGGATGAGTGGCGATAAAGTGAATTTGCTTTACTAAAAAGTGTCATAACGCTGTGGTTGACTCGTATGTTAAATTAAAATCGAATTTTCAATTTATTTTCGGCCTACCAATTTTATTTACGTTTCAGCACTGTCGTAACATAAACAGTTTTATTTATTCTCTTAATTACCTGACATTTTATTGGGAACGTGATTTTAAAACATCGCGTCCTCATGTTGTAGTATAACCTTGTCAACAAGGCGTGGCACTGTTACATCCCTAATTTCGGGGCATAACAAAGCATATGCAGTAGACCAAGAAGAAAGTGAAAACCAAAACAGAGCCAATGCAATCACCATACTTTTTTTTTTCTCGAAAAGAAATTGCATCAGTCTTGTCTTAAGTAAGACGAGGTTCTCCGCGTATGATTCAACGTACTGTTTTCTTCATGAGTTATCCATCTCTTACCTCCGGTCACAATTTTTATATTTCATTTCTTCCTGATTGTCTGAAATCAGTAACTAGCTTCACAATGAAAGCAAGACATGAAGAGAAAATAACAAGAATAATATCTGAAAATAGCAAGGTGCATCCCTGAATATAAGCAGCACAAAATATAGGTCATATAACACAAAACGATGATGGTGCATAAGAAAAAAGGTACATAAATTTGTACCAGAAGGTGCATATCTCTTCTTAAAATAGAAAACTTAGGCACCCTAAATCTCCAATTCGCTTCGGCTTCGTAAGGAAGACACTAGTTAAAGCAGAGGCACAAACAAAAGAAGCCATCAAAAGACGGATAGCCTGCAATGAGAAACATGTCCAAATTGAAACAAGATGTATAAACTCACACAAAGAATCACTTTCAAATGACCAAAGTTTTGATTCGAAGAGTTTATGGTATGACTCACCTCCTCTTTCCCCACATGAGCCACTTGTACCTCAACATCAGTCACAGGTACGTTCAGTTCGCATAGAATTGACATGCCGACAATTGCAGATATTGGACTTACATTGAGACTGTCAGTTACCATGAACATCGCAGGTCCTTTCAAGAATCCACAACCTTTATCATCTTTTTTATGATGGGATTTGGGGTCCACGAAGTCAATACAATCTTCTTTACACTGGGATTTGCGTTCTACGGAGTCAGTGCATTTATACGATGCTTCCTCAATTCCCAGAAGATGATTCTTGTAGCCAAATCCAGGGAGAAGCTTAGGACTCACCAACATTTTCTTGTGTAAATTTGACTTCAAGAACTGCTCATCAAGATCTTCGACACTTCTGTACAGCTGGTCAATGCAACCTTTCAAAGAGTTATGTTGCATTTGTTTTACAACAAACCCTAGTGGAAGAGTCAAGAAACTGAAGAGTAAGTTAACAAAATCCTCCCCCACTTCGGCATAATAAACCTTCTTCTTAGATTTGCTAACTATAAGTTTGATAGAAATCTTTTCTTCCCAAAATCCTCCCACCTCTCGATATTCAATACATAAATCTTGGTCAAGATTTTCATCAATCACGTTTGGTATGGTTTTATCCTTCAGCAGAGTTTCAGTCAGAGGTGTCTCTGATACTAAAGAGCGCATAAGCAAATTCAAAACCTGGAAAACAAAAAATAAACAAAAAGGGAAGATCAGAAACTGGAGTTTTATTTAACTTGGCATTGCATGTCAACACATCATCATTTACCTCATCAACTCCCACATTAAAAGTCAGCTCCTCAACGCTTTTCCAGCCCATGAGTCCATGGTTCGAAACTACAGAAGATACTGCACAAGTAAATGGAGGCAGTACCTGTAAATCATCACTAATAATAAATCTCCCTGGTGCTTCCACAAAAACCCCACCACCTTCAGCTTGTTTCGTTGTAAAAATGGTCTCCATGTTCATCAGACCCCCACAACAACAATGAACAGTTTTGTAATAACTAAACCTTTGTGCAAATTTGCGGCAATATCGATTAGAACACTTAAAGTACCGTGGGGGCTCACATTGATCATATTTCAATTTCAGGTTCCTCAATAGATCTTCAGCTCCATTGCGGGGATGTAACAACATGTCTCGACATTCTTTAGTTCGAAAAAGCTGTAAATCAAGACTCTCAACACTTCCAAATAAGTTGTCAATGCAGCCAATTCCAAAGGATTGGGAATGATGGGAAAGCCTAACAATAGTTCCCATAGGGACTGTCAAGAAACTGAAGAGAACATCAACGAAATCATTATCACACTCAGCGAAAATGACTTTGTTGGTCAAATTGTTCACCAACACCTTCAAGCTAATTTTCTTCTCAGATTTTTCTTCCATGAACTGCACGAAATAACAATGAACTGGAATAAGTATCATTCTCTATTCCATTCCAACAGCAAATGACAGAATTCCCTTTTTTTTTTTTTTAATAAGAAATGAACACTTGTGAATTATGATTAAATCCCTGCTCAGGAAATAGAGATTCAAATAATAACCAACTATCACAAGAAAATGCCAGTCATCTAGAATAATACTAAAAATAAATAAAAACGCATCAATACTCCAAAGAAATTTTCAGCAAACCATGATATACGTGATCAAGTTTAGAAATTTTTTCGCATCGGATAAATGTTGTTGAGGAAAAAAGAACGAATGAAGCACACTTGCAGATCAATATAGTTCATAACTAACCTCTGAACTCCCAACTCCCAAGATTATTTTGGGTTGATTGATTTGAGACTACCACTTTGCAAGGACATTATACGCTAAGAAGAAAGGAAGCCTAACTTGTATATGAATTCAATGAGATAAATACTAAAAGAAGAAAACTCATATTACCTCTAACTTTATCACTTTTGCCGGAGATCACTTACCCGATATGACAATTGAAATTAAATACAAATAAAACTGACGATTGAATTTAAAATACCAAATAAAACTTCATCATAAACGAGGAATTTGGAAGTTTTCTACAGGGCTCATTATTCAGCGCCACTGCAAAACATATAGGCACTGCAAACAAAAAGCTAATTGTGCCATATGAGGCTTAAGGACACCAATATATGCGTCCTATATTGGAATTCACTGCAGCACCTAAAATATTATTGTGTCCTTTGCAGGAGTGCCCATTGTTCATAGGGCACAATATGGCATTTGGTGCTCAAAGAGTTAAGCTTTTTTTGTGCTTGTGTTCTGACAATCTTGTCAGATGACTTTTCCAATCCATGTTAGCACAAGTTTTGTAATCGTGCCCTATCAGTTACATATTATAAAAATAAAAAAAAAAATATGAAACTCGGGATCATGAAAATATAAAAACAATAACTCGGGTCTGAAAATGTATAAACTCAAATCCAAAAAAGAAACACAAATTCGCATCTGGTGCGGTTTGAAAAGAAAAAAAACCCATATCTGAGACACTTACAATCTCTTCTAACCAATTCCACCATAAACTTTTACCCACTTAAATTCCAGCGAAAAAGTTAGAAACTTTCCAATATAAACTCACCACCTTAAAATAATTCACATAAAAAAAAAACACAGAGAAATCAAGTCCAGCACTTGGAAATCGAAAGAGGGCTACAATTACGGTTCGGGTTTATAGGGTTCTTACCCAAATCCAACAATTTGAACCACTTTCTTACAGCCCAGCTCGAACTCAATCTCCCAAACACAACCACGGATCTTGAACCTCAAATCTAAAAGTTAGAATTGAAGAAACCCACTTACATACAGAGGAAGCTCACGATCGGAGGATCACTTTTGCTGTTGGGTAACGGAGGGTCTCGGTTAGGTTGTTTTAGAAAGAGTGAACAGAGAGAGAGAGACGCTTGTTAGGCTTTGAGTCTGTGTTTTCATTACCCTCGTCCTTTGGCGACTTTACCGAAAAAAGCACTTCGAATTTCTTGCTTTATTTTTTGTTCCAATGTAGAATTTGTGCCGTTGCACTATATTTTATGCCTACACTTTCTATTTAATAGAGCGTAATGAAATTTTAAAATTTATACAACTGAGATTATTTAATGAAATAAGATTTAGTTGTTGTTATTGTTGTTACTATCTTCTTATTTTACACATTTCATAACACATATTGGTAGTAATTTGAATCTTTTGATAAAAATATTGATTGCCCATTTTGGATTCGAATCACATTAATTTGTAGTCATCTCCTGTTACGCCTTTGGACTATGAAAGGATGACATAGGATGCATGAACAATCTGTATTCAAGTGTGAAGGAAATAGACGTACGTGAGTTGCGGTCATTGCATGTAGAGAAATGTTGTTGCTTCCCCACAACGCGGCTGGATCTCATTGCAAGAACCTTGTATTGCAAATTGATCACAATGCCAAGCCAACACAGTACTTTGTATGCTCTCTTTGTTGCCTGAACACGGCCACAAGAAAGTTCTCCAGTCATTACCAAGTATCATTTGTCCAGTGTCCACAAATTCCACGCGTCGTGAGATTACATTTTCTGTGGATGTTGCGAGAGCCTTTGTAACAGAGTCAGCCTGGCTTCTGATTACCGAAGATTTAAAACTGATCTCCCCACTTAGTGAATCAATCGTTTCTTTTTAGTGAATCAATCGTTTCTTTATTTACCAATCTTGGGGTCACCACGGAAATATTACCGAGGAGTTGAATTTGAATACTAGAGTTGTTGAGTTGAATTTGCGAGTGTGTGTGCAAGTTTGAATATACTAGTTTCGTATTAATACCGTTAATTGGGAATGGACAACAATTGATGAACTACCTTGGAGAAGTCAGATCTTGTTTAGCCTAATTAGGGATATTACTCACGTTTAATTTCTAGAAGAGGTTGAATTTTCTTCCTTTTCTTCTCTGATCGTATTTTTCATAATTCAGTAGACCTTATCAGTTGCAGTCACAGTTAGCTATCAAATGCATCAATCTCTCTTACAAAAGAATAGAGGCCTACTAGCCAATTTAAACAAAATTGATCAAACTCATTAGGTTGCCTCTTATGTATCCTTTGGAGATTATATTCTATTAACACCTGATTAGCTAAAGGTTAAACTCATAATGCTATACATGTCTTCAGAGCTGCAAATCTGTAGGTACAATGAAACCGTAAATTTCTTCCTAGCTAAGTAAAGTAATGAATACTTCTTTTCAAAAGCTAAAGATGGCGGCCCTCTATATGCACCCCCACTCAAAGTGATCCTCACTTCTTTTCAAAAGCTAAAGCTTGGTTATCTTAATGCATGATGGTGACATTTCTTCTGTTTATATAAACTGATCGTACGGATTGTATTATTCATTGTTTGATCGATCTCATCAGGCTGTTGTTTAATAAGGTCACCGTGATGCACCCTTCTGTAAGTTTGTCACTGAGATAATACTGCCCTTTTTAGAATTGACCATCAGTGATGCCAACAATCTCATCGTGATGAAAACGCGAGGACTTTTTGCATTTTCATCCGTGTGAGTGTGAGATCAATAGCGGAGAAGCCGAGTCCTTGTTCTATTCTACACAGGTTTTTTAACAGTAGCAGCCACGGACTTTCTGGTCCACACTGATTAGAGGCGCAGTCAGTGAAAATATACAATGATGCCGAGTAATTTTCACTGGTACCATCACATTGTCACGTTTTGTTACCAATTCACTCATCTTATAGCACATTGATTAGTAACGCAACATAGAAGTTGTGAAAATGTGAAGGTTGAAGCGTCTCACATTGGTGAAAGAAGAAACCTTGCAATGGCAGGTTGGGCTACTCCTTATATTGCCAATTGGTTTTATAGTGGAACCTCAACTTGTTTGCAGTATTAAAGCAGGTTGGTTCATGTGTGATGCCCAACGGCCACACGACACGTGCTCCATGTCACCCAATTCGCACAACCTTTCTTCACTTGTATCACCATAAAACTTCCGTACAAGTTTTTGTCTTGGATATCTTCATTTAGAGATGCTGTTAACACCTCATTAGCTTTTCAAAAGCAAAAGCCAAAATGCTGGGCCATAACATATGCACCTCCTTGCAACCGTCACCCATTTGTGTATGACTTTAAGCTGAGCCTGTTTTATAAGTCTTCGTCTTCTCATTACCTTCACCCGTTAAGTCTTCGCCTTCTCATTACCTTCCCCCATTACTTCAGCTTCGCAGTTTTACACAAAAAGGTAAAGATATTTGAATTCCATGTTTTTAAATTTTAATTGTACTTGCAATGTTGATCTGTCTGGACGGGTTCAATCTGCTTGATATGTATTATGTTAATACTGACCTAAAACTTAATTGTTAATTGTTATACTGTCTCTTCCATAACTGCTTCTAGAGATCGTATTATTTTTGTTATACGTTCCATCTCATCACTCATACTATTTCACCTTCAGCTGACCCTTTCTCTCAAGTCTTTGTGTTTTCATCACCTTCATCCATTACTACGACTCAGAAGATTTATACGAACAGGTTCAAACTTCAAATTCCATGTTTTTTTTGTTAAATGTGTTAGAATATGAGTATGAAACTAAATATTATAGCCGGTTGTAGTGTTTCAATTGACATAAAAAAGTCTTGCTAGAAAGCTTAAAACTATCCTAATTCTTGTAGGATTGTAATTCAGATATGATTTGGATTCATAGTTGGTATCCTATGGTGTTTCTAATAGGAGAATTATTAGGATTAATCTATAATAAATAGTGGCCACTGCTCTCACAAAATATACGCTCAATATTGAACTAAGACCTATGGTTAGTTTGAGTACTTTTGGTTTTGCAAGAGGGGAGAAGGTGCACTGTTTAGAAGTCTGATTTGGCTTCTTCTTCTACTGCTTTCACGGGTTAGTTTGTTATTGTGTTTATTGTATTTTGATTTTAATGCTTGTATAAATTTGTGGTTCATGAGCTTAATCTTTTAACTTATGTTTTTCGATAAGTTTAGTCTTACAAAATGTACTCGTAATGTTGAGCTGTTTGGCCTGATATGAGTAATCTGCTTGATTTAGTTAGGAGTCTAGTTTAATGGTCAAGTATATCCTGTTTTCGTTTTTCATGTTACTTTGTGAATTATATTTTGGATTTTATGAGTTATGTTTTTCTGATGGGTTTGTGAATTTCAAGGCTGAAATTATTTTCTGCTGTAATCCATGGCTAATACACCGGCGGACACCATTAGCCTGAAAGCCTTGGTGGACAAGGAGCGCAACCAAATTATGTTCATAGAGTCAGAAAATGCTTTTATTGATGTTGTCTTGAGCTTCTTGACAATCCCCATTGGAACAATTATCAGGCTGGCACCTAAGCAATCAGTACCTTTAGAAATAGGTTGTATGAAAAATTTGTATGCAAGTGTTGAGAATATGGATGTAAAGCATTTCCGGTCTAAAGCATGTAGAGATATGTTGTTATGTCCCCTGAATGGGGCCGAAGTTCATTGCAAGAACCTCAAACTGAAGATTGACCGTGGTGAGCCCACACGGTACTATATCTGCGGAAGTGAATGTCCTGGGTTAAGTTATAGCTACGGCGTTAGATGTGAAGGTTGTGGACGAAATATCTATTCTCAGAGAGAACTTTCAGCGATTCAAGACGGAGACATCTTTGTGAAAGGACTAGCCAGACTTATAATTAGTGATGATTTACAATTGATGCCTCCTTTAACTGTGAAAAGCCTTTCTGTATTTTCAGAGCTTGGAGTCATGAATGGTAATACGACTGAGGAGGTGACTTTCAATGTTGGATCTGATGAGGTAACTGAAGAATTGACATGCGCCTTTGTTTTTATTTTTTAACAACTTTATCGATCAGTGGTTTTTCTAATCTGTCTTCTGCTTTTAGGTTTTGAAATTGCTTGTGTGCTCATTAGTATCAAAGACACCGCTGACAGAAACTCTGCTAAAGAATAAACCAATACGGAAATTGAGCAATGAAAATCAAGTAATGGATTTTGAACCTGAAATTGCAGAAGGCACAACGAATCCAAATGGAAACATTTCTGTCAAGCTTATAGTGAGCAAATCCAAGAAGATGGTTTGTTATGCAGAAGTAGGGGAGGATTTTGTGAGTTTACTACTCAGTTTCCTAACTATTCCACTGGGTTTCATTGTAAGCAAAATGCGTGATTGCTCATTAAGAGGATGCATTAGTCAGTTGTTCAAGAGTGTCCAAGATCTTGACAATCGCTACATATCGAACAACCACAAAGAAACACTACTCAGTCCCAAGCTTGCCCCCGGTTGTTGCTATGACAACCATCTCTTGGGAACTGAGGAGGCCACATTTTATTACTCAAGTACATATGACAGGCTGTCTAGTGACAAAACTCTTCTCATTTCTCGTATTTTAGCTGATTATGTGACAACTACCAGTTTAGCAGAAAGTTCTATCAAGTCAATGAAAGTCAAGGATCCCAAATCCTACCAAGATCTAGATAAAGGATATTTAGGACCGGCGATGTTCACAGTAACTGACGATTTGATCATAGGACCTATATCTCTAATCTTTGGCCTGTCTCTCCTGAATGAATTGAAGGTGCCTTCGACTGATATTGAAGAGAAAACCGTGCATGTGGGAAAAGAGGAGGTATCAATTATATATTATAATTGTCGATGAAATCTTTACGCGATTTATTTTCACGGACAATATATTCTTTAAATTGTTGATGACTCTTGTTTATGTTTATTCTTACAGGCTTTGCGTCTTCTAGTGGCTTCTTTTGTTTGTGACTCTGCGCTAACCAACGTCTTCATTAGGGAGCCAAAGCAGAACAAAGGACCAAAGCAAGAACAAAGTTGAAAGCCTGATTATAAATATGCTACAGACTTGAACTCTTATGTGTATTTTTGAGTGAGAATACTTGTTCGCACTCTCGTTTGTACGTATTTGCTATATGATCTGCATAGCGTGTTGCCGGATTACTAATATAAATTCTGGGGTTGAGAATTTGTTTGAATTTCATACTTGCTACGAACGTGATCGATCTGCAATCTGCGTAATTGTGTGGGTTTGCAGAAGATAATCTAGCCTGTCACGAAAATTTTCCAAAAAACTTTTCCTGGAAAATGTGTACAACCATGATGTGATGTGATACATACGGAATTCAACTCATATTAGGAAGAAATCAATAAGCGTCTTGATAATGGAAACAAAATCTAGACAGCCAGGATTTAATCGACAACAATTGATCAATTAATCTCAGCATTCTTTTTGTCCAACCGAATCTACAATTTTACAGAAATTTATGTGCCAATTTTTAACAATCCCCTGTTAAACAAAATGTACAAGTTAACCCACAATACATATATCAACCAATTTTACAGAAATTCTTTATTGCGCACGAACGATGAGCTAAGAACGAACAACTTGACGCCTAATAGATATCAACCAATTGCCCTTTTCGAAGAAGTTCCCTCTTGCTCCATACATGTAATATAACTTCGTGCTGTAAGTTAAAGTTTCACCTCAAAACCAATTGGAATGAGGTGAGGTCAAGTGGGGTCTGATGGAGTACTCACTTAGCCTAATTTATTTGAGAGATTTTTCAATATGATCAGAACACGGGATAGTACATCACATATCACTATACAAATAGTGAGATATGTGTGTTAAAAAATTAGTAACTTAAAAAATAATATCTCTCACCACTTATATAAGAACACGTAGTGTACCACCCGTGATTCCGTCACAATGAAAAATTTCTCCACTTATTTGATGCCAAGCGAATTAAAATTTTGAAGCATTTGATGCGTATGTAAAATGGTTGAGTTAATAGTTAATAGTGTTGCATTTAATCAGCATGGTGCTGCATCATGCATTTACAGGTTGCATTTATTTGGTTTTCTTGATGTTTCGTCTTCCAAAACAAGACTTTTTGTGGACTTTCTGACACTTTATATATTTTTGGCATAATATTTTATATTGTTAGCATGAAAATTAACCTTAAACTATGTGTTTGAATTTGTGCCGAAGGATTACCTTCGTATGTAGTTAAAAAAAATGACAATAACTTCAATCTAGTAGAATCTTACTTGCAAATCAGACTTTTGTTTTAAAACAACAATGAATGTTTAAAAACAAAAAAGAATAATAAAATTGATAAAAGGCATTTAATAATAAATTAAAAAAATTTTGAAGCTGTTGTCAAATTTGTCAATGATGGCGAAGGCTTGTAATTCATGTCATGTCACATTAAATTTGGTTTTTCGGTTGGAAAACATTGTTGCTGCCTTTTTCAACTGTTAGTGCTTATTTGAACATTTTGACATCTCTTTTAGAGATGCTCTAATAAATCAATATGCACAAAAATTAATAAATCAAAAGGCACAAAAATGTTTTTTGTGTGTTTGTAAATTAATAAAAAATAATACTAACCAGCATATATTTATGGCTTTTTAGCCAAAATGGTCTCTGAGATTATTATGGTTACGCACTTTGGTTCCTAAAATTTAAAATCGATAGAAGTGGTCACGAGATTGTCCATTGTTGTCATATCCTGGCCTGGGCGGGACCTGTCACATCCCGACCCAGGGCGGATCACTTCCCAGGCCTGCTCCACCATCGTAGCACGATACTGTCCGCTTTGGACCCCGACCATGCCCTCACGGTTTTGTTTCTGGGAACTCACACGAGAACTTCCCGATGGGTCACCTATCTTGGGAATGCTCTCGCACGCTACTCGCTTAACTTCGGAGTTCCCATTGAACCCAAAGCCAGGGAGCTCCCAAAATGCCTCATGCTAGGTAGGGATGAGAATATACATATAAGGATCACTCCCCTGGGCGATGTGGGATGTCACAGGACCATTTCCCAGGCCCGACTCCACCGTAGCACGATATTGTCCGCTTTGGGCCCCGACCACGCTCTCATGATTTTGTTTCTGGGAACTCACACGAGAACTTACTAATAGGTCACCCATCATAGGACTGCTCTCGTGCGTTACTTGCTTAACTTCGAAGTTCCCATAGAACCCAAAACCAATGAGCTCCCAAAAGGCCTCGTGCTAGGTAGGGATTGGAATATACATTTAAGGATCACTCCCCTAGGCGATGTGGGATGTTACAATCCACCCCCCTTAGGGACCCGACGTCCTCATCGGCACACTGCGACCGGGGTTAGGCTCTGATACCAAACTGACACACCTCGACCCGGAATGTCCACTAAGACCCCAAGTCAAGCTGTGTTGGCTGACACCTGGAAGGTGACGAAGCCATAAAGTGTGATAGTGTATAAAATGTGAATAAATTTGAACCTAAAAGTGTCTAAATACCAGAGTGCGCTATGAATAAGAGCGAACTCATTTCACACGCGATGTCAGAGCATAAGTAAAGTGCAGTAGTGTGGGTAAGAATCATACCCTTAAAAGTAGCCACCAATACTAAGATTAGCCATAGATCCTCGTCAATACGGACTTAGCAGTTATAACCTGGAGGGGGTACAAAACAGAAAGTGTGAGTAAGCAGTAAAACCAAGCTTCCCAAAACTATTACCTTCTTTTTTTTTTTTTTTTTTGGTTGTTTCAAACCGGACTGTAATGTTTTCATGATTATGCAAACTTGGGATTGGTGTTTGCGTGTGTGGGCAAGTTCGAATGTACTAATTTCATTTTATTACAACATGAGTGGACAACCATCTCTTAGGAACTGAGGAGGCCACATTTTATTACTCAAGTACATATGACAGGCTGTATACTGACAAAACTGCAGCTGAAAGTTCTATCAAGTCAATGAAAGTCAAGGATCCCAAATCCTACCAAGATCTAGATAAAGGATATTTAGGACCGGCGATGTTCACAGTAATTGATGATTTGATCGTAAGACCTATATCTCGAATCTTTGGCCTGTCTCTCCTGAATGAATTGAAGGTGCCTTCGACTGACATTGAAGAGAAAATCGTGCATGTGGGAAAAGAGGAGGTATCAATTATATATTATAATTGTCGATGAAATCTTTACACGATTTATTTTCACAGACAATATATTCTTTAAATTGTTGATGACTTGTTTATGTTTCTTCTTACAGGCTTTGCGTCTTTTGGTGGTTTCTTTTGTTTGTGACTCTGCGCTAACCAACATCTTCATTAGGGAGCCAAAGCAGAACAAAATCCCAAAGCAAGAACAAGGTTGAAAGCCTGAATATAAATATGTTACAAACTCAAATTCTAATGTGTATTTTTGTGTGAGGATACTTGTTCGCTTTCTCGTTTGTACGTATTTGCTGTATGATGTGCATAGAGTGTTGCCAGCGTACTAATATAAACTCTGAGATTGAGAACTTGTTTGCAATTTCGTACTTGCTACATATGTGATCGATCCGCAATCTACTTGTGTGTGTGGGTTTGCCGAAGATAATCTAGCCTGTCACGAAAATTTTCCAAAAAAACTTGTCCTGAAAAATGTGTACAACCATGATTTGATGTGATACATACGGAATTCAACTCATACTAGGAGGAAATCAATAAGCGTCTTGATAATGTAAAACTTTGTTTGAATGACAATGAGATTACAACTGGACTTCTTGGTGGTGCCTGATTAGTTGTACTGGTTATGTGAAACACAAGGAGTTTGAGAGCCTTAGTACGATAAGAGTCATGGAGTTTTATATATTGCAGCTGTTCTATTTTGATCCTTATCAGATATATTCTAGTATATAGAGTCATGATGGGACTAAAACTTATTAAGAGATAGAGATCACCACTCTTTCTGATAATAGGCTGGACCAAGTGAATCACTAGGTTGTATAAATAGTTGAAGTCCTTGCTTCCACACGTACACTTCTTTGACATCTAAAACCCTATTCACTTAGAGAGGAGTATTTTTTCGAGTGTTGGAAGTAGAAGACTTCTTCTGTTGTTTCTCTATGGCGATACCTCCAGGTAAGTTTATCTCACATATTATAAGTTGTTGTTTTTCCAATTATTGTGAATTTGATATTCTTTGGTAATCCTAGTGTTGTGTTGGTTTGCTACGTTGCTGTAGTTCGCTTATTCATATACTGCTTACATGTGGTATCAGAGCCAACCCAACATGGCTAGGGTTCCTCATTTTATACATGGTTAATTCTTGATAAGAATAATCTATATGTTTTGATCCTAAATCATTAAATGCTTCCGCTGCATACTGACAATGAAATTTGTATGATCACTATATATTGCCATGTATACCTCGAGTTGTGTTTATCTTGTGCAGAGAAGATCATTTAAAGAATAGTTACAATACTGGAAAACTCAACCAAGAAGAACTTTTGGATTCATATTTTATTTGTCAAAACCAAACTGATAAATAAGATTTGAATTGTAAACAAGGATCTCAACACCTAATCTGCTCAAAAGTGTTTAGGTTGTTGATTTTGGCTTGTTGTCTAAAGAATCGGACATGTGATTTATTTGTATCACGTGAATAATAATCTGCTCAAAAGTGTTTATTTATTCAAGTTAAACAAATGAATCAATGTATAGTGAAGTATTGAATTGACAAGATTGCATTCTTCATCTGCTCAAAAGTGTTGGAGTTATGTAAATTACCCTTGTGTTCAATATTTTGGCTATGCAAATCTAGTATAAATGGTTTCTGTCCAAAGATAACACTATGCTTATACGATTATGTGTTGGGAAAAGATTAGGCGTAATCTTTCCTTTTGTTTGTTGACACTTAAATGACTAACAACTGTAAAAATTATCATTTGGTTTTGCAGCTCCTCACATGACATCCCTCAATTTCAACAATATTGAGACTTTGATCGGTTCTAACTACAAGAAGTGGAAGGAGGATGTTGAAATGGTTCTTGGCCTTATGGATCTCGATTTGGCATTAAGGAAGGAAAAACCTACAGCTATTACTGCAGAGAGCACTGCAAATCATAAGGCAAAGTTTGAAAAGTGGGAGAGAACGAACCGAATGTCACTAATGATTATGAGGAAGGCTATGGCTCCATCAGTTAAAGGGGGTGTTCCAAAACAAGACAACGCAAAAAACTTCTTGGCTGCAGTCCGGGAAAAGTTTAAAGAATCTGACAAGGCTGAAATTGGGGCTTTTCTCACCCAAATTACTTCCATGATTGATGGTGAGGAAAGTGTCAGAGAACACATTCTCAAAATGGTTGATCTTGCTCAGAAGTTGAAGGATCTTGAAGTACCCATGACTGACCAGTATTTAGTTCATATGGCCTTGAACTCCTTGCCTTCAAAATATGGGCAGCTCAAGGTTTCATATAACACTTAGAAAGATAAAAGGGGCATTGATGAACTGATCACTATGTGTGCACAAGAAGAAGATCGGCTCAAGAGTGACAAATCAGTAGTTGTGAATTTTGTGCAAGGAGAAAAACGCAAAAGGGACTTCACTCAAGGTTCAACTGTGGCTGCTGGTAAGAAGAAAAAGAAAGAAATTTCTTCTTCATTTAAAAATGCTAACATCACCTCTAAGGGATCTCATAAAATAAAGCATGTTAACATTGAAACTGAGAAAGATAAGGAGTGCTATTTTTGCAAAGAAACAGGTCACTTAAGAAAGAATTGCAATGGCTTCAAGAATTGGCTTGTTAAGAAAGGTAATGGAATAAATGTTTTCATGTGTGTTGAGTCTAATTTAGTTTACATTCCTCCTAAAAGTTGGTGGTTTGACACAGGCTGCTATGTTCACATAACCAATTCTTTGCAGGGCTTCTCAAAAACAAGGGTGAAAAACAATGAAGTCTACAATGTCTATGTGGGAATGGGAGCAAAGTTGTTGTCGAATCCATAGGAAGTGTGAAATTAGTTCTTTCCTCTAGCTTTATTTTAGACTTGAGTCCAGTACTTTATGTTCCTTCCATGCGAAGGAATTTAATTTCTGCATCTAAGCTAGTTAAGTCCGGCTTTACATTTGTGGGTGACAATCAAACTGTAAAGTTTTTCCATTCAAATGACATGAATAAATTACTTGGTGAAGCTTATCTCAAAGTTGATATGTGGCAAATGAATTGTACTTGTAAGATTGAATGTTTTAACGTTCAAAGTGTTGGTTCTAAACAAGTGCTCACTCATGCAAAAACCTCAATGATTTGGCACAAAAGGTTGGGGCACATCTCTAAAGAAAGAATCATCACACTTACAAAACAAGACTTATTGCCACAACTTGATTTCAGCAACTTTAAAGAGTGTATTGATTGTTTTAAAGGAAAGCTCACCAATACTAGGAAAATAGGGTCAAACCGTAGCCAATCTCTATTGGAAATTATGCACACTGACATTTGTGGACCCTTTCCAATTAAAACCATATGTGGAAAATCATATTTCATAACCTTCATTGATGATTTTTCACAGTTTGCATATGTTTTTCTTATTTCTGAAAAATCTGAAGCCTTGCATTGTTTTAAAACATTTCATTTGGAAGTTGAAAAACAACTAGAAAAACACATTAAGATTGTGAGATCCGATAGAGGTGGTGAGTATTTTGGCAGGTTCACTGAGGCTGGACAACACAAAGGACCTTTTGCAAATTATCTTGAACAAAATGGCATCGTGGCTCAGTATACTACCCCTGGGACTCCTCATCAAAATGGAGTTGCTGAACGAAGGAATCGACCCTAAAAGACATGATCAGATCCATGTTTGCACATTCAAAGTTTCCAATGTTTTTTTGGGGAGAAGCACTAAAAACTGCAAACTATATATTGAACCGTGTACCGAGCAAGTCCATTGACATGATTCCATTCGAAGCTTGGACTGGAAGGAAACTGAGTTTTAACCACTTTCATGTATGGGGTTGTAATGCCGAGGCCAGATTTTATAATCCAACAAAGAAGAAACTTGATCTAAGAACCACCAGTTGCAAGTTCATTGGGTATTCTGAGAAGTCTAAAGGGTATAAATTCTATTGCCCTAACAGTCACTCGAGGATCATGGAAACACATAATGCAAGATTTCTTGAAGATGAGAATGAGACTGACATCAGTACATCAGCAGCTTCATCCCCAGAGTTTGAAGAATTCCCATTTGATAGTGAGTTACCTGATCAGCACGCATCTACTCTCATTATTCCCATGCCAAGTCCTTTTCATGACAATTTACATATGTCCCATGTAGATGAGATAATAAATGAGGAGCACGTGCCTCATGCAGATGCCCAAGAAAATAAATTACATGCACCAATACAATCAACTGAAGAAGATCTCATGAATGCTTCAGTCACTGCAATTTTGGAATCGAATGTTCGAAAATCACAGCGGGTACGTAAGGCAGTATTGTTGCCTAATTTCGTGTACCTTAATGAGGCAGAACATACTATAGGTGATGAAAATGATCCCTTGTCCTACAATCAAGCCATAACAAGTGCACAATCAAAGTTATGGAAACAAGCCATGCATGAAGAATTGGAGTCTATGCAGAAAAATAGTGTGTGGAGCCTAGTTCCAAAGCCAACTAGGATGACAAAAAATTATTGGTTACACGTGGGTGTTCAAGACAAAACGAGACTAACAAGGTAACATTGACAAACACAAAGCAAGGCTAGTGGTGAAGGGTTTTACACAAAGGGAAGGAATTGACTATAATGAGACATTTTCTCCAGTCTCAACAAAAGATTCCATGAGAATAATCCTAGCTCTCACGGCACACTTTGATTTAGAACTTCATCAAATGGATGTCAAGACGGCGTTCTTAAATGGAGACCTTGAAGAAGATATTTACATGCAACAAGCACCTGGATTTGTTGAAAAGGGGAAAGAAAGATAAGCCCTATGTATCTCTTGTAGGGAGTCTTATGTATGCCTAGGTATGCACAAGACCGGACTTGGCTTTTGCAGTGAGTGTGCTAGGTAGGTTTCAATCAAATCCTGGTGCATCTCATTGGGTTGCAGTGAAAAAGGTACTGAGATATCTAAAAAGGACAAGAGATTTCATGTTAACTTACAGTAATGTGGACAAGCTGGATTTGGTGGGGTTCACGGATTCGGACTTGGCAAGGTGTGTGGACGACAGAAAATCAACTAATGGTTATATTTTTCTATTGGCTAATGGTGCAATGTTGTGGAAAAGTGCAAAACATAATGGTATTGCGTCTTCAACTATGGAAGCTGAGCTTATAGGTTGCTATGCAGCAACTCAACAAGCCATTTGGCTTAAAAACATGATGAAAGGATTGGAAATCGTTGACAGTGTTGAAAGGCCCCTCAAGTTGTATTGTGACAACAAAGCTGCAGTTTTCTTTTCGAAGAATAACAAGAGGTCTTATGCTAGTGGATTGATGGATATTAAGTACTTAAAAGTAAGAGATGAAGTGAAGAAAGAGACTGTTAAAATTGAGTACATCAACACGAGTTTAATGATTGCTGACCCAATGACAAAGGCCTTACTAGTAGGAGTCTTCAAGAAACATGTTTACAACATCGGAATGAGAGAGCTCTTTGATTCAGTTAATGAGTGGGAGTAAGCACTCCATAAACTGTGTTGGTTTTGCTTCAATTATTTTGTTTATTATTGACAGTTGTTAGTTGCCTTACAACTCATTATTATTATTGATTTGTTTAAAAGGCTAATTATGCTTCTACAAACAACTTTGGTACTGGAATTATTTTAGTTTGTTATGTGGAACTGACATTATGAATTATCAGTTCTTGACATCATGACTCTTAAAGGTGACATAGTGTTTTCAAGATAAATATGTATGTGATCACAGAGTGCAAAGTGCAAGCAATGCGTGCTTTGTTTTCTGTGGTCCTATATTTTTCTTGAAGATGACAAGTTACTGAGAAAGATCAGTTGCAAGCTTTTGTGAACTCAATGATCATCATGATTCTTATTGTATTGAGGTATATCATTGATATTCAAGTGGGAGAATGTAAAACTATGTTTGAATGACAATGAGATTACAACTGGACTACTTGGTTGGCGCCTGACTAGTTGTAATGGTTATGTGAAACACAAGGAGTTTGAGAGCCTTAGTACTATAAGAGTCATGGAGTTTTATATATTGCAGATGTTCTATTTTGATCCTTATCAGATATATACTAGTATATAGAGTCATGATGGGACTAAAACTTATTAAGAGAGAGATCGCCACTCTTTCTGATAATAGGATGGACCGAGTGAATCTCTAACGACATGAATGGTTGTATAAATAGTTGAAGTCCCTGCTTCCACACGTACACTTCTTTGATATCTAAAACCCTATTCACTTAGAGAGGAGTATTTTTTCGAGTGTTGGAAGTAGAAGACTTCTTCTGTTGTTTCTCAATGGTGATACCTCCAGGTAAGTTGATCTCACAGATTATAAGTTGTTGTTTTTCCAGTTATTGTGAATCTGATATTCTTTGGTAATCCTAGTTTTGTGTTGGTTTGCTACGTTGCTGGAGTTCACTTATTCATGTACTGCTTACAGATAATGGAAACAAAATCTAGACAGCCAGGATGTAATCGACAACAATTGATCAATTAATCTCAGCAATCTTTTTGTCCAACCGAACCTACAATTTTACAGAAATTTATGTGCCAATTTTTAACAATCCCCTGTTAAACAAAATTAACAAGTTAACCCACAATACATATAACTTTATTGCGCACGAACGATGAGCTAAGAACGAACAACTTGACGCCTATTAGATATCAACCAATTGCCCTTTTCGAAGAAGTTCCTTCTTGCTCCATACACTTAATACAACTTACGTGCTCTAAGTTGAAGTTTCACCTCAGAACCAATTGGAATGAGGTGAGTGGTCAAGCAGGGTCTGTTGGAGTACTCACTTAGCCTAATTTATTTGAGAGATTTTTCAATATGATCGGAACACAGGATGATACATCTTGTGTCATTGTACAAATAGTAAGATATGTGTGCTAAAAAATTAATAACTTAAAAAATAATATCTCTCACCACTTATATAAGAACACGTGGTGTACCACTCATGGTCCTGTTACAATGAAAAATTTCTCCACTTATTTGATGCCAAGCGAATTAAAATTTTGAAGCATTTGATGCTTATGCAAAATGGTTGAGTTAATAGTGTTGCAGTTAATCAGCATGGTGTTGCATTATGCATTTACATCGAAGGTTGCATTTATTTGGTTTTCTTGATGTTTCATCTTCCAACGTGATTTAGATAACTTCATAGAGAAATATTAAGGAGATTCTTTCAAATCGAAACTTTTCGTGAACTTTCTGACACTTTATGTATTTTTGGCACAATACTTTATACTGTTAGCATGAAAATTAACCTTAAACTGTGTGTTTGAATTTGTGCTGAAGGATTACCTTCATATGTAGTTAAAAAAAATGACAATAACTTCAATCCAGTAGAATCTTATTTGCAAATCAGACTTTTGTTTAAAAACAATAATGAATGTTTAAAAACCAAAAAGAATAATAAAATTAATAAAAGGCATTTAATAATCAATTTTTTTTTTTTGAAGCTACTGTCAATTTTGACAGTGATGGCAAAGGCTCGTAATTCATGTCATGTTACATCAGATTTGACTTTTCAGTTGGAAAACATTGTTGCTGCCTTTTTCGGCTATTAGTGCTTATTTGAACATTTTGACATCTCTTTTATAGATGCTCTAATAAATCAAAAGACACAAAAATTAATAAATCAAAAGGCACAAAAATGTTTTTTGTGTGTTTGTAAATTAATAAAAAAATAATACTAACCAACATATATTTATGGCTTTTTAGCCAAAATGGTCTCTGAGATTGTTGTAGCTACGCACTTTGGTACCTGAAATTTAAAATCAATAGGAGTGGTCACGAGAGTGTCCATTGTCAATTATTTTGATCATTCTGTGAAAATTTCTGTTAAATTGAGGGTATTTTTGTCAAACCAACCACCCCTAATTTAATGGAGATTTTTCATAGAATGACAAAGATGATTGACGGTAGACAATTTCAAAAACCACTTCTATAAATTTTAAATCTCAATAACCAAAATAAAGAGTTATGCTAATTTCAAGAATCCTTTTAAATATATAAAAAAATAAAAAAAATAAAAAGTCTATATTTATTGATCCTCTAGTGTTTGGCGACATGAACATGATGAATAAGGATGAAGAAATATTTTCTTAGTCAGTGCTAGGAATATCAATGCATGACTGCTGTTATACTATTACTATTAATTAGGTATATTACTCATGGGTTTAATTTCTAATGATTTAATGAACATTTGTTCGTCATTAACTTTAATTTCTGTATCTAATTAACGCAGGTTTTTTTTTCTTTTCCTTCTCTACTCGGAGAAATTTTTTAGTGGACCAAAAATTCTGGTTATTTGACAAAACTTCACTTAAACGACTACATGGAAAAAAATTTTAAACTTTAAAACTGAAATAGCCAGGTGTTATGGTTCTATTCGCTGGGAACTCCACGTCACTTCATGTTCCAGGTACTTGGAAAAATTTCTCGTATTTTTCGTATTTCAGTAGACCTTATCAGTTGTAGTCACAGTTAGCTATCAAATGCGTCAACCTCTCTACCCAATTTAACCAAATTGAACTGGTTTGAGTAAACTCATTAGGTTGCCCTTTGATGTCTCCTTTGGAGATTATGGTAAGACCAGATTAGCTGGAGTTAAATTCATAATGCTATACTTAATTTCAGGGATTCGAACCTGCAGGTACGATGAAACCGTAAATTTCTTCCTAGCTAAGTAATGAACCTGCAGGTGATGAAACTGTAAATTTCTTCCTAGCTAAGTCACAATGCTAAAGATGGTGGCCCCTTATATGCACCCCCCACTCAAGTGACCCTAACTTCTATACAAAATCTAAAGCTTTGTTATCTAATGCATGATGGCGACGCTTCTTCTGTTTCCTTTGAAAATTAATCCCAAACAGTAGGAGAGAGTGTGCTGACGGAAGAAGACAACATTTCTATTAAGCTGATAGTTTGCAAATCCAAGAACATTGTTTGCTACGCAGAAGCCGGGGAGGATTTTGTTAATTTACTTTTCAGTTTCCTAACTCTGCCAGTTGGGTTTGTAGCAAAGCAGATGCAGGATGGGTCTCTGAAGGGATGCATTGATCAGTTGTACCGGAGCGTCCAAGATCTCGACAAACAATACTTGAAGTCAACTCATCACAAGGAAATGCTACTCAATCCGAAGCTTGTTCCTGGTTTTTGCTACAAGAGTCTTTTAGGAATTGAGGAAGACTCATATTATTATCTCGACGGCAAGCTAACTACCGATAGTTCCCTTATCCCTTCTAATACGCCATTGGAGTCATGTAAAATCGAACCCACAGATAACAACTCCAGTGCTAGACGATTTTAAAAAGGACCGGCATCTTTCACAGTAACTGACAATCTGGTCATAAGACCGATATCTACAATCTTTGAGCTGTCTGTTCTTGACAAACTGAATGTACCTTTCACTGACACTGAAAATAGAGTTGTTCTTATGGGCAAGAAGGAGGTGAGTACTCGTTTATAATTTTCGATTACCCATACGAATAGAATCCCTAGTATTAACTTGCAGGATCTTTTAAGCACTTGAGGGCATTAGGCAAAGACTTCGTTTTAATGAATTTTGGAAGCTAATTAAATAGTTGCTGATGACTCCTGAAATATTCCTTATTTGTTTGCAGGCTTTGTATCTTCTGGTGGCTTCTTTTGCTAGTGACTCTGCCCTAACTAATGCCTTCATTAGCGAGCCATGTCAGGCATATAAGATGAAGAGGATAGGATGTAATGATTTTTTTTTTTTTTTTTTTTTTGGTGTTGTTTCAAACAGGACTGTAATGTTTTCCTGAGTATGCAAACTTGGGATTGGTGTTTACGTGTGTGGGCAAGTTGGAATGTACTAGTTTCATTTTATTACAACATGAGTGGACAATAATTTTATATTTGAAAATAGTATACTAAATAAAACACATGTTGTAACATCGGTGGAATGGAATGAAAACACCACGTAGCGATCGCAGTGTTATGGTTGATAGGATTTTTGATACATACACAAAGTGTGGATAAAAACATCTAAAAATACTTGTAAAAGTACTTGTAAAAGTGCAATGTAATTGTACTATAATACTTCAGGGATTATTAAAAACTAATTATATTTAAAACTAATTCTTAATTTATTATTGAAACAAAGATATTGAAGTTGTGACTTGAAATAATAAAAAAAACTAATTAAAAACAATTTTAAAGAAATCGGCAAAAGTAAAATAAACTAAAAGACAATGGTTTGGAAAATCAATTTAAAGTGCACTTGGGTTCCGTTATCACCTTAATAAATCCTACATTGTTCTCCCATTTACTTATAAATTACCCATGCATATATTAATGGTTAGGTTTTCCTAAAGTATGCTTTACTTGAACCTACAATCTAGAATGTAATATCAAACTTGGAATCTGTCCGGACATCCGGATCAAATGTGGGCATGAAAGACTCATTAAGCTTTATGAAAATCCTTTGAAAAATCATGTAATCCTTTAGATGTGGTGTTCGCCTTAAATGAACTTACAATTATTAACCACAAGAAGCCATAGTCAAGTTCAGGAACTTTCTGACGAAAATTATATCAAATTAATTTTCTAAATATTCTAATGGTGATCAAACATTAAGACACAAAGATAGTTTAAACACAGTGATTAACAATTCAAAACATACATGCATAATATAATAAGTGAATTCAAAACAAACTAAATAAGGCTGGTGGCCTCACCCTAACAAAAGAAAGTTAGTTACGCATATTCATAACTAAGAAATCACAATATTATACCTTATGTTTTAAACATTGCAATATCATACCTCAACTTATGAATTCGTTGCAATGTCAGACCTCCGTTAAATTTTCTTTCAAATTGGCTGTTAAATGATGATGTGGCAAAAATGGGGCCCACTCATTTGCCACCTTGAATAAATAATCAATTAATTAATAATAAATTACTAATTCTTATTTAACAATTAAACTTATTTTTTTTTTCACAAAAAAAAAAAAAAAAAAAAAAAAAAAAAAAAAAAACTCTCTTCATTTCCCCAGAAATCGTCTCCTCCACCTACTCCCTCCTCCGTCCCCCTTCTTCCTCCTTCGTCCCCTTCACTCCCCCATTTGTCTCCCTTCTTCCTTGTCCTCATTCGTCCCCCTTCTTTCTCGTCCATCCACCACCTTCGAGTCCACCGATTCGGACCAGCGAGTGTTAGAGTAAATGTAGAAATATAGAGAATAATCTAAATGATGACTTTGAGGTACGACTTGGATCGTTTCCTTAAAGTATTATTTGCCCCCACTCGAATGAGTTTGCTAAAGGGTTCTTAGCAAGTCACTTCCAGGATACAATAAAGTATGAAATATTCGATTAGCAAAACCGAATTGTATTTCCTTCGAAATAACTAGAAAGAAATTGTATGAATGTGATGGAGAAAGAAGAGAGCAAGGAATGTAGAAACAAATTTCTGAAATTGTGTATGAAACATTATGCCATTGCATGTATTTATAGACATCAAAGTACCCGTTCATCGAGCCCTTTCGTTTTAGTTGAAGATACACAACCCTTCTTAATAGTGTTGACCCAAAAGACATGTCTTCTATTTAGAATTTTCAGAAAATAAATATTGATTATTTATATCTTTTAATTCTACTCATACAATTTGAGTACGCATCATGTCCTTTAACAAAAGTTGTAGTTCAACCAAAAGATACAAGGTTGAATTAAATCCAACCTTTTGGTACCATCATTTTCGCGCACACATACTACACAATGCAGTACCAATATATATTATATATATTATACTCACACACACACACATATATATATATAACATATATATAAGATATAGTATGTTATATGCTAAATGCTTCACTCGAATAGAAGCAACGGTTAGGTAAATACCCAACTTTTCAGCCAACAAATATATGAATATATTCTTGAAATATTCAACAGCAAGTTCATCATATTAGATTGCAACATATTGAATCTGTTTGCCAAGAAAGATCTGGTGTTTTGACTCCCTCTATGGTTCTTATGGAGGTTGCAACGAAATGATCTGGCTACGACGTCGGTGAGCACATACATGTCTTCTTCGACGTCAAAATTGATCCGATTTTCTTTGCCACGGTAGTGGATCGATTAGAATGATGGTTGGGAAAAATTGAATGGTGGTTGATGGAGAATCGGATAGGTTGATGGAGAACCGGACAGACGAAGACGGAAATAAGAATGTGTAAAGGTTGACACACATCAGGGGAGCGAATCTGTAGTAGTGGTGGTCTTGGTATGTGTTACATCCCGACCCGAGCTCCATCACATCCTGGGTTTGATTCCGTCGTAACACGATATTGTCCGCTTTTGGCCCCGACCACGCATTCATGGTTTTGTTTCTGGGAACTCACATGATAACTTCCCAGTGGGTTACCCATCCTGGGATTGCTCTCCTGCGAACTCGCGTAACTTCGAAGTTCCTACGAAATCCGAAGCCAGTAAGCTCCCAAAAGGTCTCATGCTATATGGATGTAGGCATGTACATATAGGGCATAGAGGATCCACTTCCTTGGGCGATGTGGGATCTAACAATCCACCCCCTTAGGGGCCCAACGTCCTCGTCGGCACACTTTCGACCAGAGATTGGCTCTGATACCAAATTGTTACATCCCGACCTAGGCTCTACCACATCCTGGGCTCGACTCCGCCGTAGCATGATATTATCCGCTTTGGGCCCCAACCATGCCCTTACGGTTTTGTTTCTGGGAACTCACACAAGAACTTCCCAGTGGGTCACCCATCCTAGGATTACTCTCGCGTGAACTCGCTTAACTTCGGAGTTCCTACGGAATCTGAAGCCAGTGAATTCTCAAAAAACCGCGTGCTATATGGAGGTAGGCATGTACATATAAGCTATAAAGGATACGCTCTCCTGTGCAATGTGGGATCTAACATTATGAACCCAGAAAAGGGGAAAAAGAAAGGAAAAAAGGTAAGAAAAAGAAAGGAAAAAAGGTAAGAAAAAGAAAAAGAAAAAAAATTGGACTGTAATGAACTTCCATTCTTCAAATAAAATTATGGAGGATTTCGAGTGGCCACTTCTTGAAATTTTTGAAATTTTAATTTCTCTAATTTTTAAATTTAATTTCTATAATTTCTTGAATTTTCTAGGTTTGTATTTATGTTTTTCGTTTTGGGTTTTGTTTTTGTGGGGTTCTTTGATTTGGCTTTCTGGAACTCTCCCTTTGCAAATTTTGTTTGGTGGTTTTTCTTAGAAAAATGGTGAAGAACAAGAAATTGAAGAAATGGCAGTGGGGCGAAAGCCCCAGTCGGTGATGGGATTTGAAGAGATGGAAAATGATAAGGCGATAATGCTCAGTTTTGCGAAATCTTAGTGAACATATGATGAAGAAATCAAATTAGTTTTATGTGAAGACTGTTGGAGCAAGATGATTTGGGTCTGGTTTTGGTTTGCCATCGAAACCCACCGGCGTTTTGAGATCGGCGGTGTATCAGTTGCTCCCGGAGAAGGACGAAAATTAGCTGTGTTTAAGGAGGACGAGGAAGAAGTGGAGCGGAGGAAGGAGTGAGGGGAGGAGGAACAGGGACGATTTCCAGGGAACAAGGAGGAGACCTTTTTTTTTTTTTTTTTTTTTTTTTTTTTAAAGTTAATTTTAATTGTCAAATAAAAATTTAATAATTTGTAATTAATTAATTTTTTATTCAAGTTGGCAAAAGGATGGGTCTCGTTTTTGTCACGTCATCATTTAACAATCAGATTGACAAAAAAAATTAACGAAGGTTTGACATTGCAACGAATTTATAAGTTGAGATATGACATTGCAATGTTTAAAACATGAGGTATGATATTGTGGTTCGACTCATAATTGAGGTAGTTTTTTGTAATTTATCCGAGAAAATATTATTAAAAACAAGGATAGAAAATATCTTGAAACAAGAAAACAAATCATCAAAGCCTAGTCAAGTTCTCAAAATTGATGCGTCGAGAATCCTAATACACAATACACTACATTTATAGTGCTTTATTCCTTATCCACCTAAACAAGGCTTTCTAATAAATCTTGAATAAGTAAAATAATAAACTAAGAAATAAAAGGTTTCCTATTTAAAGTCAAATTCGGACTATAGGTAGAATCAGACTTTGACCAATCAAATCAACTCCAATTTCGTCCAAAATGTTTTTTTTTTTTTTTTTCCAAGTTAAGATGTCCCCAACAATCTTCAGAAGCAACCTTTGTCAAAATATGCTCAAAATGTATCTTTTTAAAGCAAACTTAATTGTTACTCTGTCTCTGCCATAACTGCTTCGGGAGATGATATATTTTTTGTCATACGTTACATCTCATTTCGCCTCAGATGTAGGTATCTTCCTAATTAAGCAACTAATCACTAGTGATATCTTTCCGTACTATTTCACCTTCAGCTGACTTCTCTCAAGTCTCTGTATTTTCATCACCTTCATCCATTATTACGATTCAGAAGATTTATATGAACAGGTTCGATCTTCAAATTCCGTGTTGTTTTTAGGTTAAATGTACTCGTAATGTTGAGCTGTTTGGCCTGATATGAGTAATCTGCTTGATATCATTATTTCGACATCTGGAATTTCATTTCTTACTCTCTTTGTCATTGATTTTTGTAGGTATACTTGTTATTAGTTTTGTTTAAAATTCCATATATAACTCTGTCAGTGTTCGGCATCATGGTTGGTATTTAAATACTGCCTTCAGATCTCTTAAAACTGTAGATTAAAGCTTCTTTCATGTTTAAGCAGGTAAACAACTTGTTATCAAGCCAGAAGTTTTCGTCCAACCATTATTAGTGCCGATTTGGTCAGTGACTTTTTACAAAGAAACAACGACGAAGCCAAATCAACACTTTCTTTACAAATCCATGGCCAACAAATATGACAACAACATTAGCTTGAAGGCCTTGGTGAAAAAGGGGAGCAACAAAGTTATCTTCATAGAGTGTGACAATGATTTTGTTGATGTTCTCTTTAGTTTCTTGACCATCCCAATGGGAACAATTATCAGGCTTACTCGTGAACACCCAGCACCCTCGCAAATAGGTTGCCTTAATAATTTGTATGAAAGCGTTGAGAATGTTGATGCACGTCACTTTCCAACTGAAGCATGTAAAGAGATGTTGCTACATCCCCGGGCGGCTGAATCTCATTGCAAGAATCTCAGATTAAAAACTGACAACGGTGAGGCCACTTGGTACTTTTTGTGCTCTGAGGGTTGCACTCGAAGATATAATCCATTTAGTCATTATAAAGGCGTTCTTTGCGAGTGCGGAGAACCCATGGATAGTGAGATCTCCCTTTCAGAACTTTCAGAAGGAAAGTTAAAAAGACCCTCATTTTCAGACGGCGGAGTCTTTTGTAAAGAAGCAACCAGATTTATAATTAGTGATGATTTAGAAGTGATATCTCCATTATATTCAGCAGTCTCTCCTTTCCTTACAACTGTTGGCGTGACGGATGCGAATTCTACTGAGGAGATGACTTTCAATGTAGGAGTTGAAGAGGTAATTTCACTGTAATCCTGCTATGCCAAGCTTTTTCTCTTGCTACAAGTGATTCTGACCCGATATTTATGTTCCAGGTTCTGAATTTGCTTTTACGCTCATTTGTTTCCAAGACACCATTTACAGATGCTCTGTTAAAGCGTAAACCAGAACAAAACTTAGCAGTACCAATGATAAGCAAGATATACGCTTTAAAAAGCAAATGGCAGGAGAGATGGCGAATGACGGAAGAATCATTTCTGTTAAGCTTATGGTTAGTAAATCTAAGAACATGGTTTGTTATGCAGAAGCTGGGGAGGATTTTGTTAATCTACTCTTCAGTTTCCTAACTGTTCCACTTGGAGAAATGCTGGATAGCTCTTCCTCTTCGAAAGGCTGCATTGATCAATTGTACAAGAGTGTCCAGGATCTTGATGAGCAATACTTGAAGTCAAATTACCACAAGAAAATTCTACTCACTCCTAAAATGTATCCCGGTTTTTGCTATGACAACCATCTTTTAGGAGTCGAGGATGCCCTGGAGGCTTCATACCATTATGCGCGTCACCGGGCAGGTGATTCTTTCGAGGAAATATTGACTACTGATAAAACCCTTATCCCATCATCTGCAACGACTCTACCTACAGTGCCACTCAAATTCAAGTACTGCAAAAATCAAGGTGATTTAAGTGCTCGAGGATTTTTAAATGGACCGACGATGTTTACCATAACTGACAGTCTTGTCATAAGGCCTATATCTCCTCTGTTTGGAATTTCTGTTCTGAACGAAATGAAGGTGCCGTTCTCCGATATTGAGGTGCAAAATGTGAAGGTTGGCAGGGAGGAGGTTAGTTATTATTTTTACAGTTCAATTTAACTTTTGAGTCCTCAACATTTGGTTACGCTTCCATTTAACAACTCATGCATCTTCCGTGCTTGTATTTTTCCAGCTTCAAGTATATGTCTCGTTGTTTTAACAATTGACGTCTCCTGTATTGTTACTTGCTGCAGGCCTTATTTCTTTCGGTGACATCTTTTCGATGCGATTCAGCTCTCACCCACGTATTCCTTAGCCATAAACGAAGGATTGATTTTTATAAGATTGTTGATAATTAATGCATGTGTCTAGGTTTGCTAATATGATATGAGGCGATGCTTGTGTCGCTAGACTCGCTACAAACTCGAACAAAAGCCAATATGTTAATTGGTTCGTGGTATTAAGAACAGCTTGCTCATATTGTCCTCCTTTTTTTAGCATTGTTGTTAAATTAAAAGATAGGACTTTGTTCCTTGGTTTTGCTTCTTTTCTTTTAATTTCCCTTGTGTCGATCAGTTGTTTCGGTTATTTTCTGCTGGGTAATTGCAAGAACAACATTTATAGCACTGAAACATCATCATCATAACATTCTGAGTAAATGATATTGTTAACACTCAAAATTGTAAAAGTCAAACCCGAACGAATCCGGGTGAATGTTCATTGATTTTGAACGAAACAATCAAATATACTAAATTATTGGTGGGCTTGGGACATGAACTATAAAATACTGGGTTAAAAATAAAAACAATGATATATAGTGGTTCACCTATAACGGAGCTACATTCACTATAGTCTGTCGGTTAGCATGGTGAAGCCGTGGAGCATAATCCCCCTTTTCACCCCCAACCACTCCCTCTCTCTCTCTCTCTCTCCACTCTCTTCCCCCTTATATAAACAAAGTCATCCTCCTAAGACCATCTCCAATCATTGGGCTAAAACCTAAAATTTTTAACCCATAAAATTTAGGTTTTAGCTCAAAAACAGTTTTTCTACTTCAATCCTTTTAGCCCAAATTTTTTAGCCTGAGATTATTAAAGAATAAATTTAGGCTAATTTTTTATCTTAAAGTAATTTAAAAAAAATTATGTACATTATCATAATTTAATTTTATGAATATTTTAACCTAAAAATGTCTAAATTCCGATAAATATTGAAAAATACTAAATTTGGGTGAATTTTGAGTTAAATAATTTTTTTTATTTATTTTAGCCGTTGAATTTAAATTTGGGCCGTTAGATTTTTTTTTTTTTTTTACCGTTAAATTTGATTATATTCGATCTTAGCCATTGGATTCAATAAATCCTGGAAGACATGCTCATGTAGATAGGGTCTCGCTGGTTGTGCCCACACCATTTTCTGGGCTAAATCCCAAGGAGAATTTGGCTTTTTTTTTTTTTGGCTTTTAGCTTTTTAACCCACACATTTAGCATAAGTTAGGTTGGGTTTGGGGAGAGAATAAAACCTAAAAAATAGCATTTAACCCAAGATTGGGTTTTGTCTAAGGAAGGTCAAAGGTGTGGTCACAAACAAGGTGATGTGGGACCTTCCTAACACTCAATTAAATATACAAACTAACAAATATTTAGTTTTGGTCAACATGCCTTTATGTAGTGACCGTCTGTAGAGCATACTTTTGCCTAGCACATCCAATTAGCACAACATGCCTAGCACAGTATGCCTAGCCCTTAGCCTAGCACAATATGCCTAGTACTTCGGAGACGGTATATCATGTGCTAAAGAGGTGCCTCCTCTTAACTTCTAAGGTCTTGTTCTTCCATTTTTCCTTTGGGCCTTGGTCTTCTCTTCTTTTCTTGGGCCCTTGTCGAGCCTTCTCTTAGGCCTACACTGTTCTAAGGGCTAAAAATGACCCCATGTTAACGTATATAATATCAAAGACTCTCAAACTTAGTTTTTTGCTTGTCCTCAAGCAAAAGAAAACTCAAAAGAAAAATAAAACTTAACAAACTAGAACCTAACTAAAGCTCGACTAAGATGAAAATTTTCAACTTCAAGTTGCAAGCAAGAGAAAACGTTAAAAATTAGAACATATTTTCAAAAGTTCCTACGAATCCCACCACAAAATCTATCTAAGTTAATTTTAACCAATTAGAAAATAATTCAAGAACTTCTTTGGTATAAAGTGTACTAACAAATTTAAGGAAACTCGATTAAAATCCCTACCTCTCGCCTTCTTTATTTTAATACTCCACACATTCAAACTTGATGCATTTTTTTCTTTTTCCGAAATTTCTCCCTTTTTTCTTTTTCATTTTTTTTTTCTCTCTTTCAATAACAATAGTGGTCATGCAATGCCAGTTCCCTTAAGCTTTCAATCCAACCTATGTAAAGAGCTTTAGATCAATGACTCTCAAACCACAAGGTTTTAGGGCACTAGGTGTCAAAAACCCTAAGGACTTATTAACTCAGGCTGAAAAGGTTACAAAACCAACTAGCCACCCAGCCCCATGCCAAAACTCTATCGTTCGACCTGAGAATCACTACTGATTACACATGACTGATCCGATTACTAAGCAAAGTCTAACTCATGAACTAGTGTTTAAGCAAAACTAAATAGAAAAGATTGTACTGTAGAATTAAACTTCATCTTGTCCAATTGTTCTAACATTTAAAATAAACTATGAGTGTTAACTTAAAAAGAAGGAAAGTTTTTAACTGACACAAAAAAAAAAAAAAAAAAAACAACACACACACACACACACACACACACACAAATGTGCTGGGAGCTGGAGCAGAATTCGTGACCTGTGGGAAACTTGACAGACGGGCGCTGAGCATCTCACACTCCACACGTGCAAACCATTCCGACGGAAACCCTGGAAAAAAAGTTATATAACGGCATTTAGCAGCTCGTTTCCCCAACTTTTCAAATTCTAGCCGTTTGAGAGCCCTCCCTCTTTCAAGAGTCTTCACCTCGAGCCCAGAGCCTCAACTCCCTCATTTCTTTCTCCCTTCTTCCAAGCAAACCCTAAAACCGCAGCTCCTCTCTCCACATTTTCTCAAACCCTAACGTCCGTTTCTGCAAACCAAACCTTAATCTTCCATCATCAACCCATAAGACCTCGCACCCATGGATTTACTGCAACACCAGAAGGGTAGGAGCACCGATCTTGGTGCCGATGCACTCAGAGGTAAACTCCTCACCCTCCCTTACCGATTCATTCACTCAGGTTCACCGATTGAAATATACCATACAAGAAAAAGCGTCAACTCCTTATGATCGTGTTGTTTCTTTTGCAGGGACCTGAGATCTGTAAAAAAAACGACGATGGAAGCACCGGTACATCCCCAAATCGCATTTCAAGGAAAAAAAAAAACCACCACGTAGTTGTCTCCCTTCTAGATCCGTCATTTAAAGGTATAACCCACCGAGCTCTCCTTTTTCGTTCTTGTTCAGTAAGATCAGCAGTTCGAAAATCCATATAAAAATTCATGCACGTTCATTACACTGGAAATCGCAGATCCATAATTTTTGAGAGGTATAAAACCTGAGTTTGATCTGTGTCTCTGTCTTTGACTATGTTATCTATAGAGCCCTAAAGACCCCAATTGAATTCTTGAATGAATTGAATCTGTGAAGTTTGCAAGCCCATGGTATGTTCGGATCCAGCAGGCATCAAGGGCAAATGGACCTGAGTTGCGAGGATTAGATCTACTACATGGAAGGTATAGATTTTCACCGTCCTTCACTGTAAATAACTCATCTGCACATGTATGAATCCGCTGGTGAAATTTTTATTGAACTCTGAGCTAAAGTAGAAATCTGACATATAATGGAAATGAACTCTTGGACCCAACTGGATTAAGCAATGTGGACCCTTGTGCAGTCGGACCCTGAACTTTAGAAAATGTATTAGGAATTTTGAAATGGTATGTGATTAATTCAGGGGGTGGGAGTGAGTGGCTCCGAGTGCAGAAGCTTCATCAGAAATGCCATGGTACGATCTCTAAAAAACCCGCTTGGTAACTGCTATCTGCTGTGACTGCTTAGAAACATGCTTAGGGTTATATCTGCTAGATGAGCATGAATAGGGATGGCCTTAGAAACCTAGTCATGCAATGATAGGTTAGGACCCCATATCCGCTAGTCTGCTTTGAATTTCCGCCTTTAATTTCTGCCATATGGTACTAGCACAACTGCGGTGGTTGATGTCAATGTAGAACTGCTGCTGGATGCAGGATCCAGCCCTATATTATCCGTCTAGGCGGTCTTGTTTGCCTTGCATGTTTTGAAATCAAGATTTATTTTCTGCAAGCAAATATGCATGTTAAAAATTGTAATACAAAGATTTGAAATCTTCAAGTAAAATATGGAAGAGAAATAAATAACAAAAATGTTTTTGGATTTTTCAAAAATTATCACTCTTTTTCAGCTTAAGATTTCGATCCAGTCCCAGCCAACCCGGATACAGCCGAACAGACACTGACAAACGGAACTAGGGTGTCCAATCTAACCAAGTGGGCCAATCGAATCGGAGGTCGAATCGAAGCAGGGTCTAGGCGAGCATCTTAGTAGGTCTAGTCCTTTCTTAAGTTTCAAACGCCTAGGTATTGATTGGGACGGTGACTAGCCGTCATGAACTTTCTAATGCAGGTTTCTTCCTTTTCTTCTCTAATCGTATTTCTCGTAATTCAGTAGACCTTATTAGTTGTAGTCACAGTTAGCTATCAAATACATCAATCTCTCTTATAAAAGACTAATTAGAGGCCTATACAACCAATCTAAACAAAACTGATCAAACTCATCTGGTTGCCTTTATGCATCCTTTGGAGATTATATTCTATTAACACCTGATTAGCTGGTGGTTAAAGTCATAATGCTATTCATAATTTCAGAGCTTCGAATCTGCAGGTACGATGAAACCGTAAATTTCTTCCTAGCTAAGTAATGAATACTTCTTTTTCAAAAGCTAAAGATGGCGGCCCTTTATATGCACCCCCACTCAAAGTGATCCTCTCTTCTTTTCAAAAGCTAAAGCTTGGTTATCTTAATGCACCGCTTCTTCTGTTTCTATAAAATGATTGTACGGATTGCATTATTCATTGTTTGATCGATCTCATCAGTTTGTTTTTTAATTAGAAGGTCACTGTGATGCATCCTTCTGTAAGTTCGTCACTGAACTGCCCTTTTTAGAATTGAGCATCAGTGATGCGATCAATCTCACGGTAATGAAAACGCGAGGACTTTTTGCATTTTCATCACCGAGTGTGACACGCCCCGACCCCGATATTCCCCGAATACCAAGATAGGCACGTGCTGGCCGACACCCGAGGGTGACGAAAGCCATTTATTGAGTGCAAATACTGAAAACAAAGGATAAATAAGGCTTATAAATATGAAAGAATAATGAATATGCAAATAAGGACCGTGTTCAGAGCACACCACTAATCTAGAACACTAAAAGAAAATAATATAAAATTGAATGAACAAAGGAGTGGGTCCTACACCGAGAGGACTCGAAGATGCCGATGCGGAAGTGCCTGGACGTCGGGATTGTATGCCTTGATTCTAAGTCCTGAAGGGGGCGCAAAACAAACATGAGTGGACCAAGTTGATATATATATATATATTAAAACAGTTATCAACATACTAACCCCCAGGTTTTATGAAAACACATATATATAATGATAAACATAGGTTTTCCGAAACCTAGCATGTCGTGCAATGTCTCAAATCATAATTCGCATAAATAATAAACACTAGTGAATGTCCGATATAACTCTTCAGGCCCCATGCCGGCTCCCCGTCTCTGAGCACACAGTCAGAGGAAAATACACTTCAGGCCCCGTGCCGGCTCCCCGTCTCTGAGCAGACAGTCAGAGGAAAACACACTCCAGGCCCTATGCCAACACCAAACCGTCGCCCGGGACGGACCGGATCTATCCCTACGTCCCGTAGCGGAAAGGACCACTAGGTAAGTACAAAACCAGTGAACATACATATATTGAAAATCAACTTCATAGTATAAAGTCATCCATCATCTATACTATAAAGAAGTGTTCTAAACATGTTCTAAATATCATATCGTCATCCATCAGATATTCTATAAGAACATGGGTTATAGGAAAAATAGTAATAATTCAAACTAGCCTCAGTAAGCATATTATCTCAAAACGTTTCATAAAACATACTCATCAAATCATGCTTTTCATGTATGCATTTCTACTATCAAAACATGCATTTTTAGAAGGGGTCCACTCACAGTACTTCGCCGTCGAAAAGCCACGTCATCTAGCGAAGAAGGAAACGCCATCGATAATTGCCCCTAAGCACATAAATGGTACATTTAGTCAAACTCTACTCAAACGGTTGAATTTGGGAAAACGGACATCGGAAACGGGTTCAGGACGTCGAAATTAGCCTAGGGGGGTCCTGCACGAAAACCGAAAAAGTCAACCCCGAGGTCAAAGTCAACGCTGACCGTTGACCGGTCAAAGTCAAAGTCAACGCTGACCGTTGACCGGGTCAACGGTCAACTGGTCACGGGTCAACGGGTCACGGGTCACGGGTCACGGGTCACGGGTCACGGGTCAGGGTCATGGGTCTTGGATTATGGTTTTGGGCTAGGGTAATTGGGTTTTGGGTTAGAGTAAATGGGTTTAGGTAATTGGGTTAGGTTTTAGGTGGGTTGGGTTTGGGCTAGAAGGAAAATGGGTTTGGGTTGGAAACCTCACGGCCCAATGGCCCAATTAAAAAGGGTAATGGGTTTGGGCTTGGCAGGAAAGGCCCAAAGGCCTTGGGTTTGGAGTTCGCCGGATTTCCAAGGAGGGAGAAGGCCGGACTTCGGCCGGAGAATTCCCAAGCTCCGTTGGAGCTCAAAACTTAACCAAAACATGTCATTCAATATACCAAAATGAAGCCCTGAAAGTAAGGAATCGAAATATACCCTTGGTTCCCGTCATTGTGGCCGGAGTTGGCCGGAAAACAGCTTGGATGCCACGGGTGTCCGCCGGAAACTGGGTAAGATTCAAATGAGCATAACTTCTTCAATACTCAATGAAATTAGGTGAAACAAAAAGGAAAGTTGTAGTACTCAGCGAGACGAAGAGATTGATACCTCGCACGCCGGCCAACTCGCCGTGGTTTGGCCGGAAATCGCCTCGAAAGGGGCGGTGCTCGCCGGAAAACTGAGAAATGTCTCCCGAGGTGGTTTCTTCGTGGTTTGACGTCCAAAACACCACCATGGGGTTAGAAAAGAGTTATAGGTGCGGGCTTGGGTGTGTGTGTGTGTGTGTGTGTGTGTTCTTGTCGGACCGAGAGGGAGAGAAAGACAGAGAGAAGAGAGAGTGAAGGAGAGGAGAGAGAGACTTTTCAGAAAAAAAGGAAAAGGAAAGGGAAAGGGAAGGAACCGGGGGACAAAAACAGGGGGTGGGCCCCTTGGGCTCACCAATTAAGGTTCAAAAACAATTTTAAAAAGAAAGGTATCCCCCAAACTTAGTGAAAATACAAAAATACCCATTTTCTTACGTAAATCCCGGGACGGGATGTTACAGAGTGTGAGATCAATTGATCAGTGATTGTATAGAAGCTGAGTCCTTGTTTCATTCTACACAGGTTTTTCAATAGTAGAAGCCACAGACTTTCTCATCCACACTAATTAGAGGCGCATTCAGTGAAAATATACAATGATACCAAGTAATTTTTGCTGGTACCGTCACATTGCCATGTTTTGTTACGAATTCACTCATGTTATAACACATTGGTTAGTAACACAAAATAGTAGTCGTGAGGATGTGAAGGTAAAAGAGTCACATCGGTGAAAGAAAAAAACCTTACAATGACAAGTTGGGCTACTCCTTATATCGCCAATTAGTTTTACAAAACCTCAGCTTTGTTCACGATGTCAGAGCAAGTTGGCTTGCATGTGAAACCCAACGGTCACACGACACGTGCTCTATGTCACCTAATTCGTTCAACCTCAACTTTCTTCACTTGTGTCACCATAAAACTTCTGTACAAGTTTTAGTATCGATATCTTCTTTTAGAGATGCTATTTAACACCTCATTAGCTTTTCAAAAGCAAAAGCCAAAATGCCCCCTTGCAACCGTCTCCCACTTATGTATGACTTTAAGCTGAGCCTGTTCTATAAGTCTTCGTCTTCTCATTACCTTCACCCATCACTTCAGCTTCGCAGTTTTACACAAAAAAGGTAAAGATATTTGATTTTCATATTTTTGAATTTTATTTGTACTTGCAATGTTGATCTGTCTGGACTGGTTCAATCTGCTTGATATGTATTATGTTAATACTGACCTGAAACTTAATTGTTAATTGATATACTGTCTCTGCCATAACTGCTTCTAGAGATCGTATTATTTTTGTTATACGTTCCATCTCATCACTCATAGTATTTCACCTTCAGTTGATGCTTTCTCTCTCGTCTTTGTGTTTTCATCACCTTCATCCATTACTACGACTCAGAAGATTTATACGAAAAGGTTCAATCTTCAAATTCCATGTTTTTTTGTTAAATGTACTCGTAATGTTGAGCTGTTTGGCCCAATATGAGTAATCTGCTTGATTTAGTTATTTTGGATTTTATGAGTTATGTTTTTCTGATGGGTTTGTGAATTTCAAGGCTGAAATTATTTTCTGCTGCAATCCATGGCTAATACATCGGCGGACACCATTAGCTTGAAAGCCTTGGTGGACAAGGAGCGCAACCAGATTATGTTCATAGAGTCAGAAAATGATTTTATTGATGTTGTCTTGAGTTTCTTGACAATCCCCATGGGAACAATTGTCAGGCTGGCACCTAAGCAATCAGTACCTTTAGAAATAGGTTGTATGAAAAATTTGTACGCAAGTGTTGAGAATATGGATGTAAAGCATTTCTGGTCTAAAGCATGTAGAGACATGTTGTTATGTCCCCCGAATGGGGCCGAAGTTCATTGCAAGAACCTCAAACTGAAGATTGACAGTGGTCAGCCCACACAGTACTTTATCTGCGAAAGAAGTGAATGTATAACTTATAGCAGCGGTGTTCTCAGATGTGATTGTTGTGGAGGAAATATGAATAGAAAGACAGAACTTTCAGCGTTTGAAGACAGAGGCATCTTTGTGAAAGGACCAGCCAGACTTATAATTAGTGATGATTTACAATTGATGCCTCCTTTTACCGCGGAAAGTCTTTCTATATTTTCAGAGCTTGGAGTCATGAATGGTAATACTACTGAGGAGGTGACTTTCAATGTCGGATCTGCTGAGGTAACTGAAGTATTGACATGCGCCTTTGTTTTTATTTTTAACAACTTTATCGATCAGTGGGTTTTCTAATCTGTCTTGTGTCTTCTGCTTTTAGGTTTTGAAATTGCTTGTGTGCTCTTTAGTATCAAAGACACCGCTGACAGAAACTCTGCTGAAGAATAAACGAATACGGAAATTGAGCAATGAACATCAAGTAACAGATTTTGAACCTGAAATTGTAGAAGGCACAACAAATACAAACGGAAACATTTCTGTCAAGCTTATAGTGAGCAAATCCAAGAAGATGGTTTGTTATGCAGAAGTTGGGGAGGATTTTGTGAATTTGCTCCTCGGTTTCCTAACTATTCCACTGGGTTTCATTGTAAACAAAATGCGTGATTGCTCATTAAAAGGATGCATTAGTCAGTTGTTCAAGAGTGTCCAAGATCTTGACAATCGCTACATGAAGTCAAACTACCACAAAGAAATACTACTCAGTCCCAAGCTTGCCCCCGGTGTTTGTCATGACAACCAACTCTTAGAAACTGAGGAGGCCACATTTTATTATGCAAGCAACCGTGGCATGCTGTCTACTGATAAAACTCTTCTCAAAACTCTTCTCGCTTCTCCTATTTCAGGTGGGGTTCCGTCTTTCGGAGCAAATACTTTCGGAACAAGTGCTGTTGAAAGTTCAATCAAGTCAATGAAAGTCATGGGTCCCAAATCCTACCAAGATCAAGAAAAAGGAGTTCGAGGCCAAGGATTTTTAGAACCGGCGATGTTCACAGTAACTGACGATTTGATCATACGACCTATATCTCTAATCTTTGGCCTGTCTCTCCTGAATGAATTGAAGGTGCCTTTGACTGACATTGAAGTGAAAATCGTGCATGTGGGGAAAGAGGAGGTATCAATTATAAATTATAATTGTCAATGAAATCTTTACGCGATTTATTTTCACAGACAATATATTCTTTAAGTTGTTGATGGCTCTTGTTTATGTTTCATCTTACAGGCTTTGCATCTTTTGATGGCTTCTCTTGCTTGTGACTCTGCGCTAACCAACGTCTTCATTAGGGAGCCAAAGCAAGAACAACGTTGAAAGCCTGATTATATATATGTTACAAACTGGAACTCTAATTTGTATTTTTGTGTGAGAATACTTGTTCACACTCTTGTTTGTACGTATTTGCTATGTGATCTGCATAGAGTGTTGTCAGCATACTAATATAAGTTCTGGGTTTGAGAACTTGTTTGCAATTCAACGTAAGTGTGTGGGTTTGCCAGCCGAAGATAATCTAGCCTGTCACAAAAATTTTCCAAAAAACTTTTCCTGGAAAATGTGTACAACCATGATGTGATGGGAAATTTTTTTAGGAAAACTAATGAAAAAGGTTTGAAAACTTTGAGTTTTAACGATAAGGACAAAATAAAGGATGAAGTGAATAGTATCAAAATTGATTTTTTTAGTATAAAAATATGGTTTTTCCGTTAAAGTGAATAGTACCGCGGACTTTTCGTTAAAACTCCCAAATTTTTTTCCATGATATGATGTGATACATGCGGAATTCAACTTGTATTAGGAAGAAATCAATAAGCGTCTTGATAATGGAAACAAATATAGACAGCCAGGATGTAATGGAAAACAATTGATCAACTTCCTTGGAGAAGTCAGATCTTGTTTAGCTTAGAACATCTCTAAAGAATATGTCAAAATCCTAAGTGGAATGTCACTGTGCATATTTGACATCAATGTCAAATTTATTTTTAATTTATTTAAATAGTTGATCCCTTATTCCACTAACATTTCAACCAATAAAAAATTTGTTTCAACATTTTTTAATAATTACAATCATTTAAAGCTCTATTTTAATAATAAAATAACATTTGACAATTTCGGTTGGACAAGTACAAAATTTGACATAAGACTTCAAATTGCCACATTAGCCATCAATTGTAATTTGACTCTTATAATTTGACATTTTCTTTGGAAATAGTCTTAACCATTGGAATTCGATTACATACAACATTATTCCATGGTGGAGTCTTAACGAAATTTTTTGTCAGCGCCTATAGCTTGTGCACTGAGAACACAGACTGGCACTTCACATGTGTCATAATACAAATTGAGGGACATTTGAAAATAAAAAACTTCGCTCCCGACTTATAATATGACACGTAGTGTATTAACCCGTGTTTCGAGTACATGGAAAAATCTCTCTATTTTGTGCTCAAAGAGTTAAGTACAAGCAAAATGCTAAAGAGACTCCCTATGAACTCTTCGTCATATCATGTTTTATTACACAATTTCCGTACCAACATTATAAAATATTGTGCAACCTTGTCAGATGACTTTCCCAATTCATGTTAACACAATTTTTGTAATCGTACCCTATTAGTTAAATATTAATAAAAAATGAAACTCTAGGATCATGAAAATATATAAACAATAACTCAGATCTGAAAATATATAAACTCAAATCCAAAAGAAACACACAAATTCGAATATGATGCGGTTTGAAAAGAATCTGGATCATCTTCGTGAGAATCCCAAAAATCCGTAAATCATGTACATTTGTCGTACATTGTGCGATCAAAACTCATTTTAAATTTTTTTTATTTAAAATTGAACACAAACAGTACCTAACAAAATTCTGATTATAAATGAACACGATTTACACGGATCCTGACAAAGAGGATCATGTTGGTTTTGAAAAAACCCATATCTGATGCACTTACAATCTCTTCTAACCAATTCCTCGTACACTTCTACCCTCTTAAATTCCAACGAAAAAGTTCAAAACTCTGCAATATAAACTCACCACCTTCAAATAATTCACATAAAAACGGGGGAACTTTGGAAAAATAGCCCAAATTTGGATCATGTATAGAATTTTAACCAACTAATATAATTATTTATAATTCTAACCAAAGCTTGACATGAAAATACTACAATACCCTTTGTTAACTAACATAATTACAATGCTCACCCAGCTTACACAACCACCACCACAATTTGTAAAACCTGTAATCCGCCCTTTCTGAGCTATAAGTGGAATAAAATGGTGAAGACCCACAAACTTAACGAGACTTGTCAAAAGAACTGAACCCCTCACATGCACTGAGACAAGCGTCAAGCCGGATAGATGGCACACGGTATAGCATTATTTATTATTACACTGCAGCTCAATCCACCACACTACCTCCTCAGAAGCTCATTTGAAGTCCAGATGTTCTGTACTCCAGACTCCAGTGCTCACCAGATAGCTTTTTCCTTTCCAAAAAACCAGAAGAAACCTATCTCTGTTTTTTTCGAGATTTTCCTTCTATGTGAAACCTCATAATTAAACCGGCTTTTCTTCTTCGTTATTGATTTGGATGGTGATAGTGGTTTTATTGGGTATAGTCGTATAGATGGCCGTGAGATGGCGTCGATCGGGTTTCGTTGATTGGTGAGTGGGATGACAGTGGTGGTGGTGGGTCTAACAGTGGCGGCAATGCACCTGATGGTTCAGGCTCTGACGGTGGTGGTGGTGGTATTCTCAGTGACTATTCGCCACAGAAGTTGCTAGCTTTAGCAACTTCTAGTTAACAAGGGTGTTTAAGTACTTTTATGTCAAAATATGGTTAGAATTATAAATGAAAGCATAATAATTGGCTAAAATTCAATTCATGGTTCTAATTTTGGCTAGTTTTCCCAATATCCCTAAAACACACACACAGAAATCAAGCCCAGCGCTTAAGAAATCGAAAGAGGGCTGCAATTACGGTTCGGGTTTATAGGGTTCTTACCCAAATCCAACAATTTGAACCACTTTCGTACAGCCCAGCTCGAACTCAATCTTCCAAGCACAACCACGAAACAAGTCTTCAGCATGCAAGTTTAAATCGAATTAAGATCTTGAACCTCAAATATAAAAGATAAAATCGAAGAAATCCACTTACATAGACAGGAAGCTTACGATGAGAGGATCACTTTTGCTATTGGGTAACGGAGAGTCTCGGTTTGGTAGTTCTAGAGAGAGAGAGAGAGAGACAGACGCTTGTTTGGTTTTGAGTCTTTGTGTATTCATTACCCTCGTCCTTACTTTAACGACCTTCCAGTGTACCGAAAGATTGAGAGATTTTTTCAGTGTAACTGGTACACGAGGTGGTACATCACGTATTATTATACAAATTATGAGATATGTGTGCTAAAAAGTTAATAACTTAAAAAATAAAAATTTCCACTAATTCTATTAAAACACGTGATGCATCACTTGTGTTCTCGTCATAATTAAAAATTTCTCCCGAAAAAGACACTTTGAATTCCTAGCTTTACTTTTTGTTCTAATGTAATTTGGAATTTGTGCTGTTTCACTATATTTTATGCCTACTCTTTTTATTTTATCCAAAGTAATGGAATTTTAGAATTTCTATAAAAAAATTTATTTAATGAGATAAAATTTAGTTGTTATTGTTGTTACTATCTTCATATTTTACATATATTTCATAACACATATCAGTAGTAATTCAAATCTTTTGATAAAAATATTGGTTGCTCATTTTGGATTTGAATCACATTAATTTGTAGCCATCCCCTATTACTTCTTTGGACTATGAAAGGATAAAACAGGATGCATGAACAATTTGTATTCAAGTGTGAAGGAAATTGACGCACGTGAGTTGCGGTCAGATGCATGTAGAGAAATGTTGTTGCTTCCCCACAACGCGGCTGGATCTCATTGCAAGAACCTTGTACTGCAAATTGATCACAATGCCAAGCCAACACAGTACTTTGTATGCTCTTTTTGTTGCCTGAACACGGCCACAAGAAAGTTCTTCAGTCATTACCCAGGTATCACTTGTCCAGTGTCCACAAATTTCATGCGTCGTGAGATTACATTTCCCGTGGATGTTGTGAGCGCCTTTGTAACGGAGTCAGCCAAGCTTCTGACTACCGATGAATTACAACTGATCTCCCCCCTTAGTGAATCAATCGTTTCTTTATGTACCAATCTTGGAGTCACCATGGGAATATTACCGAGGAGTTGAATTTGAATACTAGAGTTGTTGAGTTGAATTTGCGAGTGTGTGTGCAAGTTTGAATATACTAGTTTCGTTTTAATACCGTTAATTGGGAATGGACAACAATTGATCAACTAATTCCTTGGAGAAGTCAGATCTTGTTTAAGCTTTTGGGGATATTACTCATTGGTTTAATTTCTAGAAGAGGTTGAACTTTCTTTATATTGTCTACAGATTTAATGGACATTTGTTCGTCATTAACTTTCTAATGCAGGTTTCTTCCTTTTCTTCTCTGATTGTATTTTTCGTAATTCAATAGACCGTATCAGTTGTAATCACAGTTAGCCATCAAATGCATCACTCTCTCTTATAAAAGACTAATTAGAGGCCTATGTATCCAAATTAAACAAAATTGACCAAACTCATTAGGTTGCCTTTTATGTATCCTTTGGAGATTATATTCTATTAACACCTGATTAGCTGGAGGTTAAACTCATAATGCTATACATAATTTCAGAGCTTCGAATCTGTAGGTACGATGAAACCGTAAATTTCTTCCTAGGTAAGTAAAGTAATGAATACTTCTTTTCAAAAGCTAAAGATGGCGGCCCTTTATATGCACCCCCACTCAAACTGAAACTTACTTCTTTTTTAAAGATAAAGCTTGGTTATCTTAATGCATGATGGTGACGCTTCTTCTGTTTATATAAACTGATCGTACGGATTGTATTATTCATTGTTTGATCGATCTCATCAGGTTGTTGTTTAATAAGATCACCGTGATGCACCCTTCTGTAAGTTCGTCATCGAGATAATACTGCCCGTTTTAGAATTGAGCATCAGTGATGCGATCAACCTCACGGTGATGAAAACACGAGGACTTTTTGCATTTTCATCCTTGCGAGTGTGAGATCAATAGATCACTGATTGTGCAGAAGCCGAGTCCTTGTTCTATTCTACACAGGTTTTTTAACAGTAGCAGCCAAGGACTTTCTGGTCCACACTGATTAGAGGCGTAGTCAGTGAAAATATATAATGATGATGAGTAATTTTCACTGGTAACATCACATTGTCACGTTTTGTTACCAATTCACTCATGTTATAGCACATTGATTGGTAACACAAGATAGAAGTTTGTGAGAATGTGAAGGTAAAAGAGTCTCACATCGGTGAAAAGAGAAACCTTGCAATGGCAGGTTTGGCTACTCTCTATATTGCCAATTGGTTTTTTGATAGAATCTCAACTTATTCGCAGTATTAAAGCAGGTTGGTTCACGTGTGATGCCCAACAGCCACTCGGCACGTGCTCCATGTCACCCAATTCTTACAACCTCGACTTTCTTCACTTGTGTCACCATAAAACTTCCGTACAAGTTTTTGTCTTGGATATCTTCTTTTAGAGATGCTATTAACACCTCATTAGCTTTTCAAAAGCAAAAGCCAAAATGCTGAGCCATAACATATGCACCCCCTTTCCAACCACCTCCCATTTGCGTATGACTTTAAGCTGAGCCTGTTTTATAAGTCTTCGTCTTCTCATTACCTTCACCCATGAAGCCTTCGTCTTCTCATTACCTTCCCCCATTACTTCAGGTTCGCAGTTTTACACAAAAAGGTAAAGATATTTGAATTCCATGTTTTTAAATTTTAATTGTACTTGCAGTGTATGTATTCTGTTACTACTGACCTGAAATTTAAATGTTAGTCGTTCTACTGTCTCTGCCATATGTGCTTCTAGAGATCTTATTATTTTTGTTATACGTTCCATCTCATCACTCATACCATTTCACCTTCAGCTGACCTTTTCTCTCAAGTCTTTGTGTTTTCATCACCTTCATCCATTACTACGACTCAGAAGGTTTATATGAACAGGTTCGATCTTCAAATTGCATGTTTTTTTTGTTAAATGTACTCGTAATGTTGAGCTGTTTGGCCTGATATGAGTAATCTGCTTGATTTAGTTAGGAGTCTAGTTTAATGGTCAAGTATATCCTGTTTTCGTTTTTCATGTTACTTTGTGAATTATGTTTTGGATTTTATGAGTTATGTTTTTCTGATGGGTTTGTGAATTTCAAGGCTAGAATTATTTTCTGCTGCAATCCATGGATAATACATCGGTGAACACCATTAGCTTGAAAGCCTTGGTGGACAAGGAGCGCAACCAAATTATGTTCATAGAGTCGGGAAATGATTTTATTGATGTTCTATTGAGTTTCTTGACAATCCCCATGGGGACAATTATCGGGCTGGCACCTAATCAATCAGAACCTTTAGAAATAGGTTGTATGAAAAATTTGTATGCAAGTGTTGAGAATATGGATGTAAAGCACTTCCGGTCTAAAGCATGTAGAGACTGTTGGAATATGTGGCCAAGTGGCCAACTCACATCCACTTTCGGCTAATAAAATAATAAGGTGGACAAAATCATTGTTGCTTTCCTTGTTTTGAGGAGAAAAGGAAAAGGCTAGCAAGTAGCCTTATTATTTTATTTGTATTTGGTTGTTTTTTAAAGGGAATGAAGGGTGCAGCCGAGTGATGAGAAAAAAAAGAAGGAAGGGCACCATTTGTTTTTTAGCATTCCTTTTGTGAGAGCATCCAAGGGGAGAGCATTTGGCTCTCCCATGGAAAAGGTTGAACATGGGTTGAGAGAAAATCAAGAGAGCTAGAGTGAAAAGTATTCTAGTGAAAGAACTCTTGGGGTAGAGTGAGGCTCTTGGGAAAATTCTGTGAGTGGGTGTACAAGGGATATGGGATTGGGTTATGTCGATTTAACTCATGTGTAACTTGTACTGTTTTTCTCATAGTGAAGAGCAATATCTCTCCGAGGAAGTAGGCAGGTTTTTGCCGAACCTCGTAAATTTCTCTGTGTCTTTATTTCTTGTACTTTATTTTGTTCAACTGTGTGTGATTTTTGGTGAGGTTGTAATCTGAATCTCGGTTCCGCACTAACGAACGGGTCAGGGCACAACAATTGGTATCAGAGCATCGTTGGGGGCTTTGGTTCGTTGGAGGTCCAGATTTGTTGTTCACCATGGAATTTTCAGTTGAGCAGTTTAAAGGGAGAGGCGGTTTTGCTCTTGGTAAAGGAGAGTAATGGAAGTCTGAAGAAATGGAAGCCGTGTTAGGGATGCTTGGATCAACTGCGAAAGTTGATGTTGAGGAAGAAGACAAAGGCCTCTTTCTTCTTACCTCACTTTCAGATTTGTACGAGAACCTTGTGAAACTTTACTGCAAGGAAAGAAACAGTAAGTTTGGAGCATGTGCAAGCTTCTTTGGTGTGGAATGATACACACAAGAGACCATGGATGATGGTGGGCACAAGACTGCTTAAGCTATTCAAGGTTGAAATCGTGGAAGAAAATTGGAAAGAGGATCTGAGAGAGACAGCAGGTTCGGATCCGGTTCCGGAGGCAAGGGTTCACAGTGCTACGGGTGCAAGGCTGGGTTAGCAAGTTTGTGGTGGAAGACTTTGAGTATGCCCTCTAGGTACTCGAAGCAACACTTCTCCTGGTGATGTTTAGTCTCAAGTGTTGCAGGGGTTTTGCAGCAGGTGGAGCTATGGGATTCACAGGTGATGAGAAGGTCCTGAGGTAGGAGGAAGTGTGGGAATTTTGTCTGGCTCAATGGGTTGTTGCTGGAAATAGGCGTGCTGACGAGTTTCCAGGTTGCAGACAATGAAGAGGAGGAAAACCTGCTGGAGGAGACGAGGATGTGTTGAGATCCTGTCTGAAGCTAAATGGTGATTTTTAGCTTGCAGCAGTTGCACATGCATTGGCAGTGACTGAATCGGAACAGGACCAACGAGGTTGATTCAGAGTGTGCATGCTGGTATGTAAGGCCAATGGATTTTGGAACTTGGCCAAGGTGGAGATTGTTGGAATATGTGGCCAAGTGGCCAACTCACATCCACTTTCGGCTAATAAAATAATAAGGTGGACAAAATCATTGTTGCTTTCCTTGTTTTGAGGAGAAAAGGAAAAGGCTAGCAAGTAGCCTTATTATTTTATTTGTATTTGGTTGTTTTTTAAAGGGAATGAAGGGTGCAGCCGAGTGATGAGAAAAAAAAGAAGGAAGGGCACCATTTGTTTTTTAGCATTCCTTTTGTGAGAGCATCCAAGGGGAGAGCATTTGGCTCTCCCATGGAAAAGGTTGAACATGGGTTGAGAGAAAATCAAGAGAGCTAGAGTGAAAAGTATTCTAGTGAAAGAACTCTTGGGGTAGAGTGAGGCTCTTGGGAAAATTCTGTGAGTGGGTGTACAAGGGATATGGGATTGGGTTATGTCGATTTAACTCATGTGTAACTTGTACTGTTTTTCTCATAGTGAAGAGCAATATCTCTCCGAGGAAGTAGGCAGGTTTTTGCCGAACCTCGTAAATTTCTCTGTGTCTTTATTTCTTGTACTTTATTTTGTTCAACTGTGTGTGATTTTTGGTGAGGTTGTAATCTGAATCTCAGTTCCGCACTAACGAACGGGCCAGGGCACAACAGAGACATGTTGTTATGTCCCCCGAATGGGTCCGAAGTTCATTGCAAGAACCTCAAACTGAAGATTGACCGTAGTGTGCCCACACGGTACTATACCTGCTCAAACAGTGAATGTCCTGCGTTAAGTTATAGCTCTGGTGTTAAATGTGAATGTTGTGGAAGATGGATAGGGACAGAGAGACAACTTTCAGCGATTCAAGATGGAGACTTCTTTGTGACAGGACTAGCCAGACTTATAATTAGTGATGATTTACAATTGATGCCTCCTTTAACTGCAGAAAGCCTTTCAGTATTTTCAGAGCTTGGAGTCATGAATGGTACTACTACTGAGGAGGTGACTTTCAATGTCGGATCTGATGAGGTAACAGAAGTATCGACATGCGCCTTTGTTTTTATTTTTAAACAACTTTATCCATCAGTGGTTTTTATTACCTGTCTTCTGCTTTTAGGTTTTGAAATTGCTTGTGCTCTCATTAGCATCAAAGACACCGCTGACAGAAACTCTGCTAAAGAATAAACCAATACGGAAATTGAGCAATGAAAATCAAGTAATAGATTTTGAACCTGAAATTGCAGAAGGCACAACGAATCCGAACGGAAACATTTCTGTCAAGCTTATAGTGAGCAAATCCAAGAAGATGGTTTGCTATGCAGAAGTACGGGAGGATTTTGTGAGTTTACTCCTCAGTTTCCTAACTATTCCACTGGGTTTCATTGTAAACAAAATGCGTGATTGCTCATTAAAAGGATGCATTAGTCAGGTGTTCAAGAGTGTCCAAGATCTTGACAATCACTACATATCGAACTACCACAAAGAAATACTACTCAGTCCCAAGCTTGCCCCCGGTTGTTGCTATGACAACCATCTCTTAGGAATTGAGGAGGCCACATTTTATTGTGCAGGTAGCTGTTATGCAGGTAACTATTTCAGTTACAAGCTGTCTACTGATAAAACTCTTATCGCTTCTAGTATAAGTGCTGCTGAAGGTCCTATCAAGTCAATGAAAGTCATGGGCCCCAAATCCTACCAAGATCAAGATAAAGGAGTTAAAGGCCAAGGATTTTTAGGACCGGCGATGTTCACAGTAACTGATGATTTGATCATAAGACCTATATCTCTAATCCTTGGCCTGTCTCTCCTGAATGAATTGAAGGTGCCTTCGACTGACATTGAAGCGAAAATCGTGCATGTGGGAAAAGAGGAGGTATCAATTATAAATTATAATTGTCGATGAAATCTTTACGCAAATTTATTTCCACAGAATATATTCTTTAAATTGCTGATGACTCTTGTTTATGTTTCTTCTTACAGGCCTTGCGTCTTTTGGTGGCTTCTTTTGTTTGTGACTCTGCGCTAACCAACGTCTTCATTAGGGAGCCAAAGCAGAACAAAGGACCAAGGCAAGAACAAAGTTGAAGGCCTGATTATAAATATGTTACAAACTCGAACTCTAATATGTATTTTTGTGTGAGAATACTTGTTCGCACTCTCGTTTATACGTATTTGCTATATGATCTGCATAGCGTGTTGCCGGATTACTAATATAAATTCTGGGGTTGAGAATTTGTTTGAATTTCATACTTGCTACGAACATGATCGATCTGCAATCTACATAAGTGTGTGGGTTTGCAGAAGATAATCTAGCCTGTCACGAAAATTTTCCAAAAAACTTTTCCTGGAAAATGTGTACAACCATGATGTGATGTGATACATACGGAATTCAACTCATATTAGGAAGAAATCAATAAGCGTCTTGATAATGGAAACAAAATCTAGACAGCCAGGATGTAATCGACAACAATTGATCAATTATTCTCAGCAATCTTTTTGTCCAACCGAATCTACAATTTTACAGAAATTTATGTGCCAATTTTTAACAATCCCCTGCTCAACAAAATGTACAAGTTAACCCACAATACATATAACTTTATTGCGCACGAACGATGAGCTAAGAACGAACAACTTGACGCCTAATAGATATCAACCAATTGCCCTTTTCGAAGAACTTCCCTCTTGCTCCATACATGTAATAGAACTTACGTGCTCTAAGTTGAAGTTTCACCTCAAAACCAATTGGAATGAGGTGAGTGGTCAAGCGGGGTCTGATGGAGTACTCACTTAGCCTAATTTATTTGAGAGATTTTTCAATGTAATCAGAACACGGGGTGGTACATCACATGTGACTATACAAATGGTGAAATATGTGTGTTAAAAAGTTAATAACTTAAAAAATAATATCTCTCACCACTTATATAAGAACACGTAGTGTACCACCGTGGTCCCGTCACAATGAAAATTTTCTCCACTCATTTGATGCCAAGCGAATTAAAATTTCGAAGCATTTGATGCGTATGTAAAATGGTTGAGTTAATAGTGTTGCATTTAATCAGCATGGTGCTGCATCATGCATTTACAGGTTGCATTTATTTGGTTTTCTTGATGTTTCGTCTTCCAAAACAAGACTTTTCGTGGACTTTCTGACACCTTATGTATTTTTGGCATAATATTTTATACTGTTAGCATGAAAATTAACCTTAAACTGTGTGGTTGAATTTGTGCTGAAGGATTACCTTTATATGTAGTTAAAAAAAATGACAATAACTTCAATCTAGTAGAATCTTATTTGCAAATCAGACTTTTGTTTTAAAACAATAATGAATGTTTAAAAACAAAAAAGAATAATAAAATTAATAAAAGGCATTTAATAATAAATTAAAAAAAATTGTGAAGCTGTTGTCAATTTTGACAGTGATGGCGAAGACTTGTAATTCATGTCATGTCACATTAGATTTGGTTTTTCGGTTGAAAAACATTATTGCTGCCTTTTTCAGTTGTTAGTGCTTATTTGAACATTTTGACATCTCTTTTAGAGATGCTCTAATAAATCAATATGCACAAAAATTAATAAATCAAAAGGCACAAAAATGTTTTTTGTGTGTTTGTAAATTAATAAAAAATAATACTAACCAGCATATATTTATGGCTTTTTAGCCAAAATGGTCTCTGAGATTATTATGGTTACGCACTTTGGTTCCTAAAATTTAAAATCGATCGAAGTGGCTACGAGATTGTCCATTGTCAATTATTTTGGTCCTTCTGTGAAAATCTCCGTTAAATTGAGGGTATTTTTGTCAAACCAACCACCTCCTAATTTAACGGAGATTTTTCATAGAATAACCAAGATGATTGACAGTGGACAAATTTCAAGGACCACTCCTATAGATTTTAAATCTCAGAAACCAAAATAATTAAGCTAATTTCAAGGATCCTTTTGAGGAAAAAAAAAAAAGAAGAAGAAGTATATGTATTGATCCTCTATTGTTTGGCGACATGAACATGATGAATAAGGATGAAGAAATATTTTCTTAGTCAGTTCTAGGAATATCAATGCTTGACTGCTGTTATACTATTACTATTAATTAGGGATATTACTCATGGGTTTAATTTCTAATGATTTAATGAACATTTGTTCGTCATTAACTTTCTGTATCTAATTAACGCAGGTTTTTGTCTTTAACTTCTCTACTTGGAGAAATTTTTTAGTGGACCAAAAATTCTAGTTATTTAACAAAAATTCACTTAAACGACTACATGGCAATTTTTTAAACTTTAAAATTGAAATAGCCAGGTGTTATGGTTCTATTCGCTAGGAACTCCACGTCACTTCATGTTCCAGGTACTTGGAAAAATTTCTCGTATTTCAGTAGACCTTATCGGTCACAGTTAGCTATCAAATGTGTCAACCTCTCTACCCAATTTAACCAAATTGAGCTGGTTTGAGCAAACTCATTAGGTTGCCCTTGATGTCTCCTTTAGAGATTATGGTCACACCATATTAGCTGGGTTAAATTCATAATGCTATGCTTAATTTCAGAGCTTCGAACCTGCAGGTACGATGAAACCGTAAATTTCTTCCTAGTTAAGTAATGAACCTGCAGGTGATGAAACTGTAATTTTCTTCCTAGCTAAGTCACAATGCTAAAGATGGTGGCCCTTTATATGCATCCCCACTCAAGTGACCTTAACTTCTTTCCAAAAGTTAAAGCTTTGTTATCTAATGCATGATGGCGACACTTCTTTCATTTCAGTTGAAAATGAATTCTACATTGATTTGAGAATGGACCTTGCATGAGTTTATACGTAAGTTGTGTTACTCCCCCTACATTGATTTGAGAATGGACCTTGCATGAGTTTATACATAAGTTGTGTTACTCACCCTATTCCCAATTGGTTTTATAGTGAAACCTTAACTTTCTTTGTCACTATACAACTTCTGTACAAGTTTTTGTCTTCGATATCTTCTTTAGAGATGCGATTAAGACCTCATTAGCTTTTCAAAAGCAAAAGCTAAAATGCTGGGCCATAACATATGCACCCCCATGCAATCGTCTCGCACTTGTGTATTACTTTAAGCTGAGCCTGCTTTATAAGTCTCTGTCTTCTCATTAACTTCACCCATTACTTCAGCTTCGCAGTTTTACACAAAAAGGTTTTATATTTGAATTCCATGTTTTTAAATTTTAATTGTACTTGCAGTTTTGATCCGTCTGGACTTGTTCAATCTGTTTGATATGTATTATGTTAATACTGATCTGGAATTTAATTGCTCATTGTTATACTGTCTCTGCCATAACTGCTTCTAGAGATCGTATTATTTTTGTTATACGTTCCATCTAATCACTCATCAGTTGTAGGAGGTGGAATATATTTACAATTATATTCTGCATTCGGGTTTTTTAGATATGAATCGTGTTTGTTATCTGCGACTGCGTAACATCTGTTGGAAGGTTAAACCAAATTTCAGTTACATGAAAGAGTCATAAATCAGGAATAAGAAAGCATAGAAGTTCTAGAGTTGTGATGTTTGGAATTTCTAGAGTTAATCATGATTTCTCTAGATGTTTCAATGTTCAAGAACCTTATAATTACCTAAATATATGATGATGTATTCTAGTGGCTATAAAAGCCATGTAATGAGTTTTGTGAGAGAAAAGAAATCAGAAATTAGAAGAGTCTTTTCAAGTTTTAAAAACCTTTCCGCTCTCCTACGTTTCTCTATCCCTCTTCCTCCTACAACATCTGCCTACTTATGAAACTTTATACTGCAAATTTTGATTTCTCACTTGCTCCTTTCATGTTCAGCAGGAAATAGTGTGCCACTTTACTTACTGAAATTCTGCAGAGAAGGGTAAAAAAGGCAACCTAGCTAGTCCGACTATGGAGAATAAGATAAACTTGAAGGCTTTGGTGGATAAGGGGAGCAACAAAATTATCTTCATAGAGTCCGGCAATGCTTTTATCGATGTTCTTCTAAGTTTCTTGACAATCCCCTTAGGAACAATAATCAAGCTTGGTCGTGAGCATTCAGCACCAGTGGAAATAGGATGCATGAACAATTTGTATTCAAGTGTGGAGGAAATTGACGTAAGTGAGTTGCGGTCAGATGCATGTAGAGAAATGTTGTTGCTTCCCCGCAACGCGGCTGAATCTCATTGCAAGAACCTTGTATTGCAAATTGATCACAATGCCAAGCCAAGACGGTACTTTGGATGCTCTAACTGCCTGGAGCGGCAGACCACAAGAAAGTTATTTCGTTTTAACTTAGGTACTACATATTGTGCAGCCTGCTACCATTACACGTATGGGGAGATCACATTTTCTGTGGATGTTGCAAGCGCCTTTGTAAAAGAGCGAGCCAGGCTTCTGATTACCGATGATTTACAACTGATCTCCCCTTTTAGCGAATCAATCAGTTCTTTATTTACCAATCTTGGAGTCACCAATGGGAATACTACCGAGGAGTTGAATTTGAATATTGGAGTTGATGAGGTACTCAATTGTTGATTTATGCGTGCCTTAATTAACTTTTCGTTAAAATTGCAGTGTGATTTCTGACTTTATTTTTTCCCAGGTTGTGAATTTGCTTATAGGCTCCTTAGTATCAAAGACACCGTTGACCGAAACTCTGCTGAAGCATAAACCCGTGGCCAAACTGACCAATGAAAATAATTATCAAGCCATACACATTGATCCTCAAACAGTAGGGGAGACAGTGCTGACGGAAGAAGACAACATTTCTATCAAGCTGATAATTAGCAAATCCAAGAACATTGCTTGCTACGCAGAAGCCGGGGAGGATTTTGTTAATTTACTTTTAAGTTTCCTAACTCTGCCACTTGGGTTTGTAGCAAAGCAGATACAGGATGGGTCTCTGAAGGGATGCATTGATCATTTGTACCGGAGCGTCCAAGATCTCGATGCACAATACTTGAAGTCAAATCATCACAAGGAAATGCTAGTCAATCCGAAGCTGGATCCTGATTTTTGCTACAACAGTCTTTTAGGGATTGAGGCAGCCTCGTATTATTATCTCAACAGCAGGCTAACTACCGATTGTTCCCTTATCCCTTCTAATAGCTCATCGGAGTCATTTAAAATCGAACCCACAAATCTCGTCTCCAGTGCTGGAGGATTTTTAAAAGGACCGGCGTTTTTCACAGTAACTGATAATCTGGTCATAAGACCGATATCTACAATCTTAGAGCTGTCTGTTCTTGACAAATTGAATGTACCTGTCACTGACACTGAAAAAAGAAATGTTCTTATGGGCAAAAAGGAGGTGAGTAGTCATTTATAATTTTCGATTGCCTATACTAACAGAATCCTTCGTATTAACTTGCAGGATCTTTTAAGCACTGCAGGGCATTAGGCAAAGATTTCGATTGTTTTAATGAATTTTGGAAGCTAATTAAATAGTTTGCTGATGACTCCTGAAATATTCCTTATTTGTTTGCAGGCTTTGAGTCTTCTGGTGGCTTCTTTTGATAGTGACTCTGCCCTAACTAATGCCTTCATTAGCAAGCCATATCAAGCGTAACCAGAGCTTGGTTATATAAGATGAAGAGGATAGGATATAATGATTTTTTTTTTGTTTTTTTGGTTGTTTCCAACAGGACTGTAATGTTTTCATGATTGTGCAAACTTGGGATTGGTGTTTGCGTGTGTGGGCAAGTTCGAATGTTCTAGTTTCATTTTATTACAACATGAGTGGACAATAATTTTATATTTTGAAAATAGTATCCTAAATAAAACATATGTTGTAACATCGGTAGAATGGAATGAAAACACCATGTAGCGGTCGCAAATTATGGTTGATAGGATTTTTGGTACATGCACAAAGTGTGGATAAAAACGTAAAAAAATACTTGTAAGTAAAGAGTATAAGATAGCTGTAGTATAAATGCTCCAGAGATTATTAAAAATAAATTATATTTAAAACTAATTCTTAATTAATTATTGAAACAAAGAAATTGAAATTGTGACTTGAAATGATAAAAATTAAATTAAATTAAATTAAAATTTTAAAACTAATTAAAAATAATTTTAAATAAATCGGCAAAAGTAAAATAAAGTAAAAGAAAATGGTTTGGAAAATCAATTTAAAATGCACTACGGTTCCACTGTCACCTTAACAATCCTACGTTGTTCTCCCAGTTACTTATAAATTACCCACGCATATATTGAAGGTTAGGTTTTCCTAAAGTATGCTTTACTTGAACCTATAATCTAGAACGAATATCAAACTTGGAATCTATCCGGATGTCCGGATCAAATATGAGCATGAAAAACTCATTATGTTTTATGAAAACCCTTTGAAAAATCATGCAATCCTTTAGACATGGTGTTCGCCCTAAGTGAACTTACAATTATTAACCATAAGAAGCCATAGTCAAGTTCAGGAACCTTCTGACTAAAATTGCATCAAATTACTTTTCGAAATATCCTAAAGATGATCAAGCATCAAAACGCAAAGATAGTTTAAACACAATGATTATCAATTCAAAACTTACATGCATAATATAATAAATGAATTGAAAAGAAACTACATAAGACCGGTGGCCTCACTCTAGTAAAAGAAAGTTAGTTACACAGATTCATAACTAAAATATTATTAAGAATAAGGATAGAAAACACCTTGAAACAAGAAAACAAATCGTCAAAGCCTAGTCAAGTTCTCCAAATTAATGCATCGAGAACTCTCATACACGATACACCATATTTATAGTGCTTTATTCCTTATCTCCAACTAAACAAGGCTTTCTAATAAATCTAGAATAAGTAAAATAATAAAATAAGAACTAAAAGGTTTTCTATTTAAAGTCAAAAATGTACTTTGTAAAGCTTAAACGTTCCCAACATGTATTTTGTAAAGCTTAAACGTTCCCAACAAATCCTCAAAAGCAACCTTCCTCAAAATATGTTCAAAATGTATCTTTTTAAAGCTTAAGACGTCCCAAAATATATCTTTATAGAGAGAATCAGGTTCAAAGCTTTTGACATTTCTTTTGCTCTAAAACACGAACAATTATGTCTATAAAGATTAATACTAAATCAAAAGGCACAAAAATGCTTTTCGTGTGTTTAAATAAGTAAAAAATAATACTAACCCTCCTATATTTATTGATCCTCTAGTGTTTGGAGATATGAGGAATGAGGATGATGAAATATTTTCTTATGTCAGTGCTAGGGATATCAATGCTTGACCGCTAGTAGAACTTATCAATTGTAGTCACAGTTAGCTATCAAATGCATCAATCTCTCTTACAAAAAGATTAATTAGAGGCCTTTGCACCCAATTTAACCAAAATTGAACTATAGTTTGAGCAAACTCATTAGGTTGCCTTTGCTGTCTCTTTTGGATATTCTGTTAACACCTGGCTAGCTGGAGTTAAAGTCATGATGCTATACTTATTTTCAGAGCCTCGAACCTGCAGATACGATGAAACTGTAAATCTCTTCGTAGCTAAGTAATGAATCTGCAGGTGATGAAACCGCAAGTGATCCTCACTTCTTTTCAAAAGCTAAAGCTTGGTTATCTAATGCAGGGTGGTGACGCTTCTTCTTCTGTTTCCGTACAACTTTTTGTCTTCGATATCTTCTTAGAGATGCTATTAACACCTCATTAGCTTTTCAAAAGCAAAAGCCAAACTGCTGGGTCATAACATAAGCACCCCCTTGTGTATGACTTTAAGCTGAGCCCGTTTTATAAGTCTTCGTCTTCTCATTACCTTCACCCATTACTTGAGCTTCACAGTTTTACACAAGAAGGTAATATATTTGAATTCCATGCTTTTAAATTTTAATTATACTTGCAGTGTTGATCTGTCTAGACGGGTTCAATCTGCTTGTTATGTGTTATGTTAATGCTGACCTGAAAATTAATTCTTAATTGTTACTCTGTCTCTGCCATAACTGCTTCGAGAGATGATATTATTTTTGTTATACGTTCCATCTCATTTCGCCTCAGATGTAGGTGTCTTCCTAATTAAGCAACTAATCACTCATGATATATTTCCATACTATTTCACCTGCAGCTGACTTTCTCTCAAGTCTTTGTGTTTTCATCACCTTCATCCATTACTACAACTCAGAAGATTTATATGAACATGTTCGATCTTCAAATTCCATGTTTTTAGGTTAAATGTACTCATGATGTTGAGCTGTTTGGCCTGATATGAGTAATCTGCTTGATATCAATATTTCAACATCAGGACTTGTTTAATTTGTTGCTTATGCACATCAGTAGTGGTCGTGCAATGCTAATTTCCTTAGCTTTCAATCCAACTCATGTAATGAGCTTTAAGTCAATAACTCATAAATCATAAAGCTTTAGGGCACTGGGTGTAAAAAACCCTAAAGACTTACTAATTCAAGCTGAAAAGGCTACGAAATCAACCGGGCAAATATGTTTTTTTTTTTTAATCGAGTCAAGTCGAAAGAAGACAGATGCTGAAATATAATATTTTTTAGCTTGTAATTTTCGGTAACTTTTTTAAAATACAGATTTTTCATTTCCCGTGATCAGGTTTGCGAATCTGGACTGGGTCGCATAGTGGAGTTTTGGTTGGGCCGGGTCGAATAGTAGGCCAGTTTCACTGAAAACGGGTTGAATCGTGGGCTAGTTTGGTTATGCCCGGTCAAACGGGTTCAGTCAGACCAGGTCGGATTGTAGGCCAACTAAAAACCGCCGCTGTTTCGGCCGGCGACCGAAATTAAAAAGAAGAAGAAATGCCGGTGCAAGATTACTTGGATAAACACATGCTCTCTCGGAAAATCGAAGACGCCGTCAATGCCGCCGTTAGGGCTAAGGCCTCCGATCCCGTCCTCTTCATCGTAAATCTCTGCTCTCGCTCTCGTCTGTGATTCTGTTTGGTTACTCGGAAAATGAATATGCAGGAAAGTTTTTGGAAAGAAAGGGAAGTTGTAGTTTCTTGATTGGTTTTGTTTGAGCTGTGAAATGATTTTGTTGTTTTTCTTTGTCCTTGAATTGAATTACGCAGTCGAATCATATGAAGAAAGCGGTTCCTTCAGTGATAACGAAGGTCAAAGCTCGACAGATCCTCGATAGCAGAGGAATTCCTACCGTTGAAGTCGACCTCCACACTAACAAAGGAATGTTTCGTGCTTCGGCTCCTAGCTCTGATGCTTCTGGAATGTAAGCTCTCTGTGGTTTGTGTGTGTGTTGTTTGGCTGCCGAGAATTGTACTTGTTCGAAAACATATGACCTTTTGCTTCAATTGAATTGCAATTTTTTGTACAATTGCGTGTAGAAATGCTTTTTATGACTCAGAAATTGATTTGTAATTGCATTGATCAAGAGCATTGCTATTAAATAACTATATTTGTTATGCCTCTAGTAGACAATGCTATTTGAGGTCGATCTCGTTCAAAAGTATATGATTCTGAGAACAATCATCAAGGGGGGGATTTGTTGAAACCAGGTACGAGGCTTTTGAACTGCTAGATGGGGACAAGGGATTATATCTTGGAAATAGTGTGAGTAAAGCTGTTAAGAATGTCAATGAGAAAATATCTGAAGCATTGGTGGGTATGGATCCTACACTTCAGTCTCAGATTGATCAGGCAATGATGGCCCTCGATAAAACAGAAAAGAAGGTAACGTTTTTCGTTTTTCAGTGCAACTTGATGTAATTGAGCTGTTTGAGAATTTGTTGCTAATATATATCGGTGCTTTCAGGAAATTGCATTTCTGTTATCTAGTATGTTTTCTGGTAGTATGCTATGACCCTCCTTGTCTAGCTATAAAAAATATAAATTATTATTATTAAGCATTTGTAATATTACTTTTTATTTATGATTTTGGATTTATAATTATAATCAAATCATCTATCAGAGCGAACTTGGAGTAAATGCCATATTGGCTGTGTCAATTGCTGCTTGCAAAGCTGGAGCTGCTCAAAAGGAGGTAGTCGGGCATGACTATTTTTCTATTAGTATTGCTAAAATTTGTATACTTTTTTCTCGAAAGTGTCTGAGTAAAGATTAACATCAGGTTCCACTGTACAAACATATTGCTGACCTTTCTGGAAAAGGCCACCTGACCCTGCCTGTCCCTGCTTTTACTGTTATTAGTGGAGGAAAGCGTGCTGGGAATAATCTGGCCATTCAGGTATGCTCTGGTAAGCTTGAATCTATAGATATGTATTTACCAATTCTTTTATTTCGGTTGTAATGTATGTGGGGAGAGGGGTTTCAATATTTGGATCATTTGGTTGATGTGGGTAACTTGTGTTGACATCATGAAAGTATGGCATTTTTACTAAAAATGAGCTTAACATTTTAAATATTTGAAATTGGCTATTGGGAAACTACAATCGAATTCACTGGTGAAACACTTCTCTATGAATTGATTGTGTCAGTAACGACTGCTTAATGCTCTCCTTGGTTCCTCCTATAACAATTTTTTATATGCCTGCTGAAGCTGCTTACGTAGATCTCAATATAGATTTTTTAAGCATGAACGCTTCAAATATTTGTGTGCATGTCCTTATAATTAAACTTGACTTGAAATTTTTAGGAAATTATGATTCTCCCAATTGGAGCTAGCAAGTTTGAGGAGGCATTGCAAATGGGATCTGAAACCTATCATCACCTAAAGGTACTTTTCATCTCAACTGTTGACTTTGGAGATTACATTCCGTCTATGCTTTTAATGATGAGAAAAAAAAATCTTTTTCCATTTTATGAGACCTGTTGAGTTACTCATTTCCTACAAGCAATCACCTTATTTTTTGTGGCAAAGTATATAGCACATTGTTGTGTTTTAAACTGCAATGGACCTGAACGCAACTTTTCTTATTTTAGTAAGTATTAATTTGACCTAAAAGCTTTATTTAGTGCCAGATTTTCAACAAATATTCAGCTAGATTAGTGACAATGAAAATTAGCTCTGAAAGTGAAAACTTCATCCAAATTTTAAGTGACTTGTGCCTTTCCGAATGTTAAATATCAGAGTATGTACTGATTTCAGTTTTATCATGCCATTATGGTAATCCTTGAAATAAATTTCATGGCTCTTCATAGCTGCTCGCAAGTGGCAAATATAGGAGTATGCATGGAATTTATTTGGCTTAAATAATCAAGTCAATAGCTCAGCATCCCATGAGCATAAGAAATTGGAAAAGGACCTTTCTCTGTACATGTGAACAAGGCGATGCCATTATGTCCCACTTTGTTTTCATGGTAGCATCTCTCAGTTTTATTGATAACTATTATTGTTTTTGTTGACGACTATTATTGCTTACAAAAAGAGCAGGCTGTTATTACAGAAAAATATGGTGCACATGGATGTAATGTTGGTGAAGATGGTGGTTTTGCTCCCAACATCTCGAGGCAAGTCTTTTTTGTGTGACCTGTAGTGTTCTTTAATTTCTTTGCCTCATGAATCCCCATGACGGCTTCCCAAAATGAGATATAAGTCTTTGGAAGAGGAAAATCATCTTAGATGTTCCTAAAATGCGTTAAAAGACATTGTTTTAGGTTTTTTTTTTTTAAGCTGTTTGCAATGGCTGTTACTTTGTGCCTTATGAGAAACTTCTGAACTAATTAGAAGATATGCCATTTTTAAAATTATTTCTATATCTCTTGGCAGTGTTAAAGAAGTCTTGGATCTTGTAAAAGAGGCGATAAGTAGAACAGATTATAAAGACCAAATCAAACTAGCAATTGATGTTGCTGCTACTGACTTTTGCATAGGTGATGGATCTTTCTTGAGAATTGGTCTTTTTCTGTAACAGCAATTTGGGAAAATAATTGCATTTTATGTTTTCTTGATGGAAATCCAAGGCTAAATGATCTTGTAGTAATGATTAAAATTTATATTCTTTTTCAAAAACAACATGAATTCATGTATAATTTAATGACAATATTTTCCTTCTGTTTTCCCCATGAATACAGGTACAAAGTACGATCTGGATTACAAATCAGCGGATAAGGGACAAAATTTCAAGTCGGCTGATGATATGATTGGGATGTATAAAGAACTTTGTAGTGGTAAGTCAGTCTCTCCTTTTCTGTTTCTCAATGTTTGTGTATTTGGTTTGCAATTTTGCACTGTGACTTACCTTTTCTGCCTTCCCTGTGTTTGGGGTGTCAGAGTACCCAATAGTGTCAGTTGAAGATCCGTTTGATAAAGAGGACTGGGAACACACTAAACGCTTTTCTAGTCTTGGAATTTGTCAGGTTTGTTTACTTTTCTTTTGTTCCTGAGATATATTTATTTAGTATCTTGGTGCTTTCATTCTTTGCCGAATTAGCTTTGACCAGATAAGGGATTGATCGTTTTTGTTTTGTTCCTCCGTACGGAAAACTATGTAGGAAGTAAATAGATAGATATGGACCTGTAACTGTTTTTGTTTAACATCCTTGTGAATGTTTAAGGCCGTAGTACACTGCAAATTTTATATTGTGATAAATATCCAACCTTCGGTTGGCTTGCCTATGACTGTTGCTGAGCAATTTAGAATCCTGCCTATATAAAAGTTTGTTTTTTATTGGATGCCTCATGTATTTTCTCCTTTAGACCTGAGATATGGTTAGTGTCTGGAAGACTATGGTTTTTCAGGTAGTTGGAGATGACTTGATAACTTCAAATCCAAAGCGTATTAAGAGAGCTATAGAGGAGTCCACCTGCAATTCTCTACTCATAAAGGTATTTTAACGGTTTTGAGATATTTTTAATACTGATATTTACTGTTATGGCTTTTTTTGGGATGAGAGATGAGGGAGAGGCAACTGATAATTTTACAATTCAAAATCAGATAAACCAGATTGGAACAGTGACCGAGATCATTGAAGTGATGAAGCTGGCAAAGGATGCCCACTGGGGAGTGGTCATGTCTCATAGATGTGGTGAAACTGAAGATTCCTTCATAGCCGACTTAGCTGTTGGTCTCTCAACAGGTCAGATCAAAGCTGGTGCTCCTTGCAGAGGCGAACGGCTGGCCAAGTACAACCAGGTAAACTTCTATTTAAGATTCAGTTACCGTGTCCACCATTCTGGGAACAGACAAATACATGATTTGAAACTGATGGGCCAAGTTTTGTTGCAGTTGCTTCGAATTGAGGAAGAACTTGGGGACGATGCATTTTATGCTGGTGAAGATTGGAGGCGATCACACTGATCACGTTTCTCAGGTTTTCTCCTCACAATTCCCTTCTCCTTGTATTCTTCATCTAAAGGCCGCAGCTTATACTTTTAACATCACAAATATTCAGCAACATGGTCCACCGCTCACCGATCCTTCTTCTGCTTCATTGTTTTGGCTATCAGAGTGTTTTCTTCTTTGTTTTCTCTCTGAGTAAAGAGCAGTATGGAATTTGTAATTAAGTTTGCTAAGGTGTTCTAGACATGGGCGTAGTCTAGCATGTTAATGTTTTTGGAAAAAAGCAAATTTTGTTTGTAAGTGCTTTTTATCTATTGAGCGTCAAATGAGCCCTTGATCTCATGTGACTAAGGTCAAATAAATCAAAATTAAGCATGACAAAATTAGTTGACAGACACTACTTCCTCGCACCGTCAGCTGAAATAAAACAACAGAAAGTGCACAAAATTAATTAATTTGAATTGCTTGTTACCAAAAATTAATTTGACTTTGACATTTATTAACAAGAAATACGAGGAAACGAATCTTGCAAGTATTAGTTTTCACTGCTCCTGTAGCTGTCGCAATTCTTCTCCCTGCAGCTCTTTTGAAGGAGGATGTAGTTGGAATAGCAATTGCATTTGCAAGAGATGACGTGTCAATCGTCTGGTACCTGGTGTTAAATTCTGCTCTCGCATATTTTGTCAATTTGACTGACTTCTTGGTAACAAAACACCAGTGCCTTGACTCTCCACGTAAGTTAGCAGACTAAACTTAATTATGCAACCCACAAATCAACTAAAAAAACCAGGAGAAACAACATTGTTTGACCTAACGGAACGGATTCGAAAACTCCGAAACTACACATCTGCTAACTAATTGTCACAGAGAAAGCAAGAAAAACCTCAAACAGAGAAGTATTGAGAAAATCCCGCTACTTGGATTTTTAAACCGAGTAATTCAAGTCAGCAAAAGAGTATGCTGGTGATGACGTGGTGTGAACACTCAAACTTCAGGCTTGGTTTCGCCTTCATCGTCTTCTTCTATCTTCGGAGCCAGGTAGAACCTAATATAGCCCATCTCTGCAATCTTGTACTCAACCACAACTGGAAGTTCAGAAGACAAGCTGATTGTGACTGTATTCGACAATGTGGTTGCCTTTGTGAACGAGTTCATGTACCTCAGAGCGAATGTCAACGACACTGGCTCGCTCATGTTTATGACCGTTGCTTCTTCGGGCTGCAATTCCCAAAAATCAGAAACAAAAATAAACAAAGTTAGACATTGCATTAAAATACCGAAAGACAAGCAGCTTGCCAATTAATCCGTCTGTCAGGACGATATACCTTGTCAACTGTAGTGTTCTGCCTACAGACAATGTTGGCAGTGCCTATATCCCCTCTTGTGGAGAACTTCACACCTTCCTTGGTCACAGATATCACAACTGCAAGCAATATCGAACCATTACTTACAAATCCACAACACAAACACACCAAATTTAGATAACCGTGAATCCTCTGATGAAAAAATAGTACCTGTGTCACCAATCCCACTGAGGTCCTTACATATCCTAGCAAACTCAGCTGAGGGCATCGTCACAATAGACTGATATTCTGCCTCCGGAATTCCTAGGTGCTCGCTATCAATATCCATCAGCTTCATCTCAAAATCAGAAATTTTATCTTGTGCTGTGATCCATCACCCAAAAATCAAAACGACGAACAAATACATGAAACAGAAAACTAAAATTGGGGCATGGTAATAAACCATCACAAAACCAAAATCTTGTTTGCAAAACTTCCAATTAACGATTACAACTACCGGATACAATGTCTCCTGATGATTTATTAAGATGTCAGTAAAATTTTCATCACTTACAATTCAATTTCTCCAAATATGAGTGTATATATATTTCCATACAAGTAAAGAATAACAGCCTCTATCGTAGAACATCAATGAGGTACGAATTAATAAACATTGGCAAACACGGAATTAACAGAATTTACTTAAATGCAATCCAAACATTAGCAGGTTAACCAAATAAGAGCGAAACTGACAATTAAATCCAGTATCAATTTCAAGATTCATGAAAAGAAATTTGAAAAAACAATAAAAATAAACGCTTCTGTTTGCTTTCTTATAATTTCTTGCATACAAGAGAAGCAATTTACAAAAAGAATAAAGAAAGAAAATTAACAGCCAATAATTAAAGTTGATAGCAAAAAAAATCCCAAATTAATTAACCCCAAATGACTCAAATCATTTGGGGAAAAAAACCCAAATACAAAAACGGGGGAAGAGGAAGAAGGAACATACTGGGGCTTTCGAACATGAAGGTGACCGTGTCACTGCCATCGTCGGCCTTGATGGTGATGATGTCATCATTTCCGGCGCACTTGAGCATCTTGGACATGTTGCCGAGGTTCATGCCCATGGAGATATTGCGGTCACAGCGGTAGTGCTCGAAGCCCTCGGATCTGAGGAGGAGGGCGACGAGCGCCACGTGGCTGGAGTCCATGGCCTGGAGGGAGAAGCCGGAGGAGGAGCAGTCGAAGTTGGCGTCGTTCACCAGGTCCTTGATGGACTCCAGCACCTTCTTCAGCAGCGACCCCTGCACCAGTCGGAGCTCCAACATCGTTTCCGGGTCGTCGGAAGAAGCGTTCGGGTTGTTTGATTTGGGGAATCTAGGTTTTTTTTTAGGCGGGGAGATTTTGAGGGTTTGAGTGAGGGTGTGGGGGTTAGGGTTTATATAGTGGGGGGAAATGGGAAGGCGTGTTTGGGAATTTCGGGTTCGATTGGCGGGATTTGATGGATTCGTGTTCCCGCGCAGGACTTTGAAGGGGAGTGACTGCGTGCCTTGAGGGTACAGGGTAATTATTCGTGCACCTTCAGTTGTTTGGGTTGATTTCTGACCAGAAGAAAACTGTACAAATTTGAAGGCCCGTGACCGATAGCCCATATAGAAAAAACATTGCACCTTCAGGCCCATTTTTAATATCTAAAAGACTTGAACATACTTCGGGCGTAATCACAAATGCTCTTAACCTATTGAGATGCAAATCACTTGTATTTTTTTATACGTTTTTTCTTTTCTCTTCTAATGTACAAGCAATAACAGAGGAAAGAGGAATCGAATACAAAATATTAGTATGGGTCAAATACTCATGTCTAAGCTAAAGAAACAACGTTATTGTATTTGTAACTCCGATATAGTATTATTAAAGTCGGTGGCACAAATTGGACTGCATAGGTAAAAAGTACTGTCGTAAAATGTCTTTAGCTTTCTACTAGTGATTTTTAAACAAAGATTGTTTAAGTAAACATTGTGGGAGGACAACGTGGATGTAGAATGGTGAATCAAGTCAAACATAAGCTGAAACTTTTATGGTAATTATGCTTTATCAAGTGTATATATTTAAGTGTTAGTATTTCTTAACTCGCGAAACCTGTAAAAAAATTCTGTTATAATAAATTTGTTAAAAATCAAATATACTTTTTTTTTTTTGAGGTATAACTTATTGTCGCACATGTGAACGCGAATCGAGAGACTAACATAGTTTACTGACGTGCGTAAATTTGCTAATAGAAAGAAGAGGTGTGATATCCACACATCCTATTTTACTTCTCACATACCTTTTGAATTTTCGTCCGTCGGATCGGATGAATTAAAAAAATCAACGAACAAAAATTATCAAAGGATGTGTGAGAAGTAAAATAAGGTGTGTGGATAGCACACCCCTAAAAAGAAATAACTCTTTATATAAACGGAACCCAAGTATTTTTTTTATCTGTTGAAATGATTTAACAATTTCTTGAATTGATCTAGAAAAATATAATAATAAATTCACAAATCATTCCAAAGAAAATATAAAACTTACAAAATCAAAACCCAACCAACCAAAACAGGAGGAATGTTGAAGAGATTTTTTATAGATTCCTTGTTACTTAATGTTTTTTATACAACGTTTATAATGTTAATACAAAAATTGACATTAAATTATGAAGTGATAAAAAATTTATTGAGATTAAAGAGAGAATCAAATTAAGCAACAAAATCCCTTTTTAAGCCCCAAATGATTAAACTAATACAATTGAAAACGATGAAGAAAATAGCAAAGCGAGTGACAAAATGAAAAACTCAGTTGCGAATTTGCAATTGCAAAAAGCTTCCTTCTTCTTCCTAGTTCCTTTCCTTCGTAATTAACCACCTTCTTTATATAACCTTAATCCCCCCAATCCCTCTGAATTTCCCTCCAATTTCCCCAAAATCCTTGCTTTTGAAGCTTTCGTTTGCGCCGTTCAATGGCAGATCTCAGCCCCAGGTCTGAGATCTCCTTCTTGCAAACTTTCCTCTGCAGTGCTTTTGCTGCCTGCTTCGCTGAGGTAATCGATGATCCTTCTGCTGAAATGTTAGTTGTTTACTTCTTAGTTTTGAAATTTGGTTTACTGGGTCGGCATTTTTTATCATCATTTAGCTTTAATCTCTGTGTTTTAGCGCAATTAGTGTGATTTCTTACTTGGGTTTTTTGAGTTTTGATTGAGATCAATGCGAAATTTGGTCTCCAATTTTGTGGGAATGTATGTGGAAATATGAAGTTAAAATTTGAGGGTAGCTGCTGTTCTTTTGTACTTGACATTTAGTCCTGGTATGATGGTTCGGAGAATTGCATAATGTGGCTTAATGTGAACAAACCGATACACTAGGATCGAAAGATGGAACAAGTTAGGTTGAATGGCGAATGTTATGCTAGAATCGAATCGGTTTAATTAGTTTTATCTTGGTGGTTAAGACTTTCTTGAACAATTTAAGCACTTTGAAGTACAATTTGATGGCCTTATAACTACAAGGTCTCAACATCATGTGTGTGCATAAAAATCAAAGTTTAGTGTATAACGGTGTCTGCATGAATATTCTGCAGTTTTGTACCATTCCTTTAGACACCGCTAAAGTCAGGCTCCAGCTACAAAAGAAAGCGGTCCCAGGGGATGGAGCTGGCACACCAAACTATAGAGGCCTTTTGGGTACTATGGCTACAATCGCTAGGGAAGAAGGCTTAGCAGCACTTTGGAATGGCATAATTCCAGGATTACAGCGCCAGTGTATTTACGGTGGCTTGAGAATTGGATTATATGATCCTGTGAGTTCCAAATATGTTTTATTTCATAAATGCAATTACGAATTACTTGTTTGATGCTTTATTTGTGACACATTCTGCATATCCATAAACTGAACGTTGAAACAGGTCAAAATTTTCCTTGTTGGCAGTGCTTTTATTGGAGATTTTCCTATATTCCACAAAATACTTGCAGCTCTATTGACTGGTTAGTGTACTTGGAAACTATATTTCAAGACTAGATTTCATGCAACCTGCTGTTCATTAACATATCTGAAGTTGCCGGAACTATTGCTGTTATCTTCCCTGCATTTTGATCTGAAAAAAAGCTAATTTAACTGCATGCTCTTTCGCGTACTTCTATGTTAACAGGTGCTCTGGCAATCATAGTGGCTAATCCAACTGACCTTGTGAAGGTTCGACTTCAAGCTGAAGGAAAATTACCAGCTGGAGTTCCTAAGCGATATACTGGATCCTTAGATGCTTATTCTACTATAGTTAGACAGGTTATTTTCTTAACGTAGAACATTGTTTTTCTTCGTCCTGTTTTCTTAGATACATATCAGCTCATTTGTTTTACATTTTTTGGTTAATGTTTGTCTAACATTTAGGAAGGATTAGGGGCCCTTTGGACTGGGCTAGGGCCAAATGTAGCACGGAATGCTATTATAAATGCTGCTGAACTAGCCAGTTATGATCAAGTGAAGGAGGTAATCTCAAAACATTCCTTCTCTTAAATGCAGTTATATTTATGAATTTCAAGTTAATCTAACCTGCCATGTCTAGGATAATAATCCCAATGATTCCTGATTCTTCATACTTATGCAGACAATTTTGAAAATTCCAGGGTCCACAGACAATATTTTAACTCATCTCCTAGCTGGTCTGGGTGCAGGCTTCTTTGCAGTTTCTATTGGCTCTCCTGTTGATGTGGTATGCACTCTGCAACTAATTAGTTGTGACATCAAGTTTTGTGGTTTTTAGGATTGAATGCTACCGGCAGAGATGTAAGAAATGGTTGCAACATATGGAAACTACAACAGAACTGTAAAATTAAAACAAAATTTAAAGAAAAGTAATCAAATGATAAATCTCTCTCTCTCTCTCTCTCTCTCTCATGTGTAGTGTCTTGTAAAGAATAGTTATAAAACTGAAGAATATTGAAAATCATATGATAAATGTGCATGCTATATTCCAACCTAACAAAGAAAAACAGAATTGATAAGCGCACGCTATATGTGTTCTTGAGTTTTAAGTCATCACTGAATGTTGGCTTTGCGATGGAAGCATGGCCTGCATTACATATTATTCGGTGCAGGCTGTAACCACGGTTTACTAGTGAAAGATTGTGATGACATTTTCTTATTGTACGAAACAATTTTATATAGTTTTTTAGTGGATGAGCTAGTAAGGCAATGTTGGCTTGGACGACTTCCTTGTTATGTTCCAGGTGAAATCTCGAATGATGGGAGATTCAACTTACAAAAACACCTTTGATTGCTTTGTCAAAACTTTGAAGTACGAGGTATGCTTTTTCAGTTTTAATTCGTAAGTGCACTCTGGTTCTGTAAGTCATTAGACTAATAACCCTTCAAAGTTTTTTATACCAACGAGGCCAAATTTCTACATGGATTTTTGTCACCAGCTTCCTCAATTGTTTTGTAATTCATGACGTACTGCAGGGATTTTTGGCCTTCTATAAGGGGTTCCTCCCAAACTTCAGTCGGCTAGGATCTTGGAATGTGGTTATGTTTCTAGTGCTAGAGCAAGTAAGATTGAATTGATAGGGTCTCTTCAATTGCGTAGGTGTTTCATGTTCGAATCTGCTAACTTGTCCATTGTAATGATGCCCTTTTGCTCATGTATGATCTCCATGGCAGGCGAAGAACGTTTTCCGGGTATGAATATGCTCGTCTGATTTCAGTCACCACAAAGCACGAAGACACAGCTTTTGCTTTGGAATGGCCCTCTTCGATTGTTAAAGATTCATTTTTCCCCCCAAATTTCTTCTAGGCATAAAATCCTTATATTTTTGTATGATTGGAGAGTTCGAAAGGGAGACACATATCATTGTACCCTTCTTCCTTCAGCTATACTGGACAATTATATAAAGGACGATCCCAAGCCAACAAGGTTCCCCACATTGTGAGTTCGGAGGAGGAACATTTATCGTACGCAGTCTTACTCTTGTTTTGCAAAGAGGTTTCCACGACTTGAACCCGAAAAAGGTCACTAAAGAGCAACTTTTCTGTTGCGCCAAGTCCCACCCTCATACTGAACAATTATATAAATATTATTATTATTTTCGCATTGCCATTTGAAATTTAATATACCAAATAATTATTTTTCTTGTGGCATCAGCTAAGTAGGGATGTTGTTGATTGCACTGCCAAAAACGTTTTATATGATTTGAGTAATCCTATAGACCCTCGTTTAAATAACGTTTTAGAGGAAGTGAATGATATGAATTGTGCATAAGCTCTTCTCTTTGGATAGAAATTTGCATCCACAAGTTAAATTAGAAATTTCTGGTTTCACCTGATTTTTATTTTTTTTCAACTTTGGAACACCTGAATCTAAAAAGTTCAAATGAATAAAAGGAATGGAATTGAAGGATTGCATTAAATATTTACATAAATTATATCTGACCGTTAGATAATGATTATATAAAATATGTGCAAGTATCATACTCATTCTTCAGAATTAAATTGCATCTTAAAATGTTCAAAATTTAATCTGAACTGATCGCTGGTTTGAATCAACTTCACAATATCTCTTATAATCTTAACGGATCATTTTTAAGGTATCATTAAGAGATCATCCTTATGAAAATTTACCGAAATCAAAGATTATTTAGTTATCTAACTATGACACGACACGGTAATAGAAGAATACAATATTGTCCGCAATTAAAAGATTTTCAAATTTGATAAAAGAGCGATTTATGTTTAAATGAAACAGTGCAATAACAGTTACACATGCTACATAGCAGGCAGTGACACATCTCAACACCAGAGAACTAGAGTCTAGTAACATTAGCCACGCTATTCACTAGAGACCTAAGCCTTAAGCCCACCACATTAACGACTTTAATTCCTATTTATCAGATAAACCCTAGCCTTAATAACTGATCCATTCCCAAGCTTAAACCCGGGACACACCGGAAACCCGACAACCTGACCCGCCGGAACCCGCCCGCCCGCAAACGTCACAACACTCTCCATATAACCCGGATGAAACTCCGCCCCTCGACTCGCCTCGAACTGACTCGGCGGCGGGTCAAGCGAAAACGCCAGCAAGTGCAGCAGCCACACCGCCTTCGCCAGCCCCAGAAACTCCCCGTAAAACTCGCTCCTCGGGTGCCCCCCTTCTACGACATGTCGTCTCTGCTCCAAGTCCCCGAACAACGACTCCTCCATCTTGGGATGGACGACGGCCAGGTACTTGATGGAGCAGAACTTCCCGAACTGACACGTGGGCAGGATCCCGAGCAGCTCGGTGGGGTCCATGGCCTTGAAGTCGCGGTACCGGGCGAAGCAGTCGCGGCGGTGCTGGTCTGGGTTGAGCAGCGACGAGAGGCTGCCGTCCATGTAGAACGTCTCGTGATCGAAGCCCTGGAAGAGCTTCCTCGAAATGTAGGACTGCAGCGCGTACTTGGCGTTGCCGTTCTGCGTTGCGATGACCGACGATGTCGTGTTGATCCCGCCGGTGGTGGCGGTGGCGGCTTCGATTGATCGCACAGCGGCGGCGATGTCCCAGTGGGCCGCGCGCATGAGGGAGAGGAGCAGCGACGTGAACGACTTGGATTTCTCTCTCACTTGGCTCATCGTCGCCTCGAACAGCTCCGGCGCCGGAGATACTGCAACTGTAATTAGCAATCGGTTAGGGGGGCAGAATTGTCACTTCGTAGGGTAAGACAGTTAGGAGAGAGATTTTACTGTGTACCTTCGGCTAGAGTGATGCAGCCGACTTTTCTTCTGGACACGGACCTGCCCTTCTTCGAGTGGGACCCGTTAACGGCGCCGTTTAGCTTCTCCTTGAGGTTCTGGATCTCGACCTCTCTGGACTTCACCTCTCTCTTCAGCTCGTCCACTGCCGCTTCGTACGGAGCCACCACCTCCCTCAACATACTCCCCGCCATTACTCGCTCTCCGCCGCCGCTACAACGCCTTCTTCGGAACCTCTCTCTCAGTACCCCAATTTTTCTCAGCTCACCGACCACCGCCGCGTCAGCTGCCCTGAGCTTCTCCGGGTCCCACGGGATGTGGGCCTCTTGGAGGCTGACGTACGCCTTCTTCATCGCTGCAACGGCGTCGAACACCTCCCTCATTGCCATCTCCATCTCCACCACCTCCTTCGCCTTCGTCAACCCCCGATCCTCCCCAACCGTTACCCCTAAACCTCCCCCGTCAATCACTTCATCGTCTTCGTCTTCCTCCTTTCCGTCGTGCTTGTCGCCGGCTTCGTGCTCGTACATTTCGTCCTCCTCATCGCCGGCGCGTCGATTCACAGGTGAATCACAGGAATCGTACCGGCCGGCGGCGAGTGGATGGAGCAAGCAAGAAGCCGCCACTCGCTGAATCAGATCCGAGAAATTCGAAGCCCTTCCCGCCATTTTCTCCCCTTTCTTCTTTGCCTTCAGCACTTCTCAGCCTCTGAGAAAAACAAGATCAGATTCGCAGACCAGTGCTTTGAGTGAGGGGTGGGTGCGCAGGATAAGAAATTGTTACCACCGTTTAAGATAGCTTATTTAATTAATTAACTACTTAATTAAAAACGAAGCTGTATGAGACTGACCTATCGGACTCAGTGACAGTCGTGTTTGCTGAAGCTCCCCAACCGGCAACGGATCACCGTGGAGCGGAACGGCGAACAGGCTGTCCCGGCTGCCGTCGACGGCGACGATCTTCTTCTTTCTGAGTTACGGGAAAATTAACGGCGTTATTTAGTGTTAGGGCTTCAAAGGTGGAAGGTTATCACAGATTCAGAGTAAGGATACGACTGTGGAGTACGGGAAGGGGCACGTGCATGTGAAGAAAGTTGTCCCCTTACCATACACGTGTGCGATATTTCTATTTGTACGGTGAGGATTTGGAGGGACGGTTGACCATGAAAAAGTTGTGCTTTTCAATTTGATAGAGATGACTGGAACTGAATCATAGTGTCCAAAACAGGAAAAACAAAAATTAAGTTTGAAAAGGGATAAAATAAAAAAATTAAAAAAAACCGAGAGATTAGTTTTTTTATGTTTTATCACAAGCCAAATTATCGAAGGTTTTTTTCATGTTTCGTAGTATTGAATAATACAAGCCATAGGTGGTCTGAATTTGTTTGAATTGTTACTTTTATTATGGTCGTGTGAATCCAGGTTATCCAATGTTCGCATCATTTAATGTTGCGTTACTTGCGTAGCATGAAAGTTAAATTCTAAATTATCATTTTAAATTACATTATGGAAAAGAGAAGGGGGTTTAAACTCTATATATAATGCGTTAATTTTTGTGGAAAAATCATTTTTCATTAGGCGCTTATAAAATGTTTGAAAACTGTTTTTTTTATTATTGTTTTTTAGTTTTAAAAGTACTTGAAGCGTTTTTGAAGATTTTGTTTCATTTTTACCAAAAATCCAAAAATCTTTTCATCAAAAACTTTTTAAGTCATTTTAAAATCACTTTAAAACGAACTCCACCATCTCTTATTAACGTTATGATTTGTTAAAAAAAAAAAAAAACACTTCTACAGTAGCCCGTACTTGAGCAAGATTTGCTCACTGCTAAGTTCAAAATTGTATTAGTTGTTAAATTAGTTTGATTTTTAAGACAATTTTAGCTGGTAGATTAAATGAAACTCGCCTAATAATACATAACGAAAATGATTAATGCATGCCATTTTCTCCTCTTGCACAACTGCATTTTTTTTAGGAAAACTAATGAAAAGGAATTTAAAACTTTGAGTTTTAATGATAAGAACAAAATAAATGGTAAAGTGAATAGTACCAATATTGACTTTTTAGTGTAAAAATGTGATTTTTCGTTAAAGTGAACAGTACCGTAGGTTTTTCGTTAAAACTCCTTTTTTTTTTCTTCTAGCTTTTGGTTTAAATAAACCAAAAAGGAATCAAATGACACTTTGAAATGCAGCCCAAAAGTTCTCAAGTCTCTCCTTGCATCACTAAGAGAAAATTTTAGCTATGTTGCTCGATAAATTTCAATTTAGTTTGGAGCCCTCCTAAACTTATAAAATGGCTAATTTCTCACTTATGGTCAAATTTTCAGTCGTTCGTGGCACATTTGCCAATACAAAATCTAGAAAAATAATGTGACATATTTGATTGGAAGACAATTTGAAAGAAGATTAAAGCATCTCCAATGGAGACCTTAAATGGAGTCCCTATAACCGTATAGTCCTTAAATATAGGGACAAATGATTTTCAATGTGCCGGAATTGAAATTTTCAAAGTATATGAATACATAGAAACTCGCTGGATACCTCATAAGAATTCTCAAATATAAGGACTACATAAATGGACTCAAATAGTGGACTCCATATTAATTTTAAGTGGGAATGGTGCTGCTCTTTATGTTTTTTTTCCTTGTTTTTTGAACCTATACCTGTAAACTAGTTGGGTTTATCGGGTTTGGGTCAGGTTAAATCTAACCCGTTAAGCAAACAGGTCACTCGAACCCAACCCATTAAGCTAACGGATCACCTGTTTCACCGGTTAACATATTTTTTTTTTATTTGGCATTCCAATACAGTTACACATGTTAACTGCAAGGATGTATAAAAGGGTGCTAATAATGAAAAATGGACTTGGATATATAGTAAACAAACAAGGAGCTACGACTTGGATTTCTCCTCCGTTTGGTTCTGGAACTCTTCCTTAAGGTGGAGAGGTCGAGGGTGAGTTCGTGGAAGCTGTTTGCTAGATACTCGGTCTGGAGGAGGAGCCACATCCGGCTGCTGTTGGAGGAGTCTTCAAGACGGGTTTGGATCCTCTGGAGCAGAGGATGGCAGAATGGGAGAACACGGCGGTGGAGCTGCGAATGATGTCTTCAAAGGGGATGGATACAGACTGAGGGATGAGATTTCTCGGGAGAGATGGTGGAAGGAGCGGAGGATGGTCTGGTTGGAGAGCTTGGGCAATATGAAGGCCCCTGCTGAGGGCCTGCATTCTTGTGGCGGAAATGCTTATGGAGATATTGCCATGAACTAATCAAATGAATGAATCAATGAAGCAGTAGATTATTTATCGATGATGAAAAAAAAAGATAGGAAAATAGAAAAAAGATAAGGTGTGGTTATAATTTATAATGAGTGCTAAAGAATTGACCCAAAATGACCTATTATTTAACGGGTTCACCCTTTAGCGACCCGACATGTTAAGCATCCACCAAAATACTAATATTAACGGGTTAGGTCCAAAATGCCAGTTCTATTCGAACCCGCCCAGGTGGGGCAACTTCTCATTTGACTTTTTTTTTCTTTTTTTTTTTTAATTCTTGAAAAATCAATGGTTACAATATTTCAATGAAATGAATAATAACTTTTTAATATTTTAGTCCCTATATTTAGGAATTATACTATAAGGAATTTTCATTGTAGACAATATTCTTTTAGGGACTTGAATATTCCTCTAAAACTCCTAAATGAGTCCTAAAAAATGGTGGTAGGACTCCCATTGGAGATGCTAAAGTTTCCCCCCTCTAGCTAAATTTATTATGTGATTAATAGTGAGTGCTAGTATGCCCATTTAGTGGCGGAGCCAATATTAGGGTATTAGCTGCTCATGACTCCAATAACTTCATAACCTTAATGTGTATTATTTGTGTATTTGTATACGACTCCTATACACAACTACAACAAATTGAAAAATTGAGTCAAAATACTAAATTTCAAACTGCTGCTTCTTTTGTGCAACCCCTTCTGTACAGTTACTTGTTAATTTTCTTCTCATTTCCTTTGTCGTTCTTCTTCTATTTCTTCTGTGCGACATTATGGTGCACAACAAGTGTTCAATAAAAAAACCTCACTCAATAGTCCTAAATAAAAATAGACAAAATGCAACATAACGTGGCAGATACTCACCATAAGTTCCATGAAATAATCCAATAAAGTTTTTTTGCCCAAAATTATGACCGGTGTGCCTATTTACCTGTCGTACTTTTTTACTCATCTTATATTGATTTGTCATTTATCTTTTTCGTATGGGGTCGGTGGGCATCACAACACTCTAATTTTTAAGCTAAAACCAAATGCATTTCTTCTTTTTTCTCCTTCCCAACTAATTTTTGTAGGACTCATAACTTCAGTTATAAAGCACTTTCAGATTCACGATAGAAGTTTAAACCTCTCATTTCTCAGTAAATTTAAGAGTGTGTGCGCGACAAATGTCGTTGAGTTGCAAGAATTCTTGCATTCATCTTGGCAATTTAAAGACTTAGATTGACTCACATTATCCTTGCACCATAAAACTTGTTCAAAGTATGCATAAAAATTGGGAGTGGATATCTCTTGAGCTTTTGAGAGATTTTTCAGTGTGTCCGAAAAACAGGTGATACACCATATGTAATTATACCATTGGAGGTACACTAAAAAATAAAAATAAAAACAAAAACTTTCCACTAGTTATGTGATAACATGTGGTATATCGTATCATATTCTGGACATACCGAAAAATCTCCCTTAAACCTCCCCCAGAAGTGACATAAAAGATCTAATGATCTAAGTTAAAGACAACGGGACCTCAAATGCTCAAAATCTAGAAGAAAAAATAGAAAATCCAACTTGAATTGTCACCTAACGATGCCAAGTAAGCAAGGGACAAATAGATAAGATCACTGAGATATTTCCCATCCTAGAAGTTGGATACTTTTGGGTCCAAAAATTTCCCACCACAATTTCTTCAAGTCACCAAGATAATTAGGTAAGCAAAAATATCTCCCTCTTTAATATAAAACCCAATCAAACAGAAAGAAAAGTTTGTAGGAAAATACAGAAGAGATTAGAGAAGAAGAAGAAGAAAAATGGAGTGCTGTGGGAGGCCAAACAGGAGTGACGCTCATTTGTCGAGAGAGGAAGAGGCAGAGATCGAGTCGAAGACGAGAGAGTACTTCGATGGAGTGACTCCCAAGCATCACTCCAAACCTCAACGCAGTGAGTATTCATCAAAGTATGTGGACGATTTGAAAAATAATGATGAAATTCCCGAACTTGTTGAGTTCCACCGTCTCGAAAGCGATTCTCAGGTTGGTTTTGCAATGAACTTTTAAGTTCACTAATTGTTACAATTTAACGATAGTCATTTAGCACCATACCTTTTTTCTCACAATTAGTTCGTAAGATGCATGCGTAAAGTCACTTAAGAGCTACTTGTGTCAAAACGAAGCTATATTTTTGCAATAATTTTGTTTGGACAAAAAAACTAATACATTACCTAATAATACAAGATTAGGGCAAAAAAATTAAAAAAAGAAAGAGAGTAAAATGCGTTTGCCGGGAGTCGAACCCGGGTCTATTGCTTGGAAGGCAATTATCCTAACCGTTGGACTACAAAAGCTTGCTTGTTGAATTCATTTTCTTTAATAAATTATTTTTTGTTTGAGCAGAAGATACTGGTGCACGGAAGTGAGGTTGGTGAGGAGTTTGTGGAGACAGACTACTACAAGGACCTGAACGATACTGACAAGCAGCACCACACCACGGGAACTGGGTTCATCAAAATGCCCAACAAAAGCGACAACCGCTACAGTTTGGCGCCGGATTCCGACACCGACGTCCATGCCTCTGGCCAGTGCAACCCAGCAACTAATGACTGGATCCCAGATGCTTCTGCTGCCAATACAGTATATTCAGTTTAACCCCCCGCACGTTTTTACCAATTAACTGTTATTAGCACTCAGAACTAGTCCGTCACTCGTTATTTGTTTTATGATAACGAAAATGTGTACTTGTATATGAAAGAGTGCAAAATGACTTTCTATGAAGCGCGGATGACAGTTAGTCAACTAACCAATTTGCATTTGTTGGTGGTCTAACTCAATCGTGTGTTTGCTTTTTGTTCCAGGTGGCTTTTGATTCAGGCAAGCCAAGGAGAGGTGACAATTAAGATGGATGGGACTGGGAGTGCGTTAATGTAGCAGATTTTAAGTCTGTATGATAATATTATTGTGAATTTGCAATTTGGGGTTTTCACTTTTCAGTGTTGCCAATAAGTACATCACTATTTCTCATTCATTGGTAGTATGCTCCTTCTATAGAGGAAGTTCAATATTTGTTTTCAACTTATGAGCAAAACAAATGTTCGCGAATGTGGGTTAGGCCAAGTGATCAGGGTATGTGCCCACCTACTTACAGGCGTGTCTGAATAAATAAAGTTCGTTCCAAAACGGCACAGAAACATTTAGCACAAGCAAAACAAAGAAAATCTCACTTGTTAATTCCCTGTCTGAACTAAAATTGCACATTGATGTCCTGCTTTAGGTCTACAGCATCTGGAACTGTTATCAGAACGAATCAGTTAAGGTATAAAACAAATTCGATGACCGGACATTGAGAACTTTGCGGAAATTGAGATGTGGAACAGGGGGGAATTAATTTACAATTAAACAAACGGTTATGTCTGCTTCTCCAGATCCTCCTATTCAGTACTTAACAGGGATGAAGTGGAGAGGTGTACCTTCAAGTTGAGAAGCAGTTAAACTCCGGTGACGTATAAGCTAGCTGCAAATACAATGTCGCGCTTTATTGCATTTGAAGCTGTTACCATTTTCTTGTACAGAGCAGAATTACCCATAATCGATGCAGCATTTTTGAACTCACGACACGTCTCATCAAGTCTGACAATGGTTCGCACTATCATTCCTTCAGCAACATCTGTAAGTTCACAAATGTCTGCAAACGGAGTGCCCTGCAATAACAAGGGGATGTAAGACCAATCACTCAAAATCATAGGAAGAGTTGATGAAATTCTCAGATAAATACCTTCGCCCACTCATAAACGACTTCAACAAGACCAAACTTGAGATTCTCTCGAGCGTACTCCTCTGGATTTATTTGAAGTTTGAAGTGGGATTGAAGCTGGCCAAGTCTTATTGCTGTATCGTACAACCTGAAATGAATAATTATATAAATTGAGTTTACTCTGGAACGGGAACAAGATTTGTTCTTTTTCTTTGTCCGAGTGCACTTAAACTAGGAGGATAATACAGAGAACAATTTTGATGGAAATTATGGTATGTGCAGCATGATGTAACAAAAGTTTTGATTATCAGCACCCAAGCCAGCACTCCATAAGCATCTCATATCTGATAACAAGTATGTGCTCAGAGACACCGAGAAGTAAAAATTCTATGTACCAAATCCGGCCAGACCTACTGGTCGATTGCAGCCTCTAAATGTAAGCATAAAGTAGACTACCCAAATCCTTGTATTAAACACGATATTTAAGCATGCAATTTGGCACAGAGAAGAAAGTTTTGTATGCAGATGATGGGAGTGAATGACCTCTGTTTGGCCTGAGACAGTTTTGGAGTAAGAGAAGGTTCAGAAGTATTCTTCTGCTGAAACACAAAAGCAGACATCAACGCCACCGCTTCTTCTGGTTCCAGGTCATCCAGTTGGTTTTCAAACAAACACTCTGTGGCTATCAACTCCTCCCCAGAGTTCATTTCGCAAGCAACACGGCCTTTTATTTGAACCACAAGATCAGCATCGATACATCCAATTTCCTGCAGAACATCTATCTGAAAATACAAAGCTAAACTACTAAGATGAATCACAAGTGTTAAGACAATTATCACAAGCCACAAGCAACTAATAAATATCATGTGCATTGTAGAAATGTACCCGGCCTTGAAAGTCTGGCATTTGTTGAAGTGCTTCATCTGACATTTCAAACTTAAGAGCATCGACTTCCTCACTGTGTCTCTTTTTCTCTCTTGCTAACTTACTGTGCTCGTCCAACTTTATACATCCATGGCACTTATTCTTTGCCATCTTTTGCAATAAGTTAGTCCACTTGTAGTATGTTGCCACGAGATTCACATCTGTCAACTTCAGATCTGAATCAGAGTCACCACCATGAAAGTCAGCTTTAAGAGCGAGTTCAGCTTTAACAATTCTCAATTTATCCCAAGTGTTGGGCACATTTTAACAATTAATGAGAACATGCAAGCTATTATGTAAGTAGGCTAGAAGGCTTTCTCAACAATTAAATTTTGAACCTAACAGAAACAACTGAACAGAAAGGAGAAAGAAAAGGGGACAAACGAATATCAAATCAAGGAGTGAATTCAAATTTCCAACAGCACAAAAATCAACCAAAGAAGGCATGCATCGCAACTCTATAGTTGCACTGTTGCATTAAGGTGTATATTTATCTGGGATTGAAGGGAATTCTGTAATGATACAACTGTACTTGCCCAGAATCTTGTTTCTTATTTGGAATTTGAATTGACAGATAGATCTACCTGTACGTGGATCCAAGGCTGGAGGGTACTTATTTTCGTCGGATTTTGTGTCCAACAGCTGTTGAACTGTCTTGGAGTAAGCAGCACTGCTATTGTCTTCAAGAAGCCCAACTTGATCAATTTTTATCTTGCAATTGCATATGCATAGAAAATCTTTGATGTCGACTTCTTTAACCTCAAAGCTCACCCCAGCAGCAGAACCCTGGCGTGGTAATTTTATGTTGATGACACCCTTTCCTTTCCGAGTTTTGACACCAGAACAATAATCTTCATCAAGACCACGTTTAGATTTTGGTGCCACAAAAAACCCTTGTCGAAAGTCCGTGCTTTTGCTGTCTTGCAAGTTACCACTACCCAGTGGAGTCTGCGGCGGTGGTTCAGGTTTCAGCACCAAAACAATATATTGTTTATTAGTAGCACTAGGTGCTTTCACGACGACTCCAAGCAAGTGGTCCCGCTCCTGTTGGTAAAGCATGATATACAGTATTAGCATACCCATAATATTTGGAATTTGAGTTATTTTTTTATAGATATAAATCAGATGCCAGCATAATATCAGTAACCACAAATCACGTAAAGAATCACCAAAAGTCATGCAGGAAAAGAATCATATCTAGCAGTTAGTAACACATATTGCTACAGCATGTTCACTGCATAATAACACTAATCAGAAGAGCAATACTACAATTTGATCCTGAGGGAGGGCAAGGACGGGGAACTTAATATAAAAAAACAAATGGTTTAGGATATGACTGGAATAAATGTGTAACTATGTAAGGAACTCACTGACTGTGATTTCATGACTACCACTCTCCCAGTTGTAAGAAATTGTTGGGCAACAGGAGACTGCATAACTGCCTCCAATATTTCCGTGTTATGATTCTCAGCTTCCAAGTGGATGTCATAATACTCCTCAATAGCTGGTTCACCTTTTATACATCTACATGCAAAGTAACCATGCAACACAAAGGTTTGTATGTGATGAAAGGCTAAAAATAACATCAAAAAATAAATTGCAGTACAGCATCTAATTTGCTCACATTTCATTGATATTAGTATCATAGAGATTCCCACATTACACATCTACTAAACTGATCAACAAGGACAACCCACCGGCCATTGTTTAAAAAAAATCAATTTTTTTTTTATATCATTCATAAATGCTAATATGCTGCTACAAGTATACAAATTAAATTATTATACAAGTCCATAAACTTACTCGATAGTTTTTGTAGCCTGAGCAAGCTTTCGCATCAGAAGTTGCTGCTGTTCTGGTAGTTTCTTCTGAGCATGGAACTCAGCAAAACTTCTTTTCAGCATGTCCTCCACCTGCAGTGACAGTCCCAACCAATATTATTAAAATGGAGTTACTTACACTGCAGAGCTAAAACCTTTACTTACGATATGAAAAGCAGACTTGTATTCTTCATAAACACAGAATAACTTAAAAGGAAAAATCGATGTGAGTTGATAGAATACTGTGAGACTCAGTTTAACATGCAGAAGCCATTCCTTTATCCAATATACCCAAGATTGTTATATTTTAAGTGCAGACCAAGCTAAAACCTTACGGACTTATGATATGAAAAGAAGACTTGTATTCTCCATAAATAAAGAATTAACTAAAAGGAACAATCATTATAACTTTATGAAAAATCAGCTTTTGCTGATAGAATACTGTGAGAATGAGATTAAAATCCATAAGCTATTCCTTCACCCAGTGGGGCCATGATGGGAATTACTTTAAATGCAGCCTGAGCAGCACCTAACGGGTTTTCTTTCCCCTCCTAGTGAGCCTCGTTGAAATATTACTGATTCTGGGCCACTCTATTTACAAGAGGCATATATTGGTTATACCATAAGATGCAGACATTATATTTAGCTCCTAGAATTTGGGATGTTAATTCAATTTTGGTAAAATGCTGATCTGCAATCCTTTTCCCTTCCTGATTTGTATGAAAGAAGTAACTAGGTACCTTCAGTTCCTCAACACGAAGGAGATGCAGGATCATAATATAGGTAAGCCGAAACTGAGATTCAAGTCTGGTTGCACTTCCAACTATGACATGCTTCAAATCACTCTCTCCTAGGATTTCATCACGGCACATTACAATAACTGTACCAATTTTATCAAGTCCTCTTCTGCCAGCACGGCCTGCCATTTGAGTGTATTCTCCTGGAAGTAATTGTCTAAATTCCTTGCCATCAAATTTCCTTAATGTATCAAAAACAACCTGCAAAACCCTTAAAGAATGTTAGAATGCAACCAACACAGAGCAAACGTGTATAAAGATGCCCAGTCGGTTGTCACTAACCCACTTGTAAATTTACAAGATATTCTATTGGCAAATCAGAAATGTTTGTCAAAATTGAAGTTTCATCAATACAAACAAACCACAACTAGTACAGGACATGAAGTGGCTCTGCAGAAAATTATACTCTAGTTAGGTGTCAGAGACTATGTTCTTTCTTGTTTTAATGAAATACTGATTAATGGAACATAAAAGTATAGAACTCAAGTATGAAGTCAAAACCATCAAGCGAATCAGTTTAATGTTGGAATTGAATTAACGAGACTTCTACATGACCACGTTATAAGATGTCAAAGTAGAAGATCTTACAGGAGCAGCCTCAAATGATGGAAATAATTAGTTCAGTCAACAGATTTGCAAACACTTGTGCCAACAGGACTATTTCTAAACTTGTACGACTATTTCTTTGAAGTTTTTTAAGATTGATTGATGTTAATCAATTCAAAATTAAAAAATAGAAAACCAAGTCAACAAAAGAATTCGGATACATAGAATATGCGCCAAAGGACAAAATAACATTTTTTTTTTTTAATATTTGTAGCAGAATTATCCTTCCCATTTTGAGAAAACTGCATAACACAACTCACCGTTCTAGCCGGTGCGTTAACCCCCATTGCAAATGTCTCTGTTGAGAACAAAACCTACAACAACAGAGATAAGCAGTAAAACATTATAGATAAAAAATGAGCGTAACTCAATCAAATGCGATAACAACAATGGTGAAACCTGAACTCTAATGGTCATTATTAACACACATATACAAACTATTTGCAATATTTTTGTTAACCACTAAAGATCATCAAAGGTACCTGGTGTATCATTTTGAAAATCGAAGTACGAATGTCACAACACAGAAATAATACAGAAGTGAAATACCTTGATCACTCCACGACAAAAAAGCATTTCCACAACTTCCTTAACAATTGGAAGCAGTCCAGCATGATGGACACCAATCCCTCTATGAAGAAGGCTTTGAACTCTGACAACCTGAATATCAAATCATATCATGTCAAGCCTCAAGGTTTTTCTGGTTAAGTATAAAGAAATATTTAGCGTGCAACCGAACCTGTGGTAAAGTCCTATCAGATCCCTTTAGCCGCGAAAATGCTTTGTCACAGAAAACACGAATCTCACTTTTCTCAGAACTACTTGTAAGGTCAGTCCCATACATACTATCAACTGACTTATCACAGCGATTCTTTGAGAAACAAAATACCACCACCTAGGCAGACATTGAAACCAAGATTACATAATTATAACTACTACAAGAGAAGGTAACTCTAAGTTACTAACACAGGCTTAACAAGAATAACGCAACAACTCTCTGGTTCCTACATATTGGGTGGAAATTCCAATCTCGCCATGGACTATTGACAATACTTTCGTAGAAGCTACAGCTGAAAAAAATGGAAGGAATCAATGTTTTTTTCCCCTGTTAAATATGAAACTAATGCAGAAAACACATTTCGTGGTGCTTTCCTCTTGTTTTTCTAAAACTACTCTACTTCAGTAGAAAAAAACTAATTTTTATTTTTTGAGTTTTCCACTTATATTTTATTTAATAGGAGGAAAAAAAAAACTACACAATCCTTGCAGGTGGTAGTTGTATTCTTTCCATGAATGACTAGAATCAAATGAATTGAAAGCAACAGGCATGCGCCATAGGGATTATATTCGAACATACAGGTAATAGTGACATCTTTGAGAGCTTGTTAATAAGTGACAACCACAAAGAAGCATCTGATCTTCTTAAACCCCAACTGTTCATGCCATTTTTGTTTTGATTTTCTCCTCTCATTCGGGAGAAATTCCCTGAATATTGGGGACCAGATTGCTTCTTCTGTTTTCCGCCCCAGTTTGAACTTTGTTTTTGAGATCGAGTCCCATCATGAGAAGCTGAAGCTGGTGCCTGTGATCCACTACCACCAGTGGCAGAACTCATATTCTTTTTCTTAAATGCATCTTTTGCAGCTTCGAACCCCTTGCGAATAAAGCTTTCACTTTCACATATTTTGTAAAGTTCTCCGGAGTAAAATAGACAGTGCTCCAATGGGACTGGTCTTTTTGTAGTCCTGATATCAGAATTATACTCTCAAATGTGAAAATCGTGTAAATAAGTTGACAACAATGCAATTCAAATTACCTTTGAGCCACATCCTTATATAAATAGTTTGAACAACAAGACAAAAACAGATCAAGAGAGTTTCAAATAATTTGAACTGTCACAAAATAACCAAAATAACATAAATAAATCCATATGCCACAAAGATTCATGCTTACCCGGTAACACGGATTTGCTTTTGCTTTGTCCGTCCAATCCAGTCAGCAAACTCGACTTTGTTTGGTACCTACGAGTTCATAATTAATACCTAATGCAATGCATCTTGTGCTGCAAACAAAAATAATAAAACAGGGGCAGGGGAAAATAAAGACCAACTGTCCACATATCAAATTCCAAGTATATTTACTGAAGCTGAGAATTTAGCTTAAGAGCAACAACAGTTATTCCAAAGTTTTGAGAATAGGCACTCCTAAGATGTATACAAAGGAGTAGGCACCACGGTAAGGTAAACAAGCAAATCCACTTGCTACCCAGGTTACGATAATAGGTACATTCTTCCAACCATAGCATTTATTATCAATCAAATTATTTGATCTAAATCATCTGATCCTAATATATTCTAGTACTACAAAGTCAGAAACAATAACTTTTAAGAAATTCTTTGCTGTATCACCTAAATGCCTAATCAATAATTTATTTTGTCAAATAAAAGACTATAGTGATCAACAAACTTAAACCCTTATACTTTTCTTTTATAGATAATCATACTTCATATTTGCATATTTCATTCATGATATTTGCATATTTCATTCATGTTGAGATTGGCAACAGTATCAGGAAAAAGTAAATACCGTAGCTGAAAGGAGGACAATATTGATGTGTCTTGGAAGCATTATAATAACTTCTTCCCAAACAACACCTCTTTCGACATCATTGACGTAGTGCACTTCATCAAAGATAACCTATCTCTCACAGAAATGCAGAAAGAGTAGCAAAAAAATATTTTTGCTTATTAAAAAAAAACTGGGGAAAACAAAATACAAAACTTAACCAACAAAATGATGGGAAATTACTGTTCAAAAGAATATCACAGAAAATGAGCCTCTTACCCATTCAATATCACGTATTATGTCAGCACCGCGATAAAGCATTGACCTCAATATTTCAGTTGTCATAATGAGACAAGAAGCCTCTGGCCTCAAGCTAACATCACCAGTGAGAAGTCCAACATCAAATTTTCCACACAAATCTCTATATTTTTGGTTGCTGATGGTTTTGATAGGAGCTGTATACACAGCTCTGGTGCAATGCTGCACAAAATTAACATAAGGGTCAGAATCAACAAAGAAACCAAATATATATGATTAAAGAAACAGCAAGCTCAAAGATTCAAGGTATACTTTTGATGCTAAAGCAAATGCATATTCTGCAACAACTGTCTTTCCAGCTGATGTGTGAGCAGCCACAAATACCGAGTCCCCCTTTTCAAGATAATAAATAGCCTGTAAACATCCCAATGCGGAGGAAAGTTTATTTAGGGTATAAAACAGAATTTCACAGCAATCTTAAAGATAATAATGTTAAATAATTTGTAATCTATAACGTGAGAGAAAAGGAGGAAAGTAGATTTAGAAATATGAACGATTTCTATGTGCAAGTTTTTTTCGTCCACAAAATCCTACAATTTACTGTCACATGAAAAGTCTGATGACAGTTTCAACATGAGAAGCTGCATTATCATGACATCTAGATTCTGTAAAGAAGAAGATATAAAGTTGTTTGGACTGCCCTCTCTAATGCATATGGTGAAAATATGGATAATATAATTAAGTAGCTACACAACTGTTTAAATTTGATCCTTCCCAATAGCACTACAAGTATAACTCACCCAACAACATACCTATATCTAGCCCTGTTCTCTACATGACAACAATGTACAACGCACTTAACCATGTTGACTTCATTATGTAGTCAGTAAAATCAATGTCTGTGGGTCATCCGCAACATCCCACTTTTGAAACAGACTGAGAGTGATGTATATGTACAAATCCACAGTTGATCATTTTTTTTTCATCATTATAATTAAATTGTATTAGCTAAAGGGATATGAGCTCAACTACAAGCCAAGGAAAACCAAGCTTAGTAATTAAATATCAGAATTTTATCTCTCAAAACTAATCATTGAGCAAGGATCTACCGCTACCATTTTTACGTGAAACTAATCAATCTATAAATTTTGGTCTAAAAGAATTTTACAAGAAAAAAAATAAATCAGTCTTCTAATGGAAAAATAGCAGAAGAGAGTTTAGATTGACCGATACCTCCTTCTGGAATTTGTCCAATTCAAAAGGAAAATCCATTGCTTTGTTGGGAACAAGATCATGAAAGTTCTCTGCAATATATTCAGTACCTCCACTAATAGCCCAAGCCTGCCAATGGTGAACTAGTTAAAAAATAAAAATATAGCAGTGAGCAAGTTTCAGTTAAAAGCATGAAACATGACATGTGGAAATATTAGAAATTTTCTGTAAACTGTTACTTCACAACTAAATACCACCTTCGGATTTTGTTCATCATCTTCACCAGTTCCATTAGATCTTGACTTTGTTTCTCCTGCCTCAACTGACAAAAGCTCATCCAACAAAGACAATTCAGGCTCACAAGAATCGATGGCAACATCAACCTCCTTTGCTTCATCCTCTGACTTAACAGATTCCGATCCTGACAATTGACCTTTGTGGACGGCATCCACATTAGCCCAAAAATAATGAAAGCAAAACACTTAAGAGACTGCTCACAGAATTGTCCTTTGTTCAAAGTTACCCTGTGAAGTATTTGAAACATAATCCACAACCCTAGTTGATGTTTGACAGGCAGGGGGAATAGAGTTAAATTTTCACTTTATGAATTATTATAGATGCATAGTTTATTAACCCTGCAACTAGTAGAAGCTGAAATCCAATGTGGATACATGATCTTGAAATGTATCACAGTTCTGCATAATCTACTTTCTACACTTAGTTGAGAACAAACATCAAAGCAATCTCAACCTAACAGAGCCAAGTTAACCGGAGCTGATTTGAAAGCAGAAATATTCTAAATCTAGCCTACGACTGCCCTGATTTTATAAGCCTAAGCATCAAGGCCCAGTGAATTAAGTTACAGCTCTTACTCTTAACCCATAAAATTCTAAACATTATAAACAAATTGTATCCAGTTAGCAGTTTATACATACCATCTCCTTCAAATTCAACAACTTCCTCTTCCCAAGCCTTCTTGAACAGGTCATCAAACTGTACAGACAACCCACTCTGCGAATACTAGCAAGACATAAAAATAAAACATTTGTCAACTTAAGATAAGAGACAATTATAATATAGAAAGGATAGAAGTATAAAAAGAATATAGAAGGAACCACTGAGTTTTTAAACTATGACTCAGTAGAGAGAGAGAGAGAGAGAGAGAGAGAGAGGCAAAACTGACCAGTTTTTCATCTGACGTGCTCTCCATGGAACTTTGATCCTTATATACATTCCACGAGCATGGATAGGCCTTCCAAAAAAGCTATTCCATCAATATTATGTTATGTATAATTTATATTTTTACAACTTTCAATCTAGATGACAACTAAATTAACCTTTAGATCACCAAGGTCCAATCCTTGCTTAAAGCTTGGAGGTACAGCCTGAGGAGAGCCACCAACCAGAAGTTCGCGTACCCATTCGCCATTACAAGCACCATCAGGAACAACTCTTTCTAGAGATTGGGAATCATCCAAGCCTCCTGGACGAAAAGGGCGGTTGTTGATGCTTCCCCGTACAAAATCCTTAGCTGGTCCAGCCAAACGTGGCAATGAACCAGACTCTCGAGCTCCTACTATAAGTTCTGACACATCCACCTAAACCAATATAAAAGCAAACTCTGGGACACACTTAGAAACACAAGGGTAACAAATGTAGCACTAAAACAGCACAAAAACCCTAAAGAAGAAAAATTCCTGGTGATTTAGATTGTATTCTAATAGCATCTAGAACAATCAATGAATTATATAAACCCCCATTGTGCTTTTGATTTCCCACGCTAAGCTAATCGACATGTGTGGGTAAACACAAACACTGGGTGAACCACATACCTGCACAGATTTAGGTTCCCATTGACCTTCAGCCGACCCATTCTTCTGGCGCCGAAATGGCAATTCCCATGTGGGAACCACAACGCAGCGCGGCAGTGATGGCTCCAAGGGAACATCTGCCTTATCAAACCAGTCAAAATCCCACTGCCTCCCAACCTTTTCGGGTGCAAATACTTCGTCATCCAATCTCAGCGACAGATACTTCTCCTCTATATACTCTTTTATCGATCCGGGCGTCTCCCTAGGAAAAGCAGGCGGCTGATACACGCAAAACAACGCATACATTAATATCCGAATTTCGAGTTGCAGCCATGTTTAGCAAATTGAAAATACTCTCCTAGTCTCCAGTTTCCGGAAACAAATTTTGAAACCAATCTTTGGTTGCTTGCCATTGAAGCATTCAAGCTTTCAAACTTACACTCTCCACATTACAATTCAGCTTCCAAATGCACTTATACCAAAACCCAACACGACAATTCGACACTTGAACATAATGGCATCCAATTTATGCAAATTAAGAAGTAAAAGGGAGTGACTTTGAGAAGGCAAACCCTAGAAGAAAACAAAATTGGCAGCGGAATTGCATAGTGGAAGGAGAGAACCAACCAGAATGAAATCAGGAAGAGACTTGACGGGGTCGGAGCTTTCAACGGTGGAGAGGGGCTCAAGCCGGAGGTGGCCACTGTGGCCGGAGAATCCGACCCGGAACGAGAGCCCGTTCGCGGCTTCTATGGGATCCATTTTTTGGGATCCAGGGTTGGAGTGTTTCGGGGGTTAAAAAACCTTTCGAACACTCTTGATTTTTTATTCCGATTCCGAAGGGTCTGATTTTTGGCGGGTTTTGTTTGATGGGCTGTCGAAAGAATTCAAAGAAGTGTCGTCGTTGTCACTTCTTCATGTCTTTGGTTCAACTATATGTAGAAAATAGTATCTTAGTGAGTAAGAAATCAGAGTTTTAGAGAGAGAGAATTGTTAAACTGTATTTTCAGTTGCATTAAAATTCTGTGTACAATCAGTATTTATACATAAATACCAAAGTTAACTAATTATGCTGACTCAGCACTCCCCTAACTAACATGTAGACTAAGGTACTAATGTGGTGCTTCACACCCTTATTCAGATTGTGAACCTTCATTACTCCTAACACAGCCCCTCAAGCTAAAGGTAGAGGAGCGAACTGAAAGTTTGTCAACCAAGGGAGCAAAACGATCAGCCGAAGAAACTTGGTGAAAATATTAGCAATCTATGACATTGTGCTAACATGTTGAACACCAATTTGTCCCAAAAAACCTTCTCTCAAATGAAATGATGATCATTCTCAACATGGTTTGTCCGAGCATGGAAAACTGGATTGAAAGCTAGTGATGTTGCACTCTTGTTATCACATAAGATGACAGGTTTTCTGAGAAAAGGGAATGAAATATCAAAAAGAATCTTGCAAATCCAAGTAATTTCTGCAGCAATGCTTGCAAGAGACCTGTATTCTGCCTCAATGGATGACTTAGCCATTGCGTTTTGTTTCTTAGCACTCCAAGACACCAAATTCGATCCCAAAAACACACAATATCTACTTGTAGAGCGTTTGTCAACAAGGTAGCCAACCCAATCATCATCGGACTAAGCTGTGAGATGTTGAGCACCTTTTGTAAACCATAGTCCTGGTCAATGGTACCTTTGAGATATCGTAAGATATGCTTTACAGCTTGCAAATGTATGGTTTTTGGAGCCTGCATATGTTGACAGACTTGATTCACTACAAAAGCTAGATCAGGTCAAATCCTGGTAAGGTACTGCAATGCACCAATAGTGGACATGTAGGAAGTAGGATCTGGAAGTAAAGTACTAGAGTGATCCAGTTTAGAATAATTAACTAGAGTGTTGCATGGTTTAACACCTAACATATTAGTTTTCTTGAGCAAATCCAAAGCATACTTAGACTGATGAAGAAATAAGCCTTTGGAAGACCTTTGCACTTCAATTCCCAAAAAATATTGAATATCACCAAGATCTTTAATAGGAAACATAGGTTGTGGTTGAGAAATAATGGTTTGGTATACTAAAGATGAGCTACTTGTGATGATTATATCATCAACATAAACCAAGATGAATGTCACATCCCAGCCTGGGCCCCCATCATATTCCGGGTTCGACTCCATCATAGCATAATATTGTCCGCTTTGGGCCCCAACCACGCCCTCACGGTTTTGTTTCTAGGAACTCACACAAGAACTTCCCAATAAGTCACACATCCTAGGACTGCTCTCGCGCGAACTCACTTAACTTCAAAGTTCCGATGGAACCCGAAACCAGTGAGCTCCTAAAAGGTCTCGTGCTAGGTAGAGATGAGAATATACATAGGCGATGTGGGATGTTACAATCTACCCCCTTAGGGGCCCGACGTCCTCGTTAGCATACTTCCGGCCAGGGATTGGCTCTGATACCAAATTGTCACATCCCCTCTAGGGCCCCCACCATATCCCGGACTCGACTCTACCATCGCACGATATTGTCCGCTTTAGGCCTCAACCACGCCCTTATGGTTTTGTTTTTGGGAATTCACACAAAAACTTCCCAGTGGGTCACCCATTCTGGGATTGCTCTCGTGCAAACTCGCTTAACTTCGAAGTTCCGATAGAATTCGAAGCCAGTGAGCTCCCAAAATGTCTCGTGTTAGGTAAATATGAGAATATACGTATAAGGCTTACAGGATCCACTCCCCTGGGCGATGTGGGATGTTACATGAAGATGATAGTTGTGTCTTTCTTGATGAATAAGCTAGTAACTGAAGAAGATGGAGAGGAACCCAAGGAAAGAATAGCTCTAGAAAAGGCTTCATGCTAAGCTCTAGGGGCTTGTTTAAGATGAAGAGGATGCCCACAATGAAGAACTTGATGACCATGCTAGTTACAAAGCTGGCATGGAATTGATTTCCCAGATAAGAAAGATGATTGACCAAACTAAAAACCATCAGATCAAGATGGACCAACACCAAGAATTCCACCAATTTGGTTAGTAGAGCGATTTCCCCCAAAATTGTGATTTTGATTGAATTTGGTACGATTCTAGCTGCGACCTCGATAATTCTCTCAGAATCCAGAGTTATGACCATAATTATTAGAGGATTGGGCAACATAAGCATGAAATAGAGTAGATACATTGGATGCAGTTAATCGAGTTTTACGCTTTTGAAAGGAAATTTCCTTGCTCAAAAGTAAACCATGGAGTTCATTAGAAGTAAAAGGTTCATCTCTGGTTTCAATGGAATCAACAAATGATTTATAATCATCAGGGAGACCAGATAGAATATAGGCTACCAAATCAGACTTAGAAATCGGTTCACCCACAACAGCCAATTTGTCAGAAATTTCTTTAAGTGAATTGAGGTAATTAGTCATCAAAGAATCACCTTTTTTGATCGTTTGAATCTTAGCACGAAGACTATGAATGTATGTGCGATAAGCTCTAGCAAAATGTTTTACGAAAGAAAGCCACGTAAATCTGCATTCATCCATTCCAATAGTCCAAGGAAAATGATCTTTAGATAGAGTCGAATTTATCCAAATCATCAAGATTTGATCTCACTCACACCAAATTGAAAACACTTTCCTAGTCTTCAGTTTCCGGAAACAAATTTTGCAACCAACCTTTGGTTGCTTGCCATTGAAGCATTCAAGCTTTCAAACTTACACTCTTCACATTACAATTCAGTTTCCAAATGCACTTATACCAAAATCCAACACAACAATTCAACAATGAAACATAATGGCATCCAATTTATGCAAATTAAGAAGTAAAAGGGAGTGACTTTGCAAAGGCAAACCCTAGAAGAAAACAAAATTGGCAGCGGAATTGCAAAGTGGAAGGAGAGAACTGACCATAATGAAATTAGGGAAAGACTTGGCAGGGTTGGAGCTTTCAACAGTGGAGAGGGGCTCAAGCCAGAGATGGCCACTGTGGCCAGAGAATCCAATCCAGAATGAGAGCCCATTCACGGCTTCTATTAGATCCATGTTTTAGGCTTTAGGGTTGGAGTGTTTTGGGGGTTAAAAAAACCTTTTGAACACTCTTGATTTTTTTTATTCCGATTCCGAAGGGTTTAGTTTTTGGCAGGTTTTGTTTGATGGGTTGTCGAAAGAACTCAAAGAAATGTCATCGTTGTCACTTTTTCATTGCCTTTGGTATCAACTATCAACCGTTTTATTTTTTATTTTTTTTTATCGCAAATGGTCATTGAGATTGATCAAACTCATCGTTTTGGTCCCACACTTTCAAAATCAATCAATATCATTCCTGACATTCACTACCCTACGTTAATTTGGTCTTTGCGTCAAGATTCTGTCAACTATTTTGTTAGATTGTATGTATGACCCACAAATTCAATGCAATGGTGACATGTGGATTACATAAAATAAGGTTTTTATCGTAAATGGTCCTTTACATTGATTTAACTCCTCATTTTGGTCATTGAGTTTCAGAAATCGATCAATCTAGTCCTTGACTTTCAATACCACACGTCAATTTAATTATTCCATTAAAAGTTCGTTAATATTTTTTGTCCCACTAATCCAATCATATGGCGCGACGTGGATTATTTTTTTTAATTGAAAACTAAAAGTAAAATAAGAAACTAAAAATCAAAACTAAAAGAAAAATAAAGTCATTGTCATCTTCATAAGGTATGCTAAAAAAGAAAAAGAAGGTACCATAAAACCACTAGAATACTTGGCCTCTTGAACTCACTCCTCATTCTTTGTAGTTGGTTATAGTCCCATCAAATTTGAATTGAATTTGGATTCGATTTTATCAAATCTAGATTGAATTGTTTTCCAACTGGGGATGTGGGATGCGAGAAAAATGTCAATGTAGAATACTTTTCTGTTGGTTCACTCTTAAAAAAAATAGTTTCTTTTAGTTAATGAATTAGTGGGATCACATTAGCATACAATGAAAAATATTGATGAAATTTTAACGAAATGACTAAATTGATGTGCGGTAGTAAAAGTTATGAAATTTATTGATTTTTGAAACTCAATGACCAAAATGAGGAGTTTGATCAATGTCAGGGACTATTTGCGATAAAAACCCTTATTTTGTGTAATCCATGTGTCACCATTTCATTGGATTTGTGGGTCCCACGTACAAACTAACAGAGTAGTTGACAGAATCTTAACGGAATGACCAAATTGATGGATGGTGAATGTCAAAGACCACATTGACCATTTGTGATAAACCTTTTTTTTGTTTTTTTTGTTTTTAATTAACTTTTGTTGTGGGTATTTGATTACAAAATTTATCATTCCACATTTCTCCAAAAATTTATCATACCACTCGCTAAAGACGAATTTGAACTACGTTATTACTAGCACATTGTAAAGCTTAGCTCACTTCTCCACCTTAATGTAAATAATATCGTTTATTTAAAAAAAAAAAATTATTGTACCATGCATGTTTTAAGCACACTAAAAAGTTTCTTGAAATATCAAATTTTAAACACAAAATTAAAATTTAAAAATTTATATAGCACCTTAATTTATTGACCAACTACATTTGCGAGGAATCCATGCCATACCACATAAATTTGATATTTTTGTTGGAAAATACTAATATTAGTTTTTTTTACTATTATGTTTAATGTTGACATTTTAACATATTTTTTAAAATGAGTTACACTTATCACATATTTAATTATTTATTCATCATTTGTAACATTTTTTTAATAAAAATAGGACCGACCAAAGCAGTCCTTTCACTATTAAAAAAATAGTACATATGCAAATATTAATAAAAATAATATTTTTGTTTGAAAATACTCACAGTGACCATAAAAATCTTTGACGCAAAATGTAATCAAATTTCTTAGAGTATCTTTAAAGGAGATGTTAAATTTTAAAAATCAAAATGATAGTTGATAGCTTATGTGGCAATTTGACATTTTGTACAATATTTTATTTCACCAAATATGTCAAATAATAATATCATTTAATAAATTTTTTATCTTTTTGTGGAGTCTAATGATTAAAGCAACCAATTAAATATTTCAAAAATAAAACAATATTTATTATATATTCTATTAATTTATTAAAATATCATTTAATAAATTTAACATCTGCTGTCAAATTTGACAGCAAAAGACTTTGCTTTTAAATGACTTAGCACCACCTAAAAAAACTAAAGGCTCATTTGAATAAATTTTGCTGTTATTTTTTCACTGGTATATACCTATGTAACAATTTTAATATCTTATTTGGAAATACTCGGATTTCAAAATGTTTCTAATAAATTGCTACTTGCGAAAGCGATTACGAGCTGAAGAAGTTGGTGGTAATTACCAATTTTACCAAAACCATCACTGGTCAGCACGTGGCATAAGTTGGCACCGTACGTAAATTAAATTGTATTTTAATGTGGTTTGGCGTCCGGTGCTCCAGAAACTTCTCCTACGTGTTCCTTCCTTATATAATGCCTTCGGTTTTCGCCGCTCGGGTTTCACCAATCATTCCTGTTCTCAGACAAAGCGATTCCCCACAGAGCGAGAGGAGAAGGCGAGAGATTGATCGTTGATTTAGGAAGGTGAAGAGTGATTAATCTCTGCCTGTGATTGCTACGGTAAGCCTTCGTTCCCTCGCGGTGTTTCGTCTTCACTGATCTGATGATAGTTGTACTTGTAGGCAATTAGATTTTCTCATTCAATTATTCAATTTATTGTTGTTGGTATAAATTTACACCTATTCTTCTGTTATATTTTGTTGGCGATCGTTTTTAAGTATTAATTTTTGTTTTTAAATAAGCGACGTCTATTTATCTAGAAAACTAACGTTTGTGGTATTGTAGACGCTAATTCCGATGCGATTTGATATTAATTTATGAGAAATTTAGGAATCTTTGATTTTTTTTTTAATACATTTTCGTTGCTGAAACTGGTTATTAATTGTTGCGTTATGATGGTATGTGAGAATCTGGTTGTTTGAATTTAATGATGTAATAAAAATTACAAAAAGTTGAGATTTTGGTTTTTTTTTTTGGTGATCTTTTGATTTTTGTTAATTATGTATTCGTGTTATTCCTGATACTAATCTGGGTTCTTGTTTGTATTCTATCTCAGATGTCGTACTCCAGAAGGTCAGGGTGCGTTTTGTTCAGAACTAGTCCCTTGCACTGTTCTTAAAATTTTTATGATTAGTCAATAGCTAGAGGTGGCATATCAACCCATTGCGTTTTTTATGGGTACCCATTAAGACCCGTTTAATTTTATATCACCATAGCATAGAGGTGAGATTGGAAGTGGTGATGATGGTGCAAGGTGAAATCAAACTAAATGAGTCTTAATGGGTACTCATTAACAACCCAATGAGTAGCCTTTACGAATAGCCATGTTGGTTGTAATAATTCATTTTCAATTTGTTAATTTTCATTTTACTTCATCAGGTATTCCTACTCTCCATCCCCGAAGCGATACAGTGGTTCCCTTTCGAGGTCTGTTTCAAGGTCGAGATACAGGTCAAGGTTGTGCCTTTAACAAAGTTGCTTCTCATTTGGACAATTTTAATTGGTATTTTTTATGTTGTGGACGTTTCTGATTGTATGCATTTTGATGCTGGCTTTGCAGAAGTCCGTCTGTGGAGAACCCGGGGAACAATTTGTATGTGACTGGATTGTCGCCTCGGGTTACAAAGAGAGAGCTAGAGAAGCACTTTGCAGCTGAGGGAAAGGTATGATTTCCCTTTCCTAATTATTTGTTATGTAACTCGGAAGTTATTTATTATTTCTGTGGTGTTCTTAGTTTCCGTACCTTTGGTTTACAGGTCACTGATGTCCATCTCGTGGTTGATCCATGGACAAGAGAATCTCGGGGATTTGGGTTTGTTACAATGGAAAATGTTGATGAGGCTGAGCGCTGTATCAAGTACTTAGATGGATCTGTACTTGAAGGCCGTGTCATTACAGTGGAGAAGGTAATGTTCCTTAATTTTTCATTTCGATGATTGATCAACTGTGACATCTTTTAGTCTATGTTATTTGATACCACACTTCATTTGGCAATGTTTATGGATTCAAGATGATTTGCTATGAGTTATTTGAGTTTGAAAGTTGTTTGCTTCTTTCCACTTGAAGTGTTTGTGGCAGCAGGTTTAGCTGTGTGAAGCAGCTCTACAACGAATTCCAAACCACAACTTAACAAACAAATCAAATTCAACAAGTATCAGATCTTTGGGGTCGTATGCCCTGCATTTCTCTCTTTCTTTACATATTAGAATGTTGTGCTATTTCAATTATTTTCTATTGCCCCGTTGATAATTTTGTCTTCTGAAGTCAACGTTAGTGATAACAATTTACAATAGTTGCATCCCCGTTGATTGGCATTTCCCTGCTCTCATTCTGTCTTCATCTATTTTAGGCTAGAAGGCGGAGAGGGAGAACTCCCACACCAGGAAGGTATCTTGGGCTGCGAACAGTTCATGGTAAGTTCATTTTAAAGACCATATCTGCATAGATGTACATATCTTGTTTCTGGCTCTAATGTTTCTTATTTTGTTGTAGTTCGTCAACGAACCCCTAGCTACTCACCTCCTCGTAGGTCTCCTACCTACTCTCCTTATCGGAGGAGCTATAGCCGGTCACCTCATTCATCTGACCAAAGCAGGAGCAGGTCATCCTCTCCACCCTACCGTAGGAGGAGGTCATACTCTCCTGAATACAGTCGGCGTAGATCTTACTCTCGGTCTCGCTCCCCCTACAGCAGGTCACCAGTGAGAAGGCATGATCGGGACTACTCTCCGTATGACTCCAGGGAGTATTCACCAGATGACTCTTACTATGGAAGGAGACACCGCTACAGGGCCTATTCACCAGATGACTCCTACTATGGGAGGAGACGCCGCTACAGGGACTATTCACCAGATGACTCTTACTATGGTAGGAGGCGTCGCTATCGTTCTGTCTCTCCTAGTGTGTCACCTAGGAGGAGGAGGAGGAGCTACACCCCCAGTGTCTCTCCCAGGCATAGGAGGAGGAGTTACAGGAGCTACTCACCTAGTGTTTCACCCGGACCTAGGGGGAGGAGTTACTCCCCCAGTCCTTTGCCCAGGCCTAGGAGGACCTCCAGGAGGAGTTATTCCCCTAGTGTATCACCTGAACCGGTGAAGAAGCGGTCAACAAGGAGTTACTCTCGAAGCGTATCTCCCAGACGCAGGAGCTCAAAGTCTCACAGGGGTTCTTCCAGGGGGAGCTACTCAAGCAGCCGGAGTCCGAGTGTGAATGCAAGTTCCAGATTTATGTCAAGATCCGCAACCCCTAGGTCTACTTCACCTTCATCGTGAAGGATGTTAACTTGCATGTGTCTAGCTTTGTGTAGGGATGGTGATTTCGTGATGTCGGTACCAATGGGTGGGGGGTTTGGGGAATGTCTATCATGCATTTTGGGATGGGTACTATAAGCTGATGATCAACTATTGTATATTGAGGAGTTGATCAGTCTGTCATTTTAGTGAAACGTTTCATGACTATCTAGTACTATTCAGTGTCTGATGTTTGGTTTGACCTTATGTATAAATTGAAGGCGCTACCTTTCATAAACGTTGAGCCCTCGCGAGTGATCTTGTGGCGAAGACTCGGCCGCAAAGATCCGAAACTAACAACATTCACATCCATGAGCTATCGTGCTATTATGAATTGTGAATGAAGAAATGGATGTTTCTTTCATAGTTTTGTTCAAGGTAGAAAATTGCTAGTTGCAACCATTTTCTCGTACAAAGAATCTAGCGAGTTATAAAATCCAACCCATTTACGAGTTTCAAGAGCTGCTCAAACTCGTCTCAACTTTCTCATGTGACGCGGTCTTGGACAGGTTTACGTGATGGAATTGGGACGAAAACTCCTCGGTTCTTGTAGTACTACTGTAATTTGGTTTGGTCCCCAACCACCACATAACCAAATGGAGCAATGATATTTTTCCCTTTCATGGTAATCGAGGAAACTTTGAAACTAACAGTGATGCAATCATAGGCCAAACGATTTCCAAACGCATTATTTCTCTTCTTACATACACTTGTTTATTTTTGTCTTTGGATCGTTGTGCGTATTTCAGTTAGATCTCAGGGACAATAATACAAACAGGGTACGTATGGTGGTTGCTACTTCTGTTGGCTTCTTTTATTCTCTACCTTAAGCTTCTCGTCTCATAATTACAACATTAACATAAGCATTAGAACCAGCACCGTGGAGGGATCTATGGCACGCGGCACTCCTCGATGTTCCAGATTTCCTTGGCGTACTGAGCAATTGTCCGGTCACTGCTGAACTTGCCAGACCCTGCAGTGCTTAGTATGGACATCTTCAGCCACCTTTTCCTATCCCTGCAGGTGAACAAAGGTGTCAAAGGTAGTGGAAATAGGTTATATTAGCAACTCTCCCTAAACCCTAAACCTTTTCCTAAATCCTTATCTTGTGGCGACGGGACTCATATTTCAAGCAGTGTGATTCATGACAACAGCCAACATGTGGGTAAATGCTTCCGGATCTTCTTTTCTAGTCGGAGTAGATACTGGCAATTCAAGAAATCCATATTGTAAAGGTTAGGAGGTTAGACATCTTACTTGTAAGCTTCATCTACTTTTGCCTGAGCATCCATATACTGTGCGAAGTCATGGCCAACAAGAAAATAATCACCGCGACCATAACCGGTGTTCCCCTCCAGAGAGTCAAGAAGTGGATTATAATCGTAGCTCCCAAATGCTCCACTCCTAACAAACTGCTTGGCTTCTTCAAACCGAGGATCTGGTTTGAACTGCATGATTTACAAGAAGGGGAAAAGTCAGATAAGGAAGAGTTGTGCTTGTTTACCAGTACGCACAAAAATGAATTAAATTTTCAGCTAGATGTAAGAAATTCATATTAATATTGCTCAGGCTTTGGCAAGTTCTCCCGAAATTAAAGCTTCATGATGTCAGTACCATTTTCTAACGAAGATAAGAAGACATCTACCTCTAAGAACAATGAGTGCAGAGCTTCCATACTACTTACACTGATCTGAGTGACACTAATATAATAAAGAGAAAATGACGCCTCATACCAGGCCGTTCTCTCTGTCCTTGCGCAGATTAGGGACTTCATCTGCTGTTGCACCAAAGAGGAAAAAGTTATCCTCCCCAATTTCCTCACGGATTTCCACATTTGCCCCATCCAATGTTCCAATTATGAGGCAACCGTTCAGAGCAAATTTCATATTGCTTGTGCCACTTGCCTCCATGCCTGCAGTGCTGATATGTTGTGACAGCTCGCTTCCTGGGATAAGTATCTCGGCAACAGATACATTGTAATTTGGAACAAATACAACCTGAAGAATTAATGGTTATTAGGTCAGAATCAAACCAGGGTCCCAACTCCTGACTGAAACTTTACAGGACGTCCGGAACCAATGCAAGCAAATATGAGATATGAAGCACCTCTTAAAAATATTAACCAACCTTCAAGTAGCTATTGACATCGGGATCCTTGTTGACCACAGCACCTACATCGTTTACCAGCTTGACTATTCTTTTTGCATTTGTATATGTTGCAAATGCTTTTCCTCCAATCATGATAGTACGTGGAGTTGTCTTCTTCCGCTCTTCAGGGCTCATCTCCTGCGACAGTTCAGTTACAGGCAAGTTCTCAAAAACCATGCAGAAATTTACTAGTGTTATAGCCTTAAAACCTGCCTCCAAAGAATTGGATAAAACTCTATGAAGTGTAATTAGTGGGTGCAAAACCATTACGAAGAAATTGACAAAGATGCATACAGAAATCAAGTTGGAAGAGCATGCAGGTTCATATGCTTTTTATACCTTTAACTTCTTATACCGATAAACTGCACCCAGAATATTCAGCAACTGTCTCTTATATTCATGGATACGCTTCACTTGTATGTCAAATAAACTGTTTGGGTCAATCTTGACACCTGCCACGTGCTCTATGTAATGTGCCAAACGCTTCTTATTAGCCATCTTGGCAGACGCCCATTCTTCTTGTAATTTTGAATCATCGGCAAACTGTTGGAGAAAACACATTGAGTTTTAATAATTCAACTGCAGGAACGCTCTGGCAAGGACAAACAATTCTATATATATATATATATATATATATATATATATATATATATGTTTGAAAACATAAATGCATACCTTTCGAAGACCTACAAGTAGGTCCAGGTTGGTAACCCATTCATCAGTTTTTAACCATTTGGTTATAATGTTACTGAGCTCAGGACTGCAAAAGCGAAGCCACCGACGAGGAGTAATCCCATTTGTTTTGTTTTGGAACTTTGTTGGCCATATAGAGACATAGTCTACAAATAACTCATTCTTCAAAATATCACTGTGCAATTGGGCAACACCATTAACCTACAATGACACAAGAAGCAATGAGTTTCTCGACGTCAACACTCAACAGCTCAAATGTGGAAATAAGGGGTTCTTATATTGTGGGAGGAAAAAAACAAAAGGAAAGCAGAAAATATTTATTTTCAAGCCTCATTAGATTTTACTACAAATGGGACTCTGAGATAAAATAGAATAGTCAAAATATGCACTTATGCAGAGTCGCAGACTGCCAATGGGTGTCTTCCTGGGAAGAACTTGCTTCTCCTCGTTAAAAGCTTGAGTTCAAGTCTCACCAATGTACATGGTGGACCGTACCTTAGAGTCATAGACTCTGTATTCACTATTGCACACAATCTCTTGCTTGCCCTCCCAACCCTTTTTCTTAGGGAAAAAGGGAATAAGTTGCCTTTCATAGAAGTTTATTGAAAGAAGATTTCTAATAACCAGGTTACCATATGTTTATGTTGAAGACAGCTCAGAATAAACTACAGGAGATACTTGTAAATTTCGCAAAATAGATGTCTTACCGTATGTGCAGACACCACACATAAATTTGCCATACGCACAACAGGCTTTTTGGGATTGTTATCCAAAACGCACAAGCTGGGAATTTTGCTCTCAAGATCAGTTCGTGTAGCACGTACCATAGCAATGAACTGCCAGGATGCAAGAATTTACATTAGGAGATGACAATTTTAGCATAAACAGCACAAAGCAGAAAAGATGAGAAATATTACTCTTTTGTCAATTTCTTCTATTATATCCATATGGCGAGGGAGAAGCTTCCACATTACAGTTTGTGACCATTTCTCAAGTGCTTCAGGAAGGACTGTGTGATTAGTATAAGCAACAGTCCTGGTTCAATTATTACGAGTTAGCACTTTATAACTCCTTGTGCAAAAAGCACTACAAATAAGTGGAGAGCAGTCATGGAAGAAACAAGAATGTGCGGCAACAACTTCAACCAAGAAAGTCTAAAAGAACATGAAATAGAATGCACCTTGTTGTCACTTCCCATGCCTCATCCCACGCAAGCCCTTCCTCATCCAATAGCAATCGCATTAGCTCAGGGATTGCTAGCGTAGGATGAGTATCGTTCATTTGGACAGCAACCTTTTTCGGAAATTCTGACCATTGCAATGAGTCTGTCCCCTGCTTCCTCTCCTTGAATCTACAAATAATATCCTGTAATTTCAAGATTTTAAGAGTGATGATCACAACATCTTGACGGGATGTCAAACTAGAAACTGAAAATGCCTCTTAACGAGAAGACTGGATATGTAATTTTCATCTTAAAAACAAAAAAACAAGAAATCTGAAATCAAGCACCACTGTGAGGGAAAACGTCAATCTGAAAATTTTCTCTAAATGTGTGAGATTCTTTTCACCTTCTCAACTTTAATTAAATTTGAAGTATTAAATGGTCATCTGGAACAGAAAATAGAAAGAAAAAAATGGTGACGCTTACACCAACAAAATAATGAAGGCTAAAATGATAATAAACCGACCTGAAGTGATGCACTGCACAGGAAGAATTGTTGCTTCAGCCTCAAAAGTTTCCCCTCCTCTGTGGCATCTCCAGGATACAAAACAGCACAAATCTGTAAAAGCACAATTTCATAACGTGGTTCAAGAAAACATTTAAAACATGACGATGAGGTGGAGACACATTATTATACACAGTAATATAAACATATATATGTACATATAACAAATTCAAAAGGCTTTTGATTGTATGTCTATTGAAGACTTGAACAATGGGAAGTGGTTCCAAGACTACCTTGCCATTAGGATATTAATGACCAACCTGTTGCGCTCGAGAATGAAGCTGCGCAGCAGATTCATACTGTCCATCATTAAATTGAAATAGGTTAAAATCCTCAGCAGATGCTTTAGCTTCCCATAGACGAAGACTAATAGTGTTCTTGGTTTTGTATCCTGGAATTGGCACATCATAAGCCAGAGCTCGCAAAACCTCTCCCTCAACCCATTTTCGGCTGTGATATAGTCATAAGAAATTATTGCTGAGTTAGTGTACATATATTTCAAGCAACCAACCAAGTTGCATGTGAATTTACGATACAACGACAACAACAAAGCCTTTTCCCTCTAAGTGGGGTCGGCTATATGAATCCTAGAACGCCATTGCGCTTGTTTATGTGTCACGTCGCATGTGAATTTACGATAATTGATTAAAAAACATTCTTGGAGTTACGAATCTAGTCTGTTATCAGTATTAGATACTTACGATCCATCAGGATTGACATGGACACGGCCAAAGAATCTGACAGGGTACACAACATCATGCCTGACAACTTCCCAAGGACTAAACTTCTGCATAAAATTCAATCGAAAAAAGTATCAGTAAGAATGCATGAACTACACGAAATTTTACAGAACTTAAGGTGATACAGAACCTCTAGCCAATCCTCAGCAGTTTCTTCCTGCCCATCCTTGGCGATCCGCTGCTTGAATAGACCATATCTGTACCTCAAACCATACCCCCACGCAGGTAAGTTTAGCGTTGCCATGGAGTCTAGAAAGCACGAAGCAAGCCTTCCCAGCCCACCATTTCCGAGTGCTGCATCTTTTTCCTACAAAGATTCATTTCTACCAATCATCCATCAACAGATTGCATGTCGATTTCATATAACAAGAACCAGTTAAGAATCCATTTTAAATGTTTAACAACCTCTGAGGTAAACAATACAACTCATTTCAACAACACTAGAAGTGAACACTCAAAAGTTAATTGAGTAGAAGAACAAAAACTCAATCTTTACATTACTAAACAAACGAAAATCGTATCGTAGATTACCTGCTCTGTTATTTCCTCCAGCTGATGCCCCAACTTGTTCAAAGCATCAGCATAAGCACTCTGAACATTCAAATTCCCGATCGCATTGGTCAAGGCTCGTCCTTGAAGATACTCCATGGACAAGTAGTATGTCTGCTTGGGATTCTCCTTGTGGAAATGCAGGTACGTCTCGTTCCATTGCTAAAAAAAGCCAACAAAGGCAAATATAAAAATCAAAACCGGATGCCAATGAAATCCCGGAGGCTGAGAGACTGCGGTACAGTACCTGGATCAGGCGATCGCGGACGCTGTCAGCTGTCGCGTAGTAGGCTTGCTCCGGCTCGAACTTGAACGGCGAGAAGTGGGGGCTGAATTTCGCGTGGTAATTGATGTTCGAAGCAATCTGCGATGGCTCTTCGGCTAAAGGATTTGCGGTCGCCGGAATCTTGAATGAAATGGCGGAGTCTGTGATTGTTTTTCCGTCCGATTTCTCAGTAAGCACCATGGCTGAACTCGCAACAGCTTCTCACTCCTCAATAGTATCTGAAAAAATCAATGCAAAGTTAGCAAATTAGTGTTGATTTACACTGTAAACAAAAAACCCAGAAGAGAATTGATCATACAAACAAAACCCAGAAGAGGAAGAGAAAAAATATTACATCTTTGAAGTGGGTTTTTGGCTTTTGGAATTGTGAGGTTCTTGGAGTGATATAATCAGCTGGAAATTATGAGCATAAAGGAATTTAACATAGAATCTGAATGGAGGAGGGAGGAGATATTTTTATAAAATAAAGGCCAAAGAGAGATATTTTAGTGGGAGAAGAGACAAGGAAGCAAACAGAAAGAGAGTTTTGGAAGTGAACTAGAGAGAGAGAGAGAGAGAGAGAGAGAGAGAGGAGGAAGAAGAAGATTGGAGGAGGGAGGTTCTAAATTTTCATATTTTTGTTTATTTTTTTCTCTTGTTTTGTTGGAGTGAAGTGAACGTGAACGGTCACATGAAAATGGAACCAAAAGAGTGAGTGAAAGGTGCAAATGACAAGCTTTTGCTTCAATTGGGGATCAGATTTTGACATTTTCTTTTGCCTTTTTTTAATTTTAGGTAGGGATCCCACGTCATTGCATTTGATCCAAGGTGCCTTGGATCACGTGTGCATGTAAGAATTCTTCATAAGGGGTGAAACTTAAGTAAAGTTACGTTAGCGACAATCGTTCACGATTCATTGAAAGTTGTCTTCGATGTAATATAACAAGGTTTTTTTCCATGTTAATGACTGATAAACATCTATAGCTAAGCGAAACAATTTTGTTAGCATCTCTTGACTTAGGTATGGGGTTGTGATTTATGTATAACATCGACAATGTTTACCATGATCAAAATTGTCTATTTTCTAATTCACCATTTAAAAATCGTTGAACCATATGATTAACGTTATCAAAGTATTAGTTAACTGAATAACATAGCTCGTCTATTTATTGAATAATCGTTAGATAATTAAAGGATTTCGAATTTGGTTGGTTTTTGGCAAGGTTAATCTTTAATTGATTACTCAAAAAATATACGATTGGATTATCGTGCAATATTGTACTATGTCAAAAAGAGCCGAGAAGATAGAAGGAGAATAGGCAAGTTTCCCAATGATGGAATAATGATACGTATCCCAAATGCTACTTTTATCACATATTTGTGTTAGTGGGTCCTACTTTTATTAGAAAGATAGTATAAATGATGATACAAATATGTGGTAAGATTAACATCACTCATCTAAAAAAAAAAAAAACTAATAATGTCATGATACAACTCTGTTGTTGTATGAGAGAAGTGCTTTTTCCAAAGGTAGTCCAAAAGCTTTGGAAGCATGAAAAGGGGTTTTACACGAAGAATGGAATACAACAGTTTATGCAGTGTGGGTTTGGGTTTTACATGTCCTTTTTATTGGAGTATATAGGACTATTACTACACGTGAGAAACATGTGCATGTATGGCTTACTAGATAAGATAGTATAAATAGCTTTTCCTTCATTAATATTTTAGTATGTTGTAATATCAGAAATATTAAGTGAAATATAAAGAGAGTTTTTCCTTTTTGGCTTCTTCTTCAAGCTTCCTCTTCCAGTATCTTTCTTGATTTCTATGGAGTTCATCTCTGTTGTTAATACTTTTAAGAGAAAGAACTACATACATCACAAAATCTGATTGACATTGAATTTCAATATTTGAAGATTGAGTTTTATACACAAAGATCCTTTTTTTTTTTTTTTTTTTTTTGTTTAAATTAACACTTGAATTAAACAAGAAAACAAATTTAAGTAAATAATTCGCTCAAAATTCTTAAAAGCTAGGCAGAGATAAATTTATGCCTATCATCATCTTGAATCCCAAACGATATCTGCCGAGTCATCTTTGGATCTCTCACAGGATAATTGGCAGAACAATGAACAGCAGAAGAGGAAGAAGAGAGGGATTTTTCTCGAAAATCTTTTCGAATTCCCCATAATACTTCACCACATTCTTTCATGGAGGGTCTTGACGGTCTTAGAGGTGCAAGGCATTGTTGAGCTAGCAACAGGATTTTCTCCAATACCATGGTTGACGCCGGATTTCTCCGTAGCCTTGGATCCATGACAAGTATCGCATCTCCTCGTTTCAACATTTGGATTGCCTGCAGATGTAAACAACAGTTCATTTGTGCTTCGATAATCTATAGGGATCGGAAACTTTCTTCACCGGTCTCATGAATTTGAAGCTAAAAGCACATGCATTTTCAATCTTTACTAGAATTATACAACTACTAGTTGTAATTCGAATGATAAAATTCTTCTGTTTCTAATTTTGGAATTTGCTTTGTCGGGTATCTATGTGTTAACATGGTTAGGCTGATGTTTGGTTCGTACCACTTCTAATGCCTTATCTTTGTCTATAACACATGGGAACAGGACGTCTGAAGAGGAGGATGAACTGAGCCACCGCACCTGTAGCGGTTTCATTTGATGAGTGTTTCATGTGCAAATGCAACACAGGAACATGGTGGATGTTACTAGAGCATGAATGACAAAATGTCTAAAGTTCAACAGAAACATGTGATGAATGTCGGAAGTCAAAGAAATCGGGGAGATTAACAGTAAAACAAGACTTTAGCGATGGCTAAATCATGTAAGGTGGAAATATGGGAAGATTTTACCGCAAAGCAACATACAGAAACAGACATCAATCCCAACAAATTTCCAGCTTCATGTTGGTTTAGTAATGTAAAGAATGCTTAATAAGTTATACTCTTACCCATCTTGCTGTTATTCTTTCATTGCTTGGCTTCTGTGGTTCGATGGGTCGTCTTCCTGTCATAAGTTCTACAAGCAGGACACCAAAGGAATAAACATCACTCTTTTGGGTGAGTTGATAAGTCTTGAGGTACTCGGGGTCCAAGTATCCTGCAGTTCCTTTTATTTGAGTTGAAATATGAGTTGCGTTTGGGTCTGCAGATGCTCGTGCAAACCCAAAGTCCGCCACTTTAGCCCGAAGTTTCTCAGTGATGAGGATGTTTGAAGATTTTATGTCTCTGTGGATTATCGGAGGATCTGTCAAATACATGAGATGTTTTAGGTTGTCAAATTCCCAAGTCTAATCAAACTAATTGGGAAGAAAAATGAAAAAATCTTTATCGGTCGAGTACTCTGGATTGAAAATGATATGCATACCTGTATACATGTGAAGATAGGTGATTGCATGAGCCACATCAATAGCAATGTCCAAACGTTCCCCAGTTTCAAATTCATTTCCAATGATACCTTCATGAAAAGATGACTATTTTTATAAAGAACATTTCTGTATCGAAGTACTATGTTATTTCTAGTTTGATTTATCTAACTCTTTTTGTTATTTGAAATTTTGAAGTAACATTTCCAGTTTCTCAGCGGAACTGACATATTCCACCTGATGAACTTATGTCTAACAGATACTCGGGTACGAATTCTGCTCTCCGGCTTATACTTACTAACCCAATAAAGTTACATAAGTTTTCACAAGACTTACCATCCAAATGTTCGCGAAGCGTTCCATTTGCAACGTATTCAACCACAATAATCCGCTCATCTCCATGCTCCAGGTATCCATATAACCTTACCAAATTCAGATGCTCGATCGTTGACAAGGTAAGTATTTCATTCTTGAACTCCATTGCTAAGTGCTTGTCGGACACAGCCTGCGCAAATTTCAAGTCGTTATGCAAGCTAACAGAAAATGACATTAACTATTGTCCGAACAATGCTTCACCAATATCCATACCTTCCGGGCACGCTTTACAGCAACAAGAGATCCATCTCCGAGCCTTCCCTTGTAGACGGTTCCAAATGCACCGTGGCCAATCTTATTCGCGGGAGAGAATTTTTCGGTTGCTTTGAGAATCTCTTCGTAGGAGAAATTCGTCATCTCAATTAATCCACTGGCAGAACTAGTGGACTGTGAGAGCTTAAACTTTGACGAGCTCCTACTCCTAGTCTCACTCCCTGCCGAACGATCAGTTGAAGCTGCAGGGCAGAAGAAAACATCAACAAAACTACTCAATGTTCGACTTTTGAAAGGCTGGTTTGGTATTGTTGTGCTTTGAAAAAGAACTGGTTTTGCTGTGCTCTAAGAATAAGCAGCTATAAAATAAAGCAACAGAGTGTTTGGTAAACTTTTTTTTTGTAAAAGTGCTTTTGAAAAACCAAAAAAGCAGTATTACAATGTTTGATAAACTTTTATGTAAAACAGACGTGAAGAAAATTGATTTTTCAAAGCTGGGTTTTGCAGCTTTGTGTTTTTGGGTTTTTTTCATCCAAAAATGTGAAAAAAAGCTGAAGCTAAATGTTTACCAAACATAAAAAAGCTCCAAGCCTTTTTTCATAGCCATTTTTTTTCAGAATCACTTCGGTACCAAACTAGGCCTACATCTACGTACAGTATCTACCAAGCTGCAAAACACATGATCTTAGTCCATTTGGAAATGCTTCTACAGAAAGAACATCTACTCAAAAGCACTTTCATTCAAACTACATCCAAATTTATCAATAAAAATCCAAAGCATGTCTGGAAGAAAGTGCTTTTAGCTATTCTAAAAGCACTTCCAAACATGTCTAATTTTAGATTTGTGCAGAAGCAACACGAAAGTTGAAAACTTACACGAAATCCCTTGGATTCGAGAACTGTTTCTTCTTGTTTCAATCACAGCAGCAGCCTTTCGCTGCCCGAAGAGAACTTTGAAAATCCCGGCAACCTTCTTCACCGCTGCCCTTATAAGACTTGTTCGATGCTGCTGCTTAATTTTGTTCTTGTTGGCATCTTCATGCTGGAAACTGGAGATTTGCTTCCTCTGATTTGTTTGCAGGTTGTGAGGACCTGGCGTTCTCTTCATGGCCACAAGTTATGGAGTTTTTGGCCGTCCGATGCGGATTTTGATCATCTCTTTTGATGAAACGAAACAAACATGGCATTTGTTGCTTACATGTATTTATGATTCTTACCTATATAATTTTAAGTCCAAAATTTTGCTTTGTAAGACTGATTCAAGTGATTAGTAATTTAATCGTGATTCCGTGTTTTGATTAAGGACAACTTAGCTACAGTAATTTGAATTATCAACGTTATGATTTGGTCAATAGAAGAATTCAATAATATGTTAATAGTGGTTGCCAAAACAGAAAAAAAAAAAAAAAAAGGGAAGAATGGTTTTAATTTTTAATGTTATTTGGTTGGCGAGAAATTTTTAGTTAGAATGAGAATACAAATGGTACACTAAGGCATGGTGGAATTTTTTTTTTTTAAGTTATTAATTTTTTAGCACACATATCCCACCATTTGTTTAATGACACATGATGTACCATCCCGTATACCGATCACACTAAAAAATCTCTCCAATGGAACAATACATTAATAGGTTGCATCATCATTTCCGCACTCCCTTTTTCTTCTGTACGCCCATTTCTTTTTCTAACCATTTGATTGAATAAAATAAGAAATAATTAAGAAACATACACAGATGGATGAATGCAAAAGGTGGGATTGTGTAAATCATTTTCTTTTGCTCAAATCTTCATTTTTAGTGTTCATTTTCAACATGCGCTTGTGACTTCAACTTTTTACTTGATATATCTAAAATAACGATATTGATTTGCATTTGGCTATCACTCGAAAAAAAATGCTATCATCAGTCGTTCATGCATGTGTAGATATTAACCGAAACCAATCAATGAGGAAGTAAGAGGAAAGAATCCGGCATCATACCTCCGGAACATATTTATACATATCTTTTACAAAATTTGGTAACCAGAATCCCCATATGCACCTGAAACAAACTACTGATGCATGAGGAGGAGGAACACTACTAGAAAATCCACTGTACACACTTTGGATTCATACAATGAACAAAAAGGTTATTTATCGATACAACGGATGACTTCAAACGATCTGTACCATTCGTCAAGTCGCTTTCCAACAAACTGTCCAATTCCATAAGACAGCTCCATTAGTTACAGTTGAAAACGCATCGTCTCATCATCATCAATTGATGCTTCACCAGCAGCCTTAAAATATCATTCATGAACTGTCAAGCAAAAGTCAATCCACATGCCATTAGGGATATAAAACTGTCAACCCATTAGGAGTATAAAACCATGTAATGTTTAAACGGTATAACAAAGCAACGAATTGGTCATTAAGTCAAATCTCCGTAATTCCTAATGGAAGTTTAAAAGCGGAGAGGGGGCTTGGACGGAAAATCAAGTTTGAAGAAGCAATAACAAGTGATACTTACTAGGTTCATCAAAATTTACTCTCTCTCCAGTAGAAAAGACGTTGTAGAAAAGGGCAGAAAGAATATATAAGATTGATGTGAGCAATAGAAATCCTTGGAAAGAACCCACGAGTTCAACAAAGAAACCAGCTCCAACTGTTCCCAAAATAGCAGCAAATGTTCCCGCGGTATTTGAAATTCCTAACACAACAAATAACGGGATAATATCAAATTTTACCAAATAAACAAGTTTGTATATTTCACTAAGCTTTGGAAAATTAATAAACTGAATTCTACTTTTACATACCATGTAAAACACCAGAGTACTGTGGAGCGATCTCCTGGTTAAAGAAACATAATAATTAAGTCACACCAAACAAATAAAGTATCAATTCTGGGTACTAACTACTAACAAAGAGTTGACTTTAACAACATTCACTGTGCCAACCTGGAGATTTACAAGAAAACCAGAGTGACTAAAAGATTTCAGCCCAACTGCTAAAGTAAGCCAAGCAGATGCGACTGCTGGACTTTTTGCTGTAACTAAACCCACAAGAGCTATCCCAGGGCCAACGAAACCGATTGACTGCAGAGAAGGAACAATATTCACATTCAATAAGATGACTAGAAATTCAATTCATATATGAAATTATAGGATATAAAATTTTTCTTGAACAAAGATCTACTTTGACTAGAAATTTAACAGTCCCCGGTGATGAGAAACATGTGATAATACTAAACTTCAAGATTACAAGTATAACCTTCTGCAAATAAGCTCAAAATATAGAAGTTTCCTTCCCATCTATTTTATTGATCATTCTATCCATATTTGAAGTGAGAACGGATTATCCATCTTTAAGTTTAATGACTCGTTACAGTCAAAAACTAGTACATAGACCGCATTTCCTTGACATACCTGCATGATCTTTCGAGTCAAAGTGACACTTGTACCATTTCGTATCAATATGTCTGACCACAAACCACCAACATATCCCATGACCGCCATGACACTCCATGGAACAGCACTAAACCAAGCTGCTTGTCTGAGGTCAACGTGGTACACCTGGAGTAGAGAGTCAAGCATAAGCTACACAACCCTCACAATAGAAAGCGAAAAAAGAAAATACAGTTAAATATTAGGCCTTACAGAGTTGAAGTAAATGGGCATCCAGGAAAGAATAATGAAAAAACCCTGCAAAATTTGAAAAAGGAAACAAAAATAATGAGTCCGTGCAAGCTTATATAATTTCCATACAAGGATACAAAGCAAATATGAATTCACAAGAACTATCTATTGGAATTTTGTCCCCAATTAGATGATGTTATATTCAACACATTTTAAGGTCACTAACAACATGATTCTCAGAGTAAAATAACCTGACATGAGATGTATATGCATTACCCAGCTGTGCATGGCATTCGCAACTATTATGGACCAGGTTGGCATTTTAGAGAGCAAGCGCCTGAAAGGAGGGATCACTTTGGCTGTCTTAGGTTTATTCTCCACCAAAAAGGACTTCTGCCCCTTGTTCGATATGTAATCCAATTCATATTTTGATATTTGAGGATTTCGGTTAGGAGTACTTGATGTTGCAGATAACCACACCAAAACCCAAAGAAATCCAGATAAACCAAAAATCACAAATGGTCCAAAAACACCACCTTGTGACATAAGGATTGGAGAAAGCATGAGTCCTACTGCACTTCCAAGCTGAAACCCAGCCATTGCAAGTCCAACAGCTCTGGCTCGTTCTGTTGGAGGAAACCACCTGAAACACAAAGTTCACACCTTGATCAAAGCTCAACCAACAATTTAACTGAAAAAGAACCCGTGCGTCTAGAAGCACATCATTAAATTGACTTTAATGCGATTGATAAATCAAAAAACGAAGTTTAGAGAGCACCGTCACCTTGCTACCATGTTGTTCATGCACGGAAGAGCCACTCCTTCTGCAATTCCAAGGAGAGCTCGCATAGCAAGGAGAGCCCATAGAGAAGTTTCTGCAGCCCACGGTGTAAGAAAGGTAGCTAAAGACCACAAAGCAACCCCCCATGCCATGACTACCTTACCACCATAATAGTCCACAAGTGTCCCTCCAGCTATGGGAGATACCATGTATCCCCAAAGGAAAGATGACTGCCAAGCATTTTTTCAAATGAGTATTTCAGCTTCCCTACTATCACCAAAAACAATTTCTAGATCGATTTTGTTGAAAACCCATGATTTCAACAGTTTTAGTTTAAAAATAATAAAGAAATCATTTTCAGCATGCCCATTTTCTCCTTTTGCACACCCTGTTTATTATGTCTCTTGATTCTCGTTTTGATTTATTCAGTCCGCATGCATAAATAAACATGGGTGTGCAAGGGGAGAAAATAAGTGTGGAAATTACTTTCCGTAGTCATAATAAGATCATGAGAATAAATCGAGTCCATTGATTCAACATCTACATATTTAAACAGCTTCTCAATATTCAAATCACCAATTATTTGATTCAAGTTCAATTCTTCGGTGATTTGGACCAGTCCCTCAGCTGAAGGCATTAAATTCAAAACTTTTTATGCTCATATACTTCATAAATTCAAATAAAATCATTTCAATAAAAAATTAAATTAAATTAAATTTAAAAAGGAGAAATGAGGAGATAACTACCTGAACAATACCAGCAAACGAGCGGCTCCAGCCATTAGAGAGCGATAACGGCACAATTGCCACCGACATCACGACACGGTCCGCATTACAGAGAGCCAGCGCCAAAGCGAGCATCGCCACAACTTTGACCCGCTCCGAAGTGATAAACTCGGCGAAACTCGGCGCCTGAACTTCGTTCTCCTCCGAAAACGAACCGAACTGAGCGTCGTTAGAAGGAACCCTAACTCGGTGAGGGACAACGGAGCGGAGCACGGCCGAGTCATGCCGCAGTCGAATTCTCTGGAGCGAGCTCACCGACGAAACGTCTTGGAATCGGTTGTTTCGGTTCCGCGAGTCGACGAAACGCGGAGGGATCGTGAACTTCGATTCGGGTTTCGTAACGTTTCGGTCTGGGGAGAGATCAAGATAAGAAGTTCGGATTGCGGAGGCCATGGTCAAGTGCGCAGTGGCGGAGAAAGTCCCAGTCGCCAGTGAGAGTGACGACGGAAATCGCGTATTTTGATAGTGCCAAAATTACGTGGACTGCCCTCCTGTTCTGCAAAAAATGTTTAGAGCGGGTCTGTAAATTCGGAGAAAGTTTGAGGGCTGAAGTGGAAATCTATATTATCAAATCATTAATTTTTGTAAACCGGTAATTATTGCGGGAGTTAGGTACTGAAATGATTTTTCACTACCTTTTATTGGAAGAGAATCCTCTCTAAATCCACCTTAGGAGGATTATAAGAATCTTCAATGTTTAACTGTTTATCGTACATTGTGCAATCAGTTTTTATTAGATATTATTTGTGTTTAATTTTAAATAAAAAAATCAAATGATTTCTTATTGCACAGTACGATGAATGGATCCGGATTCCATTTCATTGTCTACATTTTGGGTTTGGGCGATGCTAGATGCGTCAACTAGTTGTGGATCACATGATTAGATTTTTATGTTAATAAAGGATGAGGGTACAAAAGGGTTCCATGCAGTGATGGATCTAGAATTTCAAGATCGGGAGTCCCAAAATAAAAGTTCAAAAAAAAAATATTAGACTAGTTTAGTTCCATAGCACTATTTTTTTTATTGAATTTGGTTCATTGAATAATCAAAATTAATTAACCACATCAAGTGGCTCAATGGTAAGGACGCGGATTTTGACTCTCAAAATAGAAAAAACAACGAGGTTTCGGGTTTGAGGCTCCAAGCTGGTAAGTCCGCTTGACTGTGGTTAGGAGAAAGCTGAAATGCCATTGTGAGTCTTCTAGGCCCCCAGAAAGGGTGGATAACCGTGGTTTGCCACTAGTTGTCCCGCTTTTAAAAAAAATAAAATAATAATAATCAAGATTAATCTCAAAGGTAACAAAACCAACAAATTCTCCTCAGCAACATAACGCATCAATTAATGACTTTACAAAGATGAAATTTGTTAATGTAACATATATATTACAATGGGAGTTGAGACTAGAGTCTAGGATTGAAAAAACTTAAATGAATTTGGAAGAAATAAATTTAGGCAGCTAGAGGTGGTGGAACGGTAAATGGTGCTAGGGACTGGGGTAACTTGAGTTTAAAGTTGAGAGGTTGTGACGATTTGGAGGATTAAAACAAAAATTAGAAACCTCTTCTTCTTTGTTGTAAGCATTGCTGCATGCACATCCATGGAGGCTTCGCTGCACCTGCCCAAATTGTTGGAGGATCCCGAAGGTCGATCACAAATGTTTCTTCAGGGCTTCGAGAGGGTCCGAGACCTCCCGGGTCCCTATATGAATCCGCCCATGGTTCCACGTCAAAGCATCAATCAGTGGTTAGGTTAGGTTAAGGCTTAGAGCATCTTTGATTATATTCTTTAAATAAAAACTCCCACCAACATTTTTAAAGACTACGTCAAATGAACTTTCAGGTCTCTAAATAAATATTATCCTCAATGGATGGTTCTTATAGTTTAGCAGGGATTAAAAGATTAAAAAATCATTGATCCAAACAATAAGAACATAATTATATAAGAAAAAAAAAAAGAAAAAGCCTGGATTGGGCGAGGGCTTCTGTCCCACTCAAAATCAACATTGGGCTCCACTCAAGAGTTCCTATGGAGTCCTTATATGTGGAGATTTTTGAGCGAGTTTCTATACTATAGGGACAGCTGCTCCTTCCCATTGGAAGTCCCACAGTCCTTATATATAAGGGCATACATCTATAAGGACAGCTTTGAAAACTCTCAATGGAGATGCTCTTACCGCATGTAGTCCCTTGTCCCATCCTTTCAATCCTTCGAACAAAATATGTTGCGAGGACCGCCGTTTTGTCTAAAAGATGGAAGAACCTATGGACTTTTGTTACCTGTTTAGACTTGAGCGAACTTGAAGATTTTAACTACAGAGAAAGGTCGCTATGGCTCTTATCCTTTTACGACATCTGTTGATTGTGTGCTTTTCTCTTACTCCACGCTTTTTTCATGCTGCTCTGTACTTGAAGGCTTGAGTATTGACGGAGATATCAGCGCTCACGAAGGTTTAAACTTCATAATTTCCGCACCTAAATTGAAATCGTTGCGCATAAGTTTGTCTGTTGATAGAGCCCATGGTTATGGACCCGAATCCATTAGCATAGAACATTTTATTTTCCAAGTGAAATCCCCTAGTATATGAAAGAGTGAAAAAGTGCTTTCGAGCCTTGTACTCCTTTCGTCACAAGGAACAACCGGGAAGAACAGTCGTCATTGTCATTCTTCGATCTGGATCTTAGAGATGGCAACGATTTCAGCGAATCAAGCGATTTTAGCACACACGACGAATCTAAAACGTTGTGGAGAATGCATTTCAAAGGTAGAGCGAAGAACTGTAACTACCATAACTGCTTAAGTAGGTCTACGAACACTAAATAATAATATTTTCTAATTATACTAGAAATCGTATAAGAACTTGTTATAATTGGATTTATTGGATTGTTTTATCAATGGTGTTGGGTCAGAATAACTTTTTGACTCTGCACCAGTGATTCACCTATTATTTATTAGTGAATAATAATTGAACAATTCCTTCATAGAGATAGAGGACATAATTCACATGGATATAGTAAATCACAATATCGGCAAGGATAGGAGACTGACCCATATACGTGGGAGGTTTGGAACCCAACAAGCAAGAAACTTTACTTAGTTTAGGAACTCGTCCATCTATTATTGATGCCCTAAGCTTGAAAACCTTGATATTAAGCTGGACGTTGTGTCAAATAGCCCGCTGCATTGATGCAACGACCTGCCCTTTCCCGCGTAATGGCGCTTCTGGCACAAGTTTGAAATGTTTCATCTCTCATTTGGCACATTGTTTTGAGGCAAGTACAAGCATACTCTTATTCATTTCCTTTTGAGTCGAAATGTATCGCGTGCACAAAGAAAAGTTGTTTGCTGTCGCACCTCAAGACTATCGCCGTCCAAGAATTCAAGGAGCGGGAGGTTGAGATGGAACTTGCAGAGTATTTGCTTAAGAACGATAGCATTAGAAGATTTGGAATCAATACAAGTCATTAGATGGCCAAACATGAATGGTAAATACAATATGTTTCAAAGGAAAGGAACCCTATTGAGATTAAAACTCAGAGTTTGCTAGAACCAAGTGCACGGAACATCGAAAGTCGACCTTCGGCAATAATCTCCCCTGTTGTTTTGTTTCTCAAAACTACAACCGTTCCGGTATAACCTCCTCTTTTTCCTAATCTTTTTGAGGTGATCTCGAGCTCGTCCTGCAATTTGACATGAAAGAAAGAAATATCGCATGCTATAAGTCATTTCAGGAACATCCGATAAAATTAGGACGAGACAGAGAGATCAATTGTTATAGAAACAGAAATTGCAAAACAAAGTTTTATGCCAAAAGAGATCATTTGCAACAATACCGGTGACACTTCTACACAATAGGGGCGGAAATTCGCCAAGAAAGTCGATTAAGGGTGCTGAACTGACTGAAATTTCATACGGAAAAAAGGATTTGAGGGGAAGGCTTTGCTTACATCAATCTTCGCTGTAGAAAGATACGAGATAGACATGTCGATTGTAACAATCATAGGGAGTCCCTCGCCATATTCTAAAGAAATTCCAACGACATCGACAAGGTTTGCAATTGCACCATTTGCCAAGTTTCCACTTCTATCCTGCAAACACAATTGAGAACAAAAACTAAAAATTTGACATATCAAAACTCAAAACTGTTTGGTTGAGAGGGTCTAAGAAGTTCAATATGGTTATACTAGGAACTTGGTTCAAGTAATGTGACTCTATGGCATGCTCAATCCTATTTCGGGTGGAGATACGCTTACACAAATTACCTTTCAACAAGCAATTAGAGGCTCTTAAACGTATCTTAGTTCCCAACTAGAATGATTAACACGTAATCATATCACATAGGCAACGCAAAAGTAGCATATGAAACTTCCATCCTCATGGTGAAATACCCTTGACACGTAGCGCCTTCTAATTTATGGCCGTTAAGTGTGACACAAGAATAACCTAGCTCTGATATCATATGATTAAATTAAATCATCCAATCCAAAATTAATTGAAATTCAACTCCATTGTGAGAACACTAATAGGCTTCTTATAAATTTTTAGATTTTTTATTTTATTTTTTATAAAAACGATATATTTACATTAAGAAGAGAGGGGAATAAATTGGTTGTGAACTGGACATTTCTGAGAGGTATTCGAACCTAAGAATTCTCACCTACAAGTGAACACGAATGCCAATAATGCATAGTAATAAGTGACTTATGGATTCTTAAATTAAATTGATTAAATAAATAAAAGTAAGCATAGGTTAAATTGTAAATTTGCCCCTAAATTGTAAGGAGAAATGATCGTACCAGTGCAAATGTTGAAAGAATCAAGAAAATTCATATAAAATTAACAACTAAAAACAGTTAAAATACAGCTTAAATTACCTACATTTCAAGCTAATTTGGCTTTTGATGATGATTTTGCTAATCCAAATTTCAAGAAATGTAAACCAAAATTTACTTGCAATCGTAACCAAACGAGGACGGAAGCGAGTAAATTAGATGACTTACAGTGAGGCGGGGAGGGACCTTGAAAGAACAGACGACGAGTCCGGGTTCGACTCGGACGACTCGGATTCCCGCAAGGGCGAAAGCGTCGAAGAAGCTCTTTCCCTCGCCGGCTTGCCGTTCAGGAACAGCGAGTCGCGACACGGCCTCTGACTCGTCCGGCGTCAGCCCCAGGAACATCTTCGCCCTCTCCATATTAGTACTACCTCGTTCATTCGGATCCATCTCTCACAGGTCGCGACTCGCTCCGGGCATGGTTGGAATGTAAAGAGCAAAAGACCATTATGGCTCGAAGAAGTAGGTACGTATTACGTAAGAGCAACAACGGGCCTGTGGGTTTCCATTGGATTTGGATAATTGTGAACTCGTACATGGGCCACAGCCCATCATTGTTTTGCTTTTGAAGTATCCTAAGAAATTCTCAAGTCCGGCGGAGACGGTAGTAGCAGCGCTCGAATACTAACCAAATAAATATTTTCTGAGCATTATGTATATTTTTTAATAAAGAATAGACGCGCTTTGATATTGTCGAAAATGTACGTTACATGTTTGTACGTTCTGTTTAATATCAAAGGCACATCAATAATATGTTATGTTCCATGGTTGAACAAATGCTAAACCATGTACGTAAGCGTACGAAATGCGTAAATGAAATCATTTCCGTTTGTACATTAATAACTATGAACTCTTCGAACGAGTTAAAGAGAGAACTTTCTAGACCCCTGCATTGAAGAAGAACGGTGGCGCTCCTGCCACAAGTTCGCAATGTGACATATCTGTCTCTTTTGGCCCATTGTTTTGAGGTAAGTACCCTTGTTCATTTCTGCAATTTTTGAGTTGAAATAGTCTCACGTGCGCAAAGAAAAGTTTAATTTCTGTATGGATTTATGTTAAATAAATACTTAGAAAAAGCGTATAATAGGATTTTAAGAGAAATTTTTTAGAGGATTCTAAAGAAAAGAATACCAAACGCATATATTCGAGCAATAAATGATATGCATGATGAACTAAGGACTGCAGTAAGAACTCATGAGGGCCCATAATCATAGGGTTATACCAATGTTCAGCTTTAAGTCCTTATCTTTTTGTATTGGTAATGGATGAGTTAACATGACACATTCAAGATAATATCCCTTGGTGTATGTTTTTCGTAAATGATATATTGATAGAGGAAATGTATGAGGAGTAAATGTGAAGCTTAACCTTTGACAAGAAGTTTTGGAATCTAAAGGTCCTCCCTCGCCTAAGTAAGTTGACATCAGAAACGAAGACCTATAGATGTTTCGGTTAGAATACGATTGTGAGACAGAGGATTATGACATAAGGGGTGGAAAAAGACTTTAAGAAAAAACATGAAATACTTGGAGTTAACAGAAGACTTGGTGCAAAACCAAGCCAGTGGTGTTCTATAATTCATATAGCATACCCCACTTAATGGGATTAAGCTTTGTTATTGTCATCATCATCGTCGTAATACTTGTATCTCTTATGATGGCTGGTCCTCTGCCGTCTTTTAATACGCTCAAGCAATTGAAGTTGGTTCTTCACTTCTTTGTGATCGCTATTATTCGGAATTGCTAGCGGAGGTTCTTCAGAGATCAGCTAATCTCAAAGATCTTTTCTTAGAAGTAAGTTTTGTTCATACATAAATTACATAATATGATACCAATATAAAGTTTTTACGACAATACTCATTTCATTCGTTCTTTAACTTATGGTTCAGCACGGCGAATGAGACCATAAATGTACAGAGCCTCCGTGGAATTCACCAGAACTTGTGCCTAGTTGTTTGTTGTCACACGTCAAGACCGTCGCCATAGGAGTATTCAAGGGGGCGGAGGTTGAAACTCAGAGTTTGCTAGCACGACTTGAACGGAGCAACGAATGTCGACCTTCGGCAGTAATCTCCCCTGTTGTTTTGTTTCTCAAAACTATCACTATTCTCGTATAACCTCCTCTTCTTCCTAATCTTTTTCAGGTGATCTCTAGCTCGTCCTGCAATTTGACATGAAAGAAAAAAGTATCGCATGATAAGAGTCCTTTCGAGACATCCGAGAAAATTCGAACGAGACGTGTGTTATATGTGGCTAGAAATGCTCAAATGCAGATCGAATACAAAGCGCGCATGACATTTCCAACAAACTTTCTACTAGTACAACTTTGACCGATACTGGCGATACACATATGTCACAAAGTCCGTTAAGGATACTGAACTGAATGAAATTTCATACGAAAACAGGGATTTGAGGGGGAGGCCATGCTTACACCAATCTTCGCCGCAGAGAGATACGAGATAGATATGTCGGTTGAAACACTACCGAGTCCCTCGCCAAATTCTAGAGAAATTCCAACAAGATCGACAAGGTTTGCAATTGCACCATTTGCCAACTTTCCACTTCTATCCTGCAAACACAATTAGATGACTTACGGTTAGGAGATGATGGCAGCCCCAAGATTCCTAGCTGGTTTGATGCCAATTCCGGTTATGGGGATGGTGGTCAAGTGCACCAAGAAAAAAACATGAAGAGATGATGGGAAAGGGTGGGGATGGGCGGAGGACTCAAGTTGGTAAGTTCTGTGTTCTTTATTTAACTACTAAAAGGAAAACTATCCAAAGGAAATGTCAAATATTATGTGGCAATGACATGGATTGGTAGCAAAAGAGGTTGCTATCAACTTTAATTTTTTTTATTAATTATTAAATGTATTTTATTAATTTTTAATTAGTTTAATCATTTATTATAATCAATGTTGAGTTGACCAATGCAATTATCGCCTACTTTTTTTTTTCTTCAATTAAGGAAGGTGAACGGATTACTGACTAAACTTTAAATGTCATTTATTAAAATTTAATTAGTTTAATAATTTATTTTGTAAAATAATAAAATAATAATTTAATTTAGGATAAAGTACAAAAAACTACCTAACTATTGGTGTCACGACACTTTCATACCTCATCTTTTAAAATTGACAATGTCATACCTCATCTTACGAATTTGTGCCAATGTTATACCTTCCGTTAGCTTGGCGTGAATTTCTCAGTTAAATACCGACGTGGCTTGATCCGGGGCCCATTTTCTATTAAAAAATTATTAAAAACTAAAAAAATCATTTAATATTTTTTAAATATTAAAATAATAAAGAAAAGCTAAATAAAATAAATAAAAAAAACCAACACTTAGTTCATCCCCTTCCCCCCTTCTCTCTCTCTTCTTCTCCCTTCCTACAACTGCAACCTAGAAAAAAGAAGAGGAACAAAAAAAAAAAAAACCAATTTGTCTTCCCCATTCCCCACCCCTTCTTCCTGCACCCACCCTCTGCCCCCAACCTCGCACCCACTACCTGCAACCCAAAAAAAAAAAAAAAACCCAGATCTTGTTGAGGTGGAATCGGGAAACCCTCGCCAGGCCGATTTCGAAGGTCGAGAACTTGGCCGCGGACAAAATGGGGGGAATAGGTGTGGAGGGAAGAGGGTGGGTGGGTGCGGGTTTAGGGAAGATGGGATGGGGGAAGAAAGGAAGGGGGGTCGGGGAAAATCGCGAGGGGGGAAGGAAGATAAATTGGTTTTTTTTTTTTTTTCCCTTTTTTTTTTCTAGATTGCAGGAAGGGGAAGAAGATGAAGATGGGGGAGAAGAGAGAGACCGGGGGGGGGGGGTGGGGAAAGGGGACGTGAGGGTTTTTTTTTTTTTTTTTTTTTAATTTTTAATTTTAATTTTTTACTTTTCTTTATTATTTTAATATTTAAAAATTATTTAATGATTTTTTTTGTAGTTTTGAATAATATTTTAATAATTTTTTAATAAAAAATGGGTCCGGATCAAGCCACGTCAATATTTAACTGAGAAATAAATATTTAACTGAGAAATAAACGGCCAAGCTAACGGAATGTATAACATTGACACTAATTCTAAAGATGAGGTATGACATTATCAACTTTAAAAGATGAGGTATGAAAGTGTCGTAACATCAATAGTTGAAGTAGTTTTTTGTACTTTACCCTTTAATTTAACATATCAATGGCAGAACAAAACTTTAAAAGATATCAAAGTACCACATAAGTTGTTTTTAATTTAAATTGTATGTTTAAAATTTGACATCTCTTTTAGAGATGGTCTAAGGATTTCAAAATTTTAAATTTTAACAAAAAATTATGTAATAATGTTATTCAATGATTAGGACAAAACCTAACCTAAATCAGTCCAATAAACATGGACCAACCAGAAGTACCTAATGAATTTTCAATTTTACCCCTGACCATTTTTAATTCTTCCGTTGTTAATTTTCCGTTTGTTAGTCTTCCATTTTTTCTACTAGGCATCATCCACGTGAAAAGGCCAAAGGACAACCCCACTCAAATTAGGGAACAAGGATCCTCTCTTGATCCTTTTTGTAGAGATCTAGATGATCAATTAATTTTGTTCGTTTATCGTACATCGTGAGGTTAAAAATCATTTTAAATTTTAAATTGAATATAAATAGTGCCTAACGAAACTGACCGCGCAATATACGATGAACAGACAAAATTGATTGATCCTTGGATCCCACAAAGAGGATCTGGAGAGGACCCTTGTTCCAAATTAGGAACTAAAACTAAAACTTCGACATGGAAAGGAATCCTCTCCGGATCTATTTTGTGGACCATTTATCATATATCGTGCGGTCAGTTTTCGTCAAATACTATTTATATTTAATTTTAAACAAAAAAAATTAAATAATTTCTGACTGTACAATACACGATGAATAACTAAGACGTGAGAATACTTATGATCCTTACAAAATGGATCCGGATAGGATTCCCTTTGACATATCAAAACACACCAATTGTACATAAACTCAAAAATGTTTGGTTGCGAACTTAACATTCCCGAGATCCGACTCACGTAACAACTAAAAAGAATTAAAATACAGCTTAAATTACCAACATTTCAAGTTAATTTGGCTTTTGATGATGAATTTTTTTTCTTTTTTTGATGATGATTTTAAATTTCAAGAAATGCAATACAAAACTTACATGCAAATATAACAAAACGAGGAGGGAAGTGAACTAATTAGATGACTTACGGTGAGGCGAGGAGGGACCTTGAAAGAACAGACGACGAGTCCGGGTTCGACTCGGTCGACTCGGATTCCCGCGACAGCGAAAGCGTCGTAGAAGCACTTTCTCGCGCCGGCTGCCCGTTCTGGAACCACGAGTCGCGACACGGCGTCTGACTCGACCGGAGTCAGCCCCAGAAACCTCTTCGCCCCCTCCATATTACTATTACCTTGTTGATTCGGATCCATCTCTCACGAGTGTTAATACCCCAACAATGTGGTTCGACCTTGACCTGCGTTAATGGAAGAATGGCGAGAAGGGAGGAAGAGGAAGAAGGAATCAAACAGGAAAGTAATTTCTGATTAATATTCTCTATGCCTTTTGCCACCACAAACGTGTGGAATTTAACAACCTCTATGCTAGCTCAGCACTAAAGAACAAAGTCTATTCAATTGACTCCTTATGCTTAGTACTATTGTAATAAAACGCCAAAAATTCCGTACAATTTTATCCTGACACTTGTGATCACAACAATCACAATTACAAGGAACATAACAACGAGTCACGACTCGCTCAGGCCTGGTTCGAATTTAAACAGCAAGGACCTTGCTCACTGGAAAAAGTATGTACGTACGTATGGGGAAATTTTTTTCAGGGAATGGATAACTGATACAGTGACATGGCCTGTATGTTGTGCTTTGGCCGGTCAGGGCAAAACCAAATTCAGATTATCTCACCAAAGTACAAATCCATAGTTGAACAGTTTAAAATACAAGAAATAAAGACATCGAAAGAATTACGAGGTTCAGTAAAATCCTACATACGTTCTCAGAGAGATATTGCTCTTCACTATAAGAATAACTAGTATAAGATACACTTGAGTTAAATCAACATAACTCAAACCCCAATCCCTTGTACACTCACAGAATTTTCTCAAGAACCTCACTCTACCCCCAAAGAGTTTCTCACTCTCACTATCTATTTTCTCTCCTTCGTGTTCTCCTCCGGATGCCCCCTCAATGCATAACTATTTCCTTCACTTATAGTCATGCACGACAATTATGCCAACAACCAAGACCAAGAAAATCTTAAGTTCACACAGCAACACCCTTTTTTATACCTAGCCTATACAGTACAACCTTTTCTTCATTGCCATTTAATGCATAGAAAATAAAATATGCACAATTGAATGCAAGCAAAGACAAAGTCAAGATTTGCTTGCTTCCAACTTTGCTTGTGTCAGTCACCATGTCTTCTCTTGAAACAAGACTTCCACAACCGAAAGCCAAGCATTCATAAAGTTACAATTACAAAATTGTTGCCAACTCATAATTATATGAGCCAAACACAACACTATATACTATCTTATGCCATTATTTACGCTAGCCGGAAGATGCCAGGCTTAGTTTTACAATAAGTTATCAGTAATGTGGTTCAGATTCGCTTTTTGCAAGAATCGAACATATCCCGTAAAGAAAATAAATTAAATAAAAACAAAAAAATTTAATTGAAAAAATTGAACTCCGATTTTCTGCCGGAGTCTCCGACCTCCGCACCCACTCCCACCCATCTCTTCTGCCTTCCCCTCAATCCTATGTCTTTCTACCTCTTTCTCCCTCCCTAGTTTTTGTTCTAATCCTCCCTTACGTCGGAGAAGGACACTATAAATTGCCATCGAGTAGACGTGAGCTTTGATCGGAAGTCAGCGACAGTAGATTTGAAAGTTGGATTTGTCATCGATCATACTCAAGCCCCTTGATAAGGTCAGAATGAAAGAAGTGAAAGTGAAGGGTAGAAGCTAGAGAATTAATGGGGGTGTCACATGTGAAATTATCACCAGTCGATGGAAGACTTGATGCAAAACCAGGTGCAGTAGTGTTCTAGAATTCATGCAACATACTTCACTTAATGGGATTAAGCTTTGTTGTTGTCGTCGTTGTAATACTTGTATCTCTTATGAAGGCTGGTCCTCTACCGTCTTTTAATACTCTCAAGCAATTGAAGTTGGTTCTTCACTTCTTTGTGATCGCTATTACTCGGAATTGCTAGCGGAGGCTCTTCAGAGATAAACTAATCTCAAAGATCTTATCTTGGAAGTAAGACGTGTTCATGCATAAGCTACATAATATGATACCAAAATACAGCTTTTAAAACAATTCTAATTTCATTCGTTCTTTAAATTATGGTTCAGAACGGCGAATGTTACATAAATGTAAAGAGCGTACGTGGAATCCACCAGAACTTGTGCCTAGTTGTTTGTTGTCGTACCTCAAGACCATCGCCATCGAATTTTCAAGGGGAGGGAGGTTGAAACTCAGAGTTTGCCAGAACGACGTGAACGGAGCAACGAATGTCGACCTTCGGCAATAATCTCCCCCGTTGTTTTGTTTCTCAAAACTACCACCGTTCCCTTATAACCTCCTCTTCTTCCTATTCTTTTTGAGGTGATCTCTAGCTCGTCCTGCAATTTGACATGAAAGGAAAAGTATCGCCTGATAAGAGTCATTTCGGGAACATCCGAGAAAATTCGAACGAGAGGTGAAGCGAGCATGACAAGGTAAATCCCAACACTAGAAACAGAAAATTGAAGAGAGATCATTTGCAACAAACAAACTTTCTACCAGTACAGCTTTGATTAATACTGGCGATGCATATACGTCGTACTAGGGGACGGAAATTCGCCCAGAAAGTCCGTTAAGGATGCTGGACTGAATGGAATTTCATACGGAAACAGGGATTTGAGGGGAAGGCTATGCTTACATTAATCTTCGCTGTAGAGAAATACGAGATAGACATGTCGATTGAAACACTAAGGAGTCCCTCGCCAAATTCCAGAGAACTTCCAACAAGATCGACAAGGTTTGCAATTGCACCATTTGCCAAGTTTCCACTTCTATCCTGCAAACACAAACAAGAACTAAAACTAAAATTTTTTGACATAATAAAACACACCAATTGTACTCAAGTGTCCAACATAAAACTTAAAACCGTTTGGTTGAGAGGGCTAAGAAGTTCAATATGGTTATACTAGGAACCTGGTTCAAGTAATGGGACTCTATGGCATGCTCAATCCTATTTCGGGTGGAGATACGCTTATACATATTATGTTTCAAATAGGCAATACAAAAGTGGTATATGAAACTTCCATCCTCATTGTGAAATACCCTCAACACGTCCCCTCAAACGTAGCGCTTTCTAATTTGTGACCATTAAGTGTGATAGTCCTAAGATGTTGAAAGCACAAAATTCAACTCCATTGTGAGAACACTGTTGGGTTTGGTGACTTAGGTTTGAGCCAAATTGAGAATCCCAGATCGGCTAGTGAGATGAGCATCTAGTGCTTCATAAACAATGGTACCACACATATTGTCGAGGTTTTTTGGTAAAACCCTATACACCATTTCTCCGGGTGGCTGAAGTGGAAGAAATATCGCAATATCAACTCATGTGTCTAAGACCCGTTGGTGTGCTTTCGCACAACAATTGGTATCAAGCCCCAGGCAATGCTTGAATTGGTGACTGTCACAATATTTGAAGTTGGATATCTCATTTGGAATTTGTTGCATGTAGTCAAGGTGGAGCTCTATTTGCATTTGGATCATGAGACGTGAATTTAGAGATGGCTCGAATCAAGCCAAGGTAGAGATTGTTGGTTTTGGTGGCTTAGATTTGAGATTGAGAGTCCCACATCAACTCGTGAGATGAGTATGTGCTTTATAAACAATGGTACCACACACATATTGCCGAGGTCTTTTGGTAGCACCTCATAATTGTTTCTTTCAATAGCTAAAATGGGGGGAATATCGGCAATAGTGACTTGTGTGTGTGGGACCCATTGTTGTGATTCCTCACAACAAATTGTCAAATACTAATAGGTTTCTTATAGATTCTTAGACTTTATATATATATATATAAACCATATATTTACACTAAGCAAGTGGAGATTAAATTGGTTGCGAATTTGACATTTCCGGGATTTGATTCACATAACAACTGAAAAGAAATAAAATACAGCTTAAATTACCAACAATTCAAGCTAATTCGGCGTTTGATGATGGTTTTACTAATCCAAATTTCAAGAAATGCAATACAAAACTTACATGCAATTGTAACCAAACAAGGAGGGAAGTGAATTAATTAGATGACTTACGGTGAGGCGGGGAGGGACCTTGAAATAACAGACGACGAGTCCGGGTTCGACTCGGTCGACTCGGATTCCCGCAACAGCGAAAGCGTCATAGAAGCTCTTTCCCGCGCCGGCTGCCTGTTCTGGAACCGCGAGTCCCTACACGGCCTCTGGCTTGTCCCGAGTCAGCCCCAGAAACCTCTTCGCCCTCCCCATATTAGTATTACCTTGTTCATTCGGATCCTTTTCTCACGAGTCACGACTCGCTCCGGCGTTGAAAACTTGGAATGTAAAGACCAAAGGCTGGCTTGAAAGAGTGCGAGAATTTATTTTTTCTATACTGTTGGTGAGCTGGTGTTCCCCTGCAATCCAATGATATCACATATCGCGAACAGTGAGCTGGTGTTCCCTGCAATCACATGATATCACATCTCCCGCTAAACATTGTTTAGTTTTTTATTCAAAATAATTCTTTAGATTTGCATAATTATTTATTTTGATTTTTGAGATTTAAAATTGATATAATTGGTCATGAGTTTGTTCATCATCAATTATTTCGATCATTCTTTGAAAAATCTCCATTAAATAAGGATAAAATTATAAAAATACCATCAATTTTTGTCAAATCATTTTGACATATTGTTTATTAAATTGAGGGTAATTTTGTCATTTTAATCTTTATTTAATATAGTTATTCACGGAATGATCAAAATGATTGATGATAGACAATCTCAATAACCACTTATATTGATTTCAAATCTTAAAAATCAAAATGATGAATTATGCAAATATCAATAACCATTTTTGCCTAAAAAATCTTTTGTTTAACAAAAATTAGTTAAATAAAAACAAAAACAAAAAACTTGAGGAATGCGGAATGTCCCCCTCCTCGGCCCCCGATCCCCACCTTGAATGGCGACTCGCTTCCTATCTACGACGACCACGAGGGCCTCAACTTCCTCGAGGAACCCACAAATCACAACACCGCCGCGCCACACCATTCAGTTCCAGACCACTACAACGACGATGACGACAATTACACCGATCTTGAGAACTTCTACGATGTCGAAGAGGACGCGTATAGGAAATGATGGCAGCCCCAAGACTCCTAGCTGGGTTGATGCCAATTCCGGTGATGGGGATGGTGGCCAAGTACACCAAGAATAAACATTGAAGAGATGATGGGAAAGGCAGGAAGGAGGCAAATTGTCTACCCTCCTGTTTGGGTGTGTTTCTCATCCCTCCTATTTGTGCGGTCATAGTTAAAACACGTCAATAATTTATATTCCTATTATTTTTTGTCTTATTATCTTTATAAAAAAATCAATATAAAATGTTGACGTGGCTTAATCGTGATCAAACAAAATAGAAGGGGATGAGAATGACACCCAAACAGGAGGACAGACAATCTTTCTCGATGCAGGAATGGGTGGGAAAAGGAGGAGTGGGTGGAGATGGGCGGAGGATTCAAGTTCCAGCAGGGTATATTCTGTGTTCTTTATTTAACTAATTTAAATTATATTCTGAAAATAAATATTAAGTGCCATTATTAAAGAAATGATGCAAATGACCATTAGATTGGGATAATTGTGAACTCGTCCATGTGCCATAGCCCATCATTGTTTTGCTTTTGAGGTCTCGTGAGAAATTCTTATGTTTGGCGACAGCAACAGCAGTGCTTGAATACTAACCAGATAAACATTCTCTAAGCAGTATGTTTGTTCTTTAAAAAATTATAGATGCACGTTAATATTGTCGAAAATGTAAGTTACATGTTTGTACATTTTGTTCAATATCAAATGCATATCAACAATATGTTCTATTCCATGGCAAAACAAATGTTAGAACATGTACGTAAGTGCATGACGCGCGTAAATGAAATCATTTCCATCTTGTTTATGACCTTTTTTTTTTTTTTTATGACAAGAATAACTATGAAATCTTTGAACGGACAAAAGAGTGAACTTTTTGAACTAAATACAAAAATGATACTTTTATCATATTTTTCATACCATATTTATATAATTTTTTTAATAGAGATGTGACCTCTAGGGATCCTTTCATATAAATGAATGTGGGAATGACTGATTAGAGTTTGGGAACGAGACCAGCATTTAAACGAAACAATGAATGTCGCCCTTCAACTATTATCTTTCTCGTTGATTTATTTTTGAAAATTACTATTGTTCCACAGTAACTTTCTTTTCTTCCTAAAATCCTTGTTATCTCTGGCTCATGCTGTAATTTGACATCAAAATGTTAGGTAATCTCCAACCGAAAGAGAGCCAAGGAGCCATGTTTAGCCCTATAGCTTAGCAATAAATTATTTTTTAATGAACAGTGAGATACCATAGTTTATACCATCTCCAACCGAGGAGACCAAAAGATCATAGGCCAAAACATAGCGTTTGACAAAAAACCCATATCCAACCCAAGGGGGCTATTTTTTAGCCCCCTCAGTAATTTATTATTTTAATTGAATTAATACGGTTAATTGAATTAAACTACCATATTAAAATAAGATTTTCAGACATATTTTGAGTGCCACTTGTCACTAAATTAATAAGCTTCCGGATTTCTTATTTTTATATAATGAAAATGATGTGAAAAATTGGTGAAGAATTGAAATAAAATGAGGTAATATAGTATGGAATAATGAAAATAATGTGAGAAATGACTTAGGTATTTATAGGAAAAAAAATTAGATTTTTTTTTTTTAAATTTCGTCTAAAAAAAAAAAGTCAAATCCAACAGTAACATGTCGTCAGCATGATGTTAGGTAGCAAGTGTTTGGGCTAGGCTATAGGGCTAGCTGGCTGGCTGGTTCTCCAATTTTTGGCCGGGTGGAGCCCACAAGCCTTTTGGCTTAGTCCTCGATTGGAGAAGGTTTTCGTGTCAAAACCGGCTATTTTCTAGCCTATGGCCCTTTGGCCGGTTCGGTTGGAGATGGCCTTAGAGGTCTCTTCGGGACATCCAATGATTAAGATTGGAACGATACAATGATCATCTGTGTGTTAACCAATCAGCTCTTAATCTCATGCTACTTCGATCTCTTTTTCTACCGTCAGAAGATGTTCAAAGTTCAAATTTCCTCCTAGTTGACTAAAGAGATTGGAAAATACCAAGCGAAATCGTAGCACATATTCATCAAGAAGAAGAGGATCGGAGTGGAAAGATTTGGCTTACATGAAGCTTGGCAGTTGACACATAAAAGATGGAAATGTCGACAGAAACATTCATAGCCCATAGGGAGACTTGGAATTGCACCATAAGCTAAGGAACCACCAACTATGTCAACGAGGTTTGCATTTGTACCATTTGCCAAATTTCCATCTCTATCCTGGAAACAAATTATTAAGAAGAACATTCAAAATCTCTCACATGAAACTAAATCTTTTTAAGATTCGTTTGGAAGTGCTTTTAAAAAGATTGAAAGCACTTTTGATGAAATTGATTTTGAATTCCGAAAGCAATTTAAGTGCTTTTGGAACAATCACTACATATGTAGCCCTTTAAGGGCGCGTTTGTTTGCCCTCACTAAGTTGGATTGGACTGGACTGGATTAGCTATTAGTCCAATACTATGTTTGTTCCATGCTGGGACTAACATTAATGAGACTAAAGGGGACTAGCCTGGACAAAACCCTTCACTAAGAGGTCTTAGCGAGACCCCCCAATAACCATGGAACTAGCTAAGACTATCTTCTCTTTCTTGTCCTCGTCATGCTCAACGACCACTCTCGACAGACTCCTCGTCATCTCCGGTCACCTAAATCAATCATTAACTTTCCGACTCTCTTTCAGATCCATTTCACAACCAACTTTCATACAAAATATACCAAATTGAAGCTGGGAGTGACAAGATTACGATTTTACCTGAATCGAGGCCAAAATATGATCGAATGTGGCTGGAAAATGGCCTGGAAGTCTCGGCCTGTTTGGGCTTCTTCAAATCCATGACAGATTCGAGCATTCAAAGCTAAGATCTCAGTCCAGGGATGGTGATGAATTTTCTGGCGGTGCTAACTTCATCCAATTTAACGAGGAAATGGTAGGAAAAAATGAAGAAAAAGATAAGATCATAATAAAATATTAATAATTTATATATTAAATAATATAACATTATAATTTGTTATTATCCAGCATCTTAGTCCAATACTGCACCAAACGCTTCACTAAGTTAGTCCAGTTTAGTCTAGTCTAAACCAGTCCAGCTTAGTCCTTGAAGCTAATCCAGTCCGAGATAGTCCAGCGCAACAAACGCCCCCTAAGTGTTTTCTCATGATCTACTTAGAATTTTAGTAAGAATTGGTTTCAAAAACATTTTCATCAAAAGTACTTTCAATCATATTAAAAGAACTTTTGATTTCTAGCTAAAAATTAAAAAACAAAATGTTAAAATATTATGCGAAGAGACTTCAATCTTACGAGTAGGCCCTTTATTTTTATTTTTTTATTTTTTTGAAAAAAGGACCAGCTGATGACGATGTCATGATATTCTACTCTTTTGAGGGTCGGGAAAACTTACATATGTATTTTAGCCTCTTCTAGCCACCATCACTGATTCACCATATCCAAGAATCAAACTCAGGACCAACCGTATGAAATATAGACCTGAAATTTGCTTTAATCACTTTGGACACCCCGTGGTGGTTCAGTCATATGAGTAGCCATAGGATAATGCTTTTCATGAAAGTAAAACTAGTTAGGCTTAGAGTCTACATCTGAAATTTCCTGAAGTACTATAAAAACCTTAAACAATCTACTAATTTAATCGATAAATAAAATTAAAAAAATCCAAGTTAATTAATAATTAAATTCAACAAATATTTAAATAACAAAAGCGAAACATATAGATTAGTTGAATGACGATAAGGCGGGGAGGGACCTTGAAAGTGCAAACGACGAGACCGGGGTCGACTCGGTCGACTCGGATACCTCTTACAGCGAAGAAATTGTAGAAGCTGGACTTTCCGATTTGGAGAGCAGGGATGGCGACTCACGACACGGTCTCTGACGCGTCCGAGTTCAGCCCCAGAGACCTCTTCGCCTTCTCCATCAGAACTTCCCTGAACCTATAACCTTCATCCGATTGATCAATAAAGAATAAACAACTCAGCACGACTTAACCGTTAAAATGTCAAGAGCAACGACCTAATTTAGTCTTGGTTTGATACTGAGATGATTCTGAAAAATATGACTATAAAAGCTTTTTTTTATTTGGTATACATTCAGCTTCAACTTTTTTTTTTTTCACAATTTTAGGTGAAAAAAATGCTAAAAATATAAAGGAATATTTTTTTCTCATATCACAGCAGAAGAATTTTTTTTCTTTCAAAGTACCGCAATACCTAACCAACTAGCTTTATTGTATTATTGGGCTTTTTATAAGGTTGCGAAACTATTTGTATTGGCTCTTTGGGCTTCTTTGGTGATTGACGGTTACACAAACATGTGATGTTATTAATTTTTCCATTATAATATAGATAAAGCATAATGAAATGATTGACAGTTAAGAGCATTTTTAATGAGATGTCAAATTTTAAACATAAAATTTAAATTGAAGCCTATGTGGCACTTTGATGTTATTTTTTTAGTTTTGATTTTCACTCGATATGTCAAATTAAATTATTATTTATCATGTTTTTTACTTTTTACAATGGTAATAAATATTTTTAGAACAAAAGAAAGAAATAAAAAGCTTCTATTAATCAATTAAAAATGGATTTGAAGTTGCTGTCAAGTTTGACAGCAACCACCTTTGTTGTTAATTCACGTCATGCCCCATACGAACCGACATTTCAGTTGAAAAACACTAATATTTTTTTTTTTTTACTATTACTACTGATGTGGACTTTTGACATCTCCTTTATAGATGTTCTAAAGGATGAGTTGTATAGTATTAATAAATGAATACAAGTCTATCTTCAGTAGTCTAGCCTACTAGAGTCCGATTTCTTTTCTTTATTTTTTGAACAAACAATATTATCTACACTATAAAGCAGTGAGTAGGCTTAGCCTCATAATAAGTTACAATAACATGGTTCAAATTTGGCGAGAATCAAACTTAAAATCTTTCACTTACAAATGAAGATGAATACCATTAAACTGTAGTACTAAGTGACCCGAGTCGACTTTTTAACAAACTTTCTTTGTTTCGATTTAAGTCAACTGTTCAATTACTTATAGTTAATCTTTCACCGCTCATTTCCCAAACTACAATCTTCATCGGAGTTCCCCGTTGTCATAATTTTATCTGTTGGACGCATGCATAAACATTCTTCAAGTAGAAAACTCACAGTAGTGTGTGATATGAAAATTTCATTCATAGAAGCAGCCTTTTACTTCCATGCACCATGTAGTGAAATTTAACACTTCCTCGCCTGCATAATTGAATTCTACATAAGAATTCCTATAACTTTTCGAAATGAACGAAGCAGATAGAAGAATAACAGCCGCGCTAACTACTAATCGATCTTAATCGGCCTTAATTTCTTACATATAAATCATATCTTGTGTGTATTACAAGAGGGAAGAATATGGGCCAATAATCAATTTGGTTACGTCCTTCTAACATTCTGATTATTTTAAAAAATAGTTACAAGAAGAAACCAACCATAAATGGATAGTGCTCTTCACGCATACCGTTTATACTTGTATATGTGGAAAGGACTCAGAGTTTGCTGGAAGATGAACGAAACAACGAATGTCGACCTTCAGCAATAATCTCCCCAGATGCTTTGTTTCTTAGAAGTACATAGGTTCCAGAATAACGTCCTCTTTGTCCTAACCGTTTTGAGGTGATCTCTAACTCATCCTGCAATTTGAGAGATCGAAAGGGATCAGATGCTATAGCTCTCTTCGAACAATCTGATAAAATCAAACGATACAGAGAAAAGATGTTCAAGCAAGAATTATCCAAACGAGAATCATATAACACCAGCACACGACGAGTAGGAAAAATCCCAATATTAGAAACATAAGAACATAGCCAAATGTGCATGGAAATGATCCTAAAAGATTGTTTAGAAATGATAATCATTCTTTCCTTTTGACAAAAAAAACTCACGGTAGATCAAACTCATATTCATGAGAGTTAAACCTATGACCTTGAGAAAAATAGAGAGACACAACTATCCATTACAGTAACCAAATTCCGAAAATCAAAATACGAAGGGAAATAATTCCAATCCATCGAAACCAGACCTATAATGGGTTTTCCAGCACACAAGTTCATACATTTGCAAGATGCTAGATTGAATGTGGACATGTATGGCCAATTCAGAGGTTGCCATGGAGAACATAAATCTGAAACAAAAAAAAGGGGATTTAAGACTTAGTGAAAGCTTTGCTTACATTAAGCTTTGCATTTGCCATGTACGAGATGGACATATCCACTGAAACGTTCATAGGGATATGTGGAACAAAAACAGTAGAGGCACCAACCATATCAACAAGGGTTGCAATTGCACCATTAGCCAGATTTCCAGCTCTATCCTGCAAACAATAGAAACACATTTCCAAAATTACTCACAAGCAACTCGCGTTTTCAATAAATATCACCAATACTAATTGCATCAAATCTCCCACTAAAAAAATTTGAGCTGTTAGGAAAAGAATCAAAGGTTTCTATATCAATCAAATCCACCTGTGAATTTGACAATTCAAGATAAAAGCTTGATTCTTAAATACTCAAGATCCTCCACTCGAGAGTCTGAATCCCACATCGTGCAAGGGAACCTTGGCTAATAGTTTAAAATCAATGGGACACTCCCTCCTATTGCCAATTGGTAATGCCTCACATTCCAAAACTTCCTCTATCCTACGAAGACTTAGAAAGAGACTATAAGAAAATATATGGCGTACTTGAGCTAAAGGTAGACTTGGGGCAAAACAGAGCGCAGTTCTAAGATTAATACCGCCAACCTGACATAGTGGGATTAAGGCCCTGTCATTGTTGTAAAGCTACAAGTTCAATTGGAAGTTATTGACCCTAATTTTGTATATTTTTTCGCTACAAAACCTAATTTTACTTTTTGTGCTCTTAATTAATCCAAATTACTGATGGATTCAAATCCTAACCTAGCATAGATTAGATATTAGGATTTTAATAAATAAAAACGGAAGCTAATTCCAGAAATTATACGAGGAAAAGTGGGTGAGCGGTGGGAAGACTCACGGTGAGGCGGGGAGGGACTTTGAAAGTGCAGACGACGAATCCGGGTTGGACTCGGTCGACTCGGATGCCTGACTCAACGAAATGATCGTATATACTCCTGTCGCTTGGAAAAACGAGTCGCGACACGGCCTCTGACTCGTCCTGCGTCACCTCGAGATACTTCTTTGCATCCTCCAATTTCGGAGCCAAACTCTCTTCTCTCATCTCTCTGGAAGACTGGAACAACGAAGAAGAACGTTGAAAACCCCACAAATGTCCGAACTACGGGCAGGGAACCAAAGTGCTTCCGCGTAATTGAACAAAACCGATTCTGCAGGGGTAAATTTAAGTTTTACTTATTCATCTTTTTAAATTCACTAGTCATGCTCTCACGCGCAAAGAAAATATTTTTTGAATCATAATATGTTACGCGTAACTTATACGTTTTAAATATATTTATATGCGTAATTTAATTAAAGAAAAGTTAAATATTTGAAGTAAATGAATAATGTTAGATCATGCTAAAAAAAACCCTCATAAACCATTTAAAGCAGCTGAATTCATATAATAAAATCGATCTGTATCAAATTTACATTACGAATAGAGAAAATAATATTTAATAAACAACTGGTTGAATCACATTATTACTAGCTCATTGTGAGGCTAAGCCGACCCCCTCCCCTTTAGTGTTATTAATATCCTTTGTTTAAAAAAAATTTATTTGACAACTAAATTAATTACATTATTATCCGTGTGCGAAATAACTTTTTTATAACCGACATTACACGTCTCTTAAGATGTTTTGAACATGTTTAAAAGTAGAGAAAATAATATTGAATGAACAGCTGATTGAATCACATTATTACTAACCTATTTTGAGATACTAATTAAAATAAAAGTACAAAAATAGTAATTATTAAAAGAAAAAAACACTGTTTAAATGACAAAAATACCCCTGCCACATTTGATGCCTTATTTTGGGTTGCTTTTGAAGATTTTGTTTGGGGGCATTTTTGTCCAAATACTTTTGTTGAATCTTGTAACACCAAAAAAATACTATTCACCTTTAGTGTTGGATTTATATAGATTCGTTTTGATAGTCGAAATTTGAAGAAGGTGTATGATATGTAAAAATAGGTCTGTCCACCACCAAATTTAAAGGTGCAAAGGGTAATGAGATCAGAGTTTATTAAGGTGATACAAAGTATCAAATTCGCAGAGTTTTTAAATTGTTAGATATTTAGTTAAAAATACAAAAATTAATATCTAATGGTTAAAAACGTAGAGTATCGTATTGTTAGCCAGCACCTAGGACAGGATTATTTGTTTCTGTTGGAAGAGGAAGTAGCATCTAGCCTTCCAAATATGCCAACAAGAGAAAGCAAAAAAAAGTCAGTATCCTCTCCAGGTCGGCCTTTAAGTTTTCGTTGGACCTGATAATTGCAAGAAGCCAATTCAACCATGTTGTAATCTCATTCTGGTTTACCTTGTAGTTTAAAACTCCACCAAACCATATAGTTTCCACCCACAGGTAGAGGAGAAACAGGTGCTCAATCGATTCCTCCTGAGAGTTGCATAGGGGGCATAAAGGTGAAGAGGCAGATTTTCTTCTATAGAGCCTAGAGAGCTACCATTGTGGCCAGGGCATTATGCAGGGACTTCCACATAAAGCACTGGATTTTTTGAAGGGTTTTAAGTTTCCACACCGACTTCCAAAGCGAATCCAAAATAGATATAGACGATGACGATTTGAGGTTGATCCTTGGAATCACTCGAGAATGCGCCCAGTGGTAGCCCGACTTTATTGAATAGAGCCTTCTTTTAACTAAAAATTATGTAATAACTTTATTCGATGATTAAGACAAAGCCTAACCTAAATCAGTCCAGTAAACAGGCCTAACCAAAAGTACCTAATGAATTTCTTCTTCCGTTGTTAATTTTCGGTTTGTTAGTCTTCCATTTTTTCTACTGGCCATCATCCACATAAAAGAATCTGGATCCTCTTTGTGAGGATCCCAGAGATCCGTGAATTGTATCCGTTCATCAAACATTATGCGATCAAAAATAATTTTAAATATTTTTATTTAAAATTAAACATAAACAGTACTTGATAAAAACTGACCATACAATATACGATGAACGGATATGATTCACGGATCTCTAGGATCCTCACCAAAAGGATCCGGAGAGTATCCTGTTGGCACATAAAAAGGCCAAAAGACAACCCCACTCAAATTAGGGACTAAAACTTCGACATATCAAAACGCACCAATTGCGTCCAGCATAAACTGAAAACTGTTTGGTTGCCAACTCAACATTCCGGAAATTCGATTCACATAACAACTAAAAAGAATTAAAATACAGCTTAAATTACCAACATTTCGAGCCTAATTTGGCTTTTGATGATGATTTTAAATTTCAAGAAATGGCAATACAAAACTTACTTGCAAATGCAACAAAACGAGGAGGGAAGTGAACTAATTAGATGACTTACGGTGAGGCGGGGAGGGACCTTGAAAGAACAGATGGCGAGTCCGGGTTCGACTCGGATTCCCGCAACAGCGAAAGCGTCGTAGAATGTTATGAACTGAGGATTGTGATTATCTTAATCACAATTAAGAGTCAAGTTAGTTGTAATTGAGGGTTTTACTTGTTATTAGGGAAATTTGTTAGAAATGTCAGCTGGCGGTAGTCACACTAGTGTATAAGAGCACTTGCTCTTTGGTTGGTAATCAGGCCATAGCGAGTTGTGACTTGTGACCCAACCTGTTAAGGATCCGTTAAGATAACGGGTGTGACACGACACGACTCATTAAGATAACAAATGTTACTTGAAAATGATACGAACACGACAGACACAACCCGTTTACCAAGCCTAGTTCAATCTTATGAGGAGGTTTTTTTTTTTTTTTTAAAAAAAAAAAAGGGGACTAGGTGGTGGCGAAGTTAGGGCTGTATTCGGTTTTTTACCAAAATCGAAATTTCGGTTTGGTTCATTTTTTTTCCTTTTTTTTTTGTTCGGTTTGGTTAAATTTTGGTTTTTTTTTTAATGAAAAAAAATTGAAATCTGAAAATTATTTTTAAAAATCTAAATATTCACAAGCAACGGTTGGGGGGGAGTTGAGAGTTCTAAAAGTTATCTGCATATATACGAATATATGTGTGTGTATATGCTTGTATGGCGCTTTATTGATTTGCAGAGGTGTATGCAATAGCACAAGGTGGAGATCTCTGCTTTGCAAATGCCTATTGCCACATTGCAGAAACTCTGGAAAACAATGGGATGGTTGGTTGTTGACAACAAAAAAAAAAATCATGACATTGGTTGTTGGTTTAAAGGATGATTCTAGCTGGAGACCTAGTCCAAAAAGCCAAGCTAAGACAGAACATATTTTGGTCTAAAATTAAGTTGATGATTGACTTGAATTGGGAATAGAAAATAAATACCTAACTTAAATAAACAAATAAAATTAATATATATTTAAATCGGTTTGGTTCGGTTCGTTCGTTTTTCAAACCATCAAAACCGAAACCGAACCAAAAGATTTCGGTTTCGGTTTTTTTCAATTTCGGTTTGGTTTTTTTCGGTTTTCGGTTTTTTGAACCCATCCCTAGGTGAAGTCATGATAGTCTACTCGTTGGGCTTTTTTGGTCATTTACAGTTACACAGACATATTATTAATTTTTGCATTATAATATAAATAAAGCACAATAAAACGATTGATAGTTTAGAGCATCTTTAAAAGAGATGTCAAATTTTAAACATAAAATTTAAACTGATAGCCTGTGTGGCACTTTGATTTTTTTTAGTTTTGATTTCCACTCGGTATGTTAAATTAAATTATTATTTGTTATTTTATTTACTTTTCACAATGATATAAAAAAAATTTAGAACAAAATAAAAAAAAATAAAAAGCATTTATTAATCAATTAAAATTGAATTTCAAGTTGTTGTCAAATTTGACAGCAGCCATCTTTGCTGTCAATCCACGTCATGCCTCATAAAAAGTTGACATTTCAATTGAAAAACACTAATGTTATTTTTTTACTGTTAGTACTGATGTGGACTTTTGGCATCTCATTTAGAGATGCTCTAAAGGATGAGTTGTATAGTATTAATAAATGAATACAGGTTTATCTTCAGTAGTCTAGCCTACTAGAGTCCAATTTCTTTTTCTTTTCTTTTTTGAACAAACATTATTATCTACACTAAGAGAAAGAAGTTAGGTCTAACCTTATAATAAGTTAGCAATAATATGGTTCAAATTTGGCAAGAATCGAACTTAAAATCTTTCACTTACAAATGAAGAAGAATACCATTAAACTGTATTACTAAATGATCAGACTCCGACTTGTTAACAAACTTTCTTTGTTTCGATTTAAGTTAACTGTTCAATTACTTATAGTCAATCTTTCATTTCCCAAACTACAATCTTCATCGGAGTTCCCCGTTGTCATAATTTATCCGCTGGACGCATACATAAACATTCTTACAGTAGAAAACTCACGGTAGTGTGTGATATGAAAATTTGATTCACAGAAGCAGCCTTTTACTACCATGCACCATGGAGTGAAATTTAACACTTGCTAGCCTGCATAATTGAATTCTACATAAGAATTCCAATTAACTTTTCGAAATGAACGAAGCAGACGGAAGAATAACATCCGCGGAACTACTAATCGATCTTAATCGGTATTAGGCCTGGGTTGGTACTGAGGTGATTCTAAAAAAAACTGGTATAAAAAAAAAATGGGAACTATTTTTGTGTTTGGTAAACATTCAGCTTCAGCTTTTTTTTTCACAGTTTTTGATGAAAAAAAGCCAAAAACAAGAAGCTGCAAAACCAAGTTTTGAAAAACCTACTTTTTTTCACATCTGTTTTACATAAAAGTTTTTCAAACACTATAATATTGTTTTTTTTTTTTCAAAAGAACTTTTACAAAAAAGTTTACCAAACACTCTGCTGCTTTATTTTACAGCTACTTATTCTCAGAGCACAGCAGAATCAGTTTTTTTTTCAAAGCACAACAATACCAAACTAGCCCTTAATATCTTACATGTCAATCGTATCTTGTGTGTATTACAAGAGGAAAGAACATGGGCTAATGATCAATTTGGTTACGTCCTTCTAACATTCTGATTACTTAAAAAAATAATAAGAAGAAGAAACCAACCCTAAATGGATAGTGCTCTCCAGTCTTCACGCATACCGTTTATGCTAGTTTTTTTTTTTTTTTTTGGACAAACTAAGTTACTTTTCCATTAAACAAAAAGACTAATACAAGGAAAAGAGAGCCCAAAAGGCATCCCAGAACCAAAATACCAGCCCATCAAGAAAAAGTAAATACAACACAAAGCCCAAAAGGCATAACTGAAAAACAACAGAAACACTAAAACCAAACAGAGCAACAGGATCAACAGAAAATGGGGGTGAGCGAGCCACCAGCGCAGTGAGCGCTCCCATAATCCTACCAAATAGTGCAAAAAGCACTTTTAACAGCAACCCAAAACCCAAGCTCGTCACCGAGGAGAAGCACCAGGGGCCTGGTAGCAGTGGTTGGTAGTTGTGGACACACGATGGAAGGAAGCATCGTTACAAGAGAGGTGTCTAAAGGTTCCGATCTGAGACAAGCTCAGGAATGGAGACAAAGCTCAAAGAAAGCCAAAAGGAAAACAGAAATAAAGCACCGCAGGAGAAAACCAGAGGAGGGAAAGCTTGACGGGGGAAGGGGGAGGACTTGGGGGTGTGGGTGACGGGTTGGGTTGCGTCACGAGGGGAAAGGGCGGAGGGGGAAGGAGGAGGACTTGAGGGCGTGGGTAATGGGCTAGAGAGTAGAAAGAAGAGGGGTAGCAGCAAGAGAAAGCCGGCCGACTCCAACCACAGGAAGGAGTCGGGGCTGGGATTTTTTTTTTGCAGGGGGGAGGAGTTCCCACACCGTTTATACTTGTATATGTGGAAAGGATTCAGAGTTTGCTGGTAGAAAATGGACGAAACAACGAATGTCGACCTTCAGCAATAATCTCCCCAGATGCTTTGTTTCTTAGAAGTACATGGGTTCCAGAGTAACGACCTCTTTGTCCTAACTGTTTTGAGGTGATCTCTAACTCATCCTGCAATTTGAGAGATAAAAATTGATCAGATGCTATAGCTCTTCGAAAAATCTGATAAAATCAGAATGATACAGAGAAAAGATGTTCAAGCAAGAAATATCCAAACAGGAATCATATAACACCAGCACACGACGAGTAAGAAAAACCCCAATATTAGAACCATAAGAACATAGCCAAATGTGCATGGAAATGATCCTAAAAGATTGTTTAGAAATGATAATCATTCTTTCCCCTTGACAAAAAATACTCAAGGCGGATCAAACTCATATTCATGAGAGTTAAACCTAAGACCTTGAGAAAAGTTGAGAGAGACAACTATCCATTACAGTAACCAAATTCTGAAAATCAAAATATGAAGGGAAATCATTCCGATCCATTGAAACCAGACCTATAATAGGTTTTCCAGCACATAAGTTCATACATTTGCAAACTGTTAGATTGTACGTGGACATGTATGGCCAATTCAGAGGTTGCTATGGACAACATATATCCGAAACAAAAAATGGGGATTTATGACTTAGTGAAAGCTTTGCTTACATTAAGCTTCGCCTTTGCCATGTACGAGATGGACATGTCCACTGAAACGGTCATAGGGATATGTGGAACAAAAACAGTAGAGGCACCAACTACATCAACAAGGGTTGCAATTGCACCATTAGCCAGATTTCCAGCTCTATCCTGCAAACAATGGAAACACAGTTCCAAACTTACTCACAAGCAACTCGCGTTTTCAATAAATGTCACCAATACTAATTGCATCAAATTTCCCGCTAAAAAAATTTGAGCTGTTAGGAGAAGAATCAATCGTTTCTATATCAATCAAATCCACCTGTCAATTTGATAATTCAAGATAAAAGCTTGGTTTTTAAATACTCAAGATCCTCCTCTCGAGAGTATGAATCCCCATCGTGCAAGGGAACCTTGGCTAATAGTTTAAAATCAATGGGACACTCCCTCCTATTGCCATTTGGTAATGCCTCACATTCCAATACTTCCTCTATCGAAGACTTGGAAAGAGACTATAAGAAAATATATGACGTACTTGAGCTAAAGGTAGACTTGGGGCAAAACAGAGCGCAGTTCTAAGATTAATACCGCCCACCCGACATAGTGGGATTAAGGCTTTGTTGTTGTTGTAAAGCTACAAGCTCAATTGGAAGTTATTGACCCTAATTTTATTTATATTTTCGCTGCAAAACCTAAATTTATTTTTTGTACTCTTAATTAATCCAAATTACTGGTGGATTCAAACCCTAACCAAGCTTAGATTAGTAATTAGCATTTTAATAAATAAAAAACGGAAGCTAATTCCAGAAATTATACGAGGAAAAGTAGGTGAGCGGTGGGAAGACTCACAGTGAGGCGGGGAGGGACTTTGAAAGTGCAGACGATGAATCCGGGTTGGACTCGGTCGACTCGGATGCCTGACTCAACGAAATGATCGTATATACTCCTGTCGCTTGGAAAAACGAGTCGCGACACGGCCTCTGACTCGTCCTGCGTCACCTCTAGATACTTCTTTGCATCCTCCATTATTGGAGCCAAACTCTCTCCTCTCATCTCTTTGGAAGACTGGAACAACGAATAAGAACCTTGAAAACCCCAAAAATGTCCACATTGAAGGCTGCATAATTTCGGAAAGCCGATTTTGTTGGGGTAAATTTAAGGTTAGAACGGTTCACACACCCTTTTTACATCCGTATTTTATTGTTAATTTTTATTTATGGATGATTTTAAATTCATTTGATTCGACGGTTGGAAATTAAAAAATGTGTATGATATGTAAAAATAGGCCTATCCACCACCAAATTTAAATGTGCAAAGGGTAATGAGATTAGAGTTTATTAAGGTGATATTGGTATCGGATTCGTGGAGTTTTTTAACCGTTAAATATTTAGTCAAAAATAAAAATCAATATCTAACGACTAAAAAGTGCAGAGTATAGTATTGTTTGGAGTACCATAAATTTTTGAATTAGATCCTCTCTTGAGCACAAGCTCAGGATCCTGCTGACCAGTTCACGTGAGCCGTTGGATTTTGATCTTACAGTTACAATTATTATAACTTTTAGAAGGACTTTCTGTTTGTAGCCATTAGATCAAAATCCAACAACTCACGTGTGTTGATCAGGAAGATCCTGAACTTGTGCTCATGAGAGGATCCAATTCCATAAATATTTTTATAAGATCATGCATCGAAGCCTATTCAACCCTTTTTTTAATAAAATAATTTATTAACACTAACGGTTAACCAAAATATATGATAATTTAATATCAAACTCGTATAATTTCTATCTAGGACCACAACCACGAGAGTCGATGATTGGGCATTTGAGCCATTCAAGTTAGCCCAACTGGTAAGAGATGGTCGAGTTTTAATTTGGATTATGATACTGAAGGTTTCCATCCTTCCAATGTAAACAAGAAAAAGGAAACATTGTGTTTTGAAGTATATTACAAAGTTTACAAGATTGCTCTCTTTGATTGCTTTGGTCAACATTAGATGCTTCGATCTTTCCAATACCATATTGCGGTATAACGTGAAATGAATGAGTGAGATTTAAAGAAACAGATCAGTAACGCTATTGTGGCCACGCGACTCACGCCAGTTAATTAGGATGTAAGCTAACCTCCACTATCTATTTTGAAAAGAAAAGAAAATTAGCATCCAATAACATAGGAAGCAGAAATTTGGACATACTGAAAACCATGTCACGGAAAATCTCACCCCTAAAATTACAACGAGAAAAGAAAGCCAGACTTCGAAGGAAAATGCAAAACCGGCGACGGGAGTGAAGATTCAGGTTATGTTTGGTTGTGTACGAACGAATCAATGAAAAAGATAAAGCGAAAAACAAGAACAATAGCAGTGAAAAATAGTCCACCCAATTTGAGTTAAAACACAATTCTCAATCCTTATTCAATGAAAAACACTTACAAGAAAGCGAATCTACAAAAAGATTCAACCTACGCCCCCAAAGGGCTCCATCCATTCCAGTTATATACATACTGAAGTAAAAAAGGACTCAGAGTTTGCTAGCATGTCTACCAAACAACGAATGCCGACCTTCAGCAATAACCTCACCAGTTGCTTTGTTTCTCAGAAGCACTATTGTTCCTGAATAACCCCCTCTTTGTCCTAACACCCTTGACGTGATCTCTAACTCGTCCTGTTATTTGACATCATGAGAGAGCAGACATTATAGCTAGTAAATATCCGAATGCACATCGCATACCAAACACACCTGACAAGTTAGGGTAAAGTCCACCACTGGAAACACAAAATAGTAGCAAAGTTCTCAAACTAGTCATAATACAAAACAGTATCGGGATTCGAAAAGCAGTTTAACATGAAATAGTGGCAAAATTTCAAAGGAAATCCTACTTCCCAAGCTATACACATGGGAAACGACCCCCTCGTACTTTTGAGAACTGATCATCATTATAGAAGCCAGATTTGCAAATACAACGTGGAAAAGAAAAAAAATATCTGACAAATCGAAACAGGCTTAAGGGGCAAAGTTAGTTGTATACTGATAAAGTGATAAGAAAACATGCTGCTGTGAGATTTTGGGGCATATAACTTCAAACGTTGTCGAAACTAGTGACATTCAAGAAAGCCTGTCGAATTGAACACCAGCACTATTGACAAGTGCAAATCGTATACCGCACACATGACAAGAACGGTAAAACCAACCCAATGGAACCACAAAATAGTAACAGAAACCCAAATTAGCCCTACTTACTTCCCATAATACTTTTGAAAATTGATCATCATTGTAGTAGCCAAACTCTGAAATTAAAACCAGGAAACCAAATATTTCTGGCAAATTGAAACCAGGTTTAAATTGGCAATGTTGGTCTTATATACAAAACAAGCTGACAACATTTGGTGACATTCAGTTCAAGACAGGCATGCTAAACTGAACACATACATCCAGATACGACGAATCGAAACGCAGCTAACAATGCATAAATGTCAAGGGGAAACCGGGATATTCGAGTGAAAAGCTTTGCTTACATCAAGCTTGGGACTGGACATAAACGAGATGGACATGTCCACTGAAACATTCATAGGAAGACCCTCAACATGAACAACGGCGCCACCCACTTCATCGACCAGGTTTGCAATTGCACCATTAGCCAACCTTCCACTTCTATCCTACAAACAAAATTCCAAAGTTGCAAACTTTAAGCCAAACCAATTTTGGATCACAGGCTCACTGCTCAAATTAGCTAAATTTCAAGTTAAATCAACTAAAATTCAATATAAATCAGCTAAATTTCAGGTTAAATTAGCTAGCTACAAGTAAAATTAGTTCAATTTTAAGCTAAATTAGCGGAATTTTATGCTACTAACAGTACCAATCAGTAAAAGAAGTTAATTTCGATTAAAATTATGGAAAATTTGACTTGTGATCGAACGAGTGAGGGGTTCTGTGGCTTACGGTGAGGCGGGGAGGGACCTTGAAAGAACAGACGACGAGTCCGGGTTCGACTCGGTCGACTCGGATGCCGCGAAGAGCGTAATACTCGTAGAAGCTCGGCCCGGCGCCGGCTTGGTGAGGTGGAACGGTGAGTCGTGACGCGGCCTCTGACTCGTCGTGGGTCAGGTCCAAGGATTTCTTCGCCTTCTCCATGCTGGCTTTTGCAGCGCCTTGATTCGGATCCTTCTCTGCAGACGTTGAGGTCAAAATAACGGCCTGGGTTGGACTGGGCCTATTCGTTTCTAAAGTTGGGTTATTTTTAAGCCCACGTAAGCTTATGATAGGGGAGCTTTATACAGTGGAACACAACTTCGCTGCTAAATTTTGGAAAAGAATTCTCGTTGGATCATTTTTTTAGGAATTCCATGATTGTGACTGTTCATCGTACATCGTGCGGTTAGAAATCATTTCAAAATGTAAATTTTAAAATTAAATATAAATAGTACCTAAGGAAAACTGACCGTACGATATACAATGAATGGTCACGATTACGGGATTCCTAGGATTCCTAGAAAAAGGATTCCCTAAATTTTAAACATAAATTAAACATTTGTCCATCTGTAATTGATTAAAAGCATGAAATGTTGCTAAATTTGTAGTAGCCAATACACAACGTGGGGTTTTTTAGGGCAACTTAAATCAGACGGTGAAATGTACAGTACGAGCGGATCAAAAGTAATCCTCCATGCAACCTCATATTAATATCGTTATATTGACATCTTAATGCTAAATAATATAAAAAACAACTATCAAATATCAATGATATATTAACAATACAAACTTACGTCAGAATGCGTATTTCTTACTAAAAAAAATTCAGTTTAAATTAACAACATTGTATTTCACAATTTCACTTAGTAACATAGTAAGATCTCAAGCAACATTGAGGAAATATAATCTTAATATATGTAAAGTCACCCAACGAAAGAGGAAAAATAATCTTAATATATATAAAGTATACCTTCCAATTTTATATCGATTTGTTAAATTTAATTGGCATCTTTTGTCTCTCAGCTTTCTCATAAAATATACAATGGTCATACACTTGTTACAATTTGATATAGTAAAATGAGATCTGTGCGTGCACGTGCGTGTCTGAGAAGTTGTGCAGTACATGCCATGCATACAAGGAGATCGAGCATGCTTGAAGTGGCCTCGGGTGATGATATTTCTATGGACATCTTTTTTGGAAGGTGATCGAAATGTAAAAAGACAAGCATCGAGCAAGTATTTCGAGAATTAATATATTAATAAATCAAAGATTCTAGGTCTCTTATTTTCGACTTCAAATCTTCTACTCCGAAAACTCCCTGTGACCAGGAGCATTTTTGCCATCATTATGAATTATAGTGTATGCTCGTAATACACCTCATTATCTGCCACATGTTTTTTTGCCTAACTTTGGTAAATATTTTTCAAAATTGAAAAATGAACATTTAATATGAAAGCTAATCAGTCACTTAATACTACAATTTAGTAATATTCATCTTCACTTGTAAATAAGATGTCTTAGGTTCAATTCTCGTCAAAAGAGAATTTGAATCACATTATTACTAGCCCATTGTAAGGCTAAAGCCACTCTCTTTCCCCTCCCTCTCAGTGTTGATAATATTGTTTGTTAAAAGAGAATTATGAAAGTTAATTAGGATTAACTGAAAAGAACCAAAAAAAAAAAAAGGGTTAATCAAGGTTAAGTGAAAAGACACAAAGCAAATGATGAAATGTATGATAAAAATACATCATAGTTTATAGGGAAGTGCAAAAATATTTCCATTTGTGACATCTTCCTGGGAAGAGATCCCCTCCGGATCTCTCCCATAAAATCCTACTAATTAATTAATTTTGACTCTTGAAATTTGATCTAACTACTATAAACAGGTGGCCTCTATAATAATAATTTTAACCCTTGAATCAAATTTAAAAAATCTAGATTAATTAATTGGTGGACTTTGGTGGGAGATATCCGGATCAGATCTCTTCAAAAATTATAATAATTTTAACTCTTGAATCTAGATTAATTGATTGGTGGACTTTGGTGGGAGATATCCGGATCAGATCTCTTCAAAAATTATAATAATTTTAACCCTTGAATCAAATTTAAAAAATCTAGATTAATTGATTAGTGGACTTTGGTGGGAGATATCCGGATCAGATCTCTTCCCATATTCCTCTATAACCTACCTCATTGAATGACACGTAAAACATTTTGCGTGCAGAGGATTTGAACTCCTTATTTCTTACCACCACACATTGGTTTGGGAATGCTACATAAGTTGTGGATTTCGATGTCAATGGTGGTGTCCGTAGTGCAGTTGACCTACAAATTTTGTGCACGTCCGCAACGCAAGGATGTGGTTGGATTTTGCATTTGTTTACGTTCACAAACCCAGAATCCAAGAAAAGTGTGCGACTAATGCATTGGGCTTTCTGTGGGCCGGAAAGCTGTAAGTTTCCTTCTTCACACTGACTGATATTTGCTTGCTCGCCCTTCTGCTGCAAGCAAAGTTCTGAAGACTCATCAAGAAGTTTCAACAAGATAATCATGCACTAGCAAACGTTTTAACTTCTGCACAAATTCATTTGTTATATACCAAATAATTTGATGTATTATTGTTCGATCCAATCCAACAAAAAAAAAATATATGAATCTGAGATTACCGAAAAGAGAAATAATTTTCGCAGTATTATTTTCTACTCCTACGCTTCTTTTATTTTTATCCGTTGATTATTTAATTCAAAAACTATAAAGAAATGAGTGCACGAGAACATAAAAAGAGGATGCGATGGAATAAGTTTTCACACATCATTGTTCTTAATAGACAACTTATATTTGAAGTAAAAAGTTATTAAGATAATAAGACGACCTAAATCTTGTTTAGTGAACAAGCATTGTAACTGCTCAGTGCTAACTTATATTTCAGCTTCTGTTGACTATTCTAATAATTTAGATCGAGAGGAACATCAGGCTCAGTTCTTCACCCGTCTACATAATTGAGATAAGTTAATGCATGTACTAACTAAAATATGTCGATGTGTGAATGTAATTGGGATGTCAACATTTCTTGATCCGCGTTTCAAACGTCATATTTTGGATTCGATTTCTGACACTGATGAATCACACTATGATGATTAAGGATAAACTGAAATTCCTATATGAGTTTTTCAATCCCAAAAGATAAATTGCCGTGACAAAACAACCTTCGAATCCTTTTAAAAAATAAAAATAAACAGGCCTTACAACATAAATAACGTTTTATTATATGCATGCTGCTAAAATTGCCATAAATTCCTATACGCATAGGATTCTTCTTCCTCTGTGACCCCTGCATCTCCATGCTAATTGCTTAGAAAAAAAATAAATAAATAAAAAAAAAAATTCATGATACCATAAAATCCCAAAAAGGAGGTTTTTCCGGGGTTTCCATTTTTTTTTCCAATTTCCCATTCCTTTCTCAACTTCGCCGCCCCTCTCTCACTGACCCACAACTTCCTTCTTCTGCCATGCACGCACTCTCAACTACCACCGCCTCCGCCCTCCTCCTCCAACTCTAAAAGAGCAATGAAACCCCAGACTCGCCGTCTATCCACCTGTCACCGTCACCCTACCAAACCCATCACCGGATTCTGCGCCCCCTGCCTAACCGAACGCCTCGCCGGCCTCGACTCCGCCGCCGCCACCGCTCACCATGAACCCCCGACCCAGAACCCCCATTCCGGGTCTGAGCTCCGGAGAAGCAAGTCGTGTTCCGGAACGAGAACCGAATCGTCGTCGGACAACGCACTTGACCCGACCCGGCGCAAGTCCTGCGATGTAAGGGCCCGGAACACTCTGTCCGAGCTCTTCAACATCGACGACGACCGCAAGGGAGTGCCGAGAAAGTTCGATGTCGAAGTGAGAGATGAGGAGAAGAACGAAGGTGGAGACGAAGGTAATGTTTTGGATTTGGATGCGGAGTTCAAGACGATGAAGGAGTTGATAGATCTGGAATGGGAGAAGAAGAAGGGTGCGGGTAGGGATTTGAAGGACATTGCAGGGACATTTTGGGGAACGACGTCGGTTTTGTGCGGAAAGGTGAGGCAATGGCGGCGGAAGCAGAAGATGAAGAAGGTTGAGAATGAGGGTTTCGTGGCGGAGAAGCGGCGGGAGACCCAGTCGGAGGTTGGAGAGTACGCATTGGGGAGAAGATCGTGCGATACTGATCCGGATCCGGGTCGGATGTCAATGGACGAGCCTCGGGCTTCTTGGGACGGGTATTTGGGTCCGAGAGCCGCCCACCCGAGGCTGACCCGGATGGTTTCGGTTGTGGAAGAAAACTGGGAGCGGAGTCCAGGCGGGTCAGCTCAGACCAAAGACTATTACAATTCGCAGCGGCGGCGGAGCTTCGAACGGCCGAGTTTCGATCGATCCTTGGCGGCGGAGGTTGATGAGCTGAAGTTGGGATCAAATGCCAGAGTCTCCCCGGCCACTTCAGAGTTGTTCTATGGGGCCAAGCTGCTGATTACAGAGAAGGAATTGATGAGTTCGAATTCGAAGTTGAAACCTGTTGAAGATGATGAGCGCGCGGAAGAGAGCCGCGGCGGCGTTGGGATTGGCGGTGAACCTGTTTGTAAAAATGCAGCTTCGGAATCAACCAATGGGGTTGATGCTGACCACCAAAAGCTGAATAGGCGGCACAAGAAGTGGAGTTTTTGGGGTTTGATGCAGTGGAGAAGCGAGAAGAAATGCGTGGATGAAGAATCCACGGATTCTTGGCAAAAGCTGAGGAGGGTTGCCAATGGAGAAGAAGCCAACGCGTCCGTGAGTCAGAAGCTGATTCGGAGTTACAGCGTCAGCTGCCAGAACCAGTGCAAAATGGTTGGCTTGTTAAGCAATGTGCATGGTCTTGGGGCGGAAAACAAATGTAATGAAGTGAAGACTCTGCAGAGGAACAAGAGTGCTCGGTATTCACCAAGCAATCTCGATCATGGGTTGCTGCGGTTTTACTTGACGCCGCTGAGGAGCTATCGGAGGAGTGAATCGGGGAAGAGCAGGCCAGGCAACAACTCACAATCTCTGCCCAAGAATGTCTTGTAGTTGTATTTGTTATGTTGTAAAGCCGAATATAAATGCATTTTCTTCTTTTATGAGGAACACACACACTTCCCCCCTAACATGTTCTTACAATGCCAAAATTGCCAATAAGGCAATTTATCCTTGAAATCATTGGTTCACTCTAGTTCAATGAACGAGAAGCGGACGCGGATTAGGCATGTTGGTCAGAGCAGTGTGTTTGTGTTTGTCCCTTGTTTCTTTGCGAAGCGCTTTTGCTTGGTAGGGTTTTGTTAAAACAATAATGAGAATTCCATAAAATTATTCAAGGTCTTGTACATTTATCTCACAACAATTCTAGAGCAAGCACTCACAAAGTGCTTTTATCCAAAAGCAATGTGAACAGTAATCACTTTTACACACAAACGCCATAAACACATAGCCATGCAAAACTTCTACAAATTTCACTCAGCGTCAACGACGTAGCCCTTCTCTTGAAGCTCCGAAATGACCTCATTCTTCATCCTCACCCACAGCTTCTGAGCTTCCTGCTCCAGCTTCTTCTTCTGCAGCTCCTTCTGATAGTTAAACGCATCTTTGTCCGTCTCGACAAACCCTTTCGGGCCAATTGTTGTGCCGATCATTCCCCCCTTGGCAACAAACTCTTCCATGGCTTCCTCATCCCCAGGGTATGGGAACTCACGACGCTCATACAGGTGCGCTAGCTCTCTCTCTTCCTTGGGCCTAGGCTTCAGCGTCCACCACCCAAGTGGCGATTTCTCGTTGTAGAGCCAGGCCACGCCGAAGAGCGTGTATGTGCACACCAGTGCCTTGCCTATTTGCTTCCAGAAGTAGTAGTCTTCTTTGCCCAATCCCACTTTTTTCAAGTACTTCTCGGCATTGAACGATTTGGTCAATTGGTATCCTGAAATTAGCGCATTCAAAACGGAAGCAAGGGTTAGGGCATTTCACTGAGGCATTTGATCAAACACTTGGAGGGTTGTAAGAAAAATCGAAAGAGAAACACAAATTGCGGAAGCTGGAAGCTGCAACACATGAGGTTGATCAAACTATTACCTGCTTTAGCATCCTTATAGCGTTTGAGAACCATTTGCGATCGTTCAAATCGCTTAGTTTTCTGTAATCTTGCTCCGAGTCGAAACTAAATTTTCAGGGAGAATGACATGGTACACGTTAGATGAAGGGCCTCAAATGGCTTTTGTTTGAGGGTAAAGAGAGAATTGGGCTACGTCTTTAGTTATGACAACTGAGCCGGGTTTATATGACCCACCAACCAAGAAACCCAAAAATGAAAAAGAGCAAGCGGGGCTTAACGCATACGTCACATGTTTACTTACTTAGAACAAGTACTGGAATAATTCTATAATTCCTTATTCTACATGGCACATGTTAAATGACAGGCCTCAAATGACATTCATGCGTTTACTTACACATACAGAATATAAAAACCATGTGACTCCCACACTATAGTCAGTAATGCAATGCAATACCTAAAAAACTACGAATTAATTGATCTTATTCTCTATTCCTAACTTTTCCGATTGAGGGTTTCCCCTATTTCAAAACACAAATGTTTGGAGAGAATGGTTATCTTATAAACCGAAAAATCTACAATACTCCTAAATATTGGAGAAATTTTTCAGTGTGCTGAGAACACGACCTAGTATAAAAAGTATCATAATACAAGTCCAAGTCCAACCACTTGTATTTTGGTATACCAGGCTGTGTTCCAGCACACTAAAAAATCTCTCTAAAATTTGAATACATTCACTTAGAACTTTTAGATCTAATCCAACGAAAATCAAAGAAGATTGAATAGCCGTTGCCGGTGAACTGGATCAAAGGAGACTGAGTAGCCGTTGCCGACTGGCAAACTGTTTAATACTTCTAGTATTGTAGCCCTACTCCCTTATGCACAAAAGTGTAAAGATTGAATTGTAATTCACTCCATTTTTAACCATTCGTGCTTCATTGAAAGTTTAACATCTCATAAGAACACTCACGTTTAACAGAATTGCATACACAAGACAAACTATACACAAGTGATTGAAGACCAAAGTAAAACCTAAGAATCACCATAGTACAGAAACAGCTTCGTATGGTATCACTTCTTTTCGCGATCAATGCAGAGTCCCGACGGTCTTTTTATACGTGTACCACTTGGCAATGAAGAGGTATACTCCTAGGTTAAGAACACTCAGCACTGCCAATAGCCAGAAGAAATAATCAAGGTGTCCGTAGTTCAAATTGTTCGGTATCCATCCAGGGTTGCCGTTCTTTTTAGTCGTTTTGGTAACGATGGTGACAAGAATGGAGTTGAAGTAGTTTCCTAGTGCAACGGTGGAGAGTGAGAGAGCAGAACACAGGCTCCTCATGGCGTCTGGGGCTTGATCATAGAAAAACTCCAGCTGTCCTATGAATGTGAAAACTTCTGCAGCTCCTATGAGGAAATACTGAGGTACTTGCCAAAAGACTGACATGGGCATGTGGTCGCGTGTGTAATAGTTGTTCTGTCGAACACTTCGGAGTCTGATGAGTTCCAAAACTGCAGCACAGACCATGGAGAATATGGAGATGAAGAGGCCAATGCCCATCCTTTGGAGTGTAGTTAGGCCATTCTTGTGACCGGTGTATTTTCTAGCTGCTGGGACAATGATTCGATCGTATATTGGGACCCAAAAGATGACACTTAGGGTGTCAAAGATGGAAAGAGATGCTGCTGGGATTTCAAAGCTAGAGTGGCCAACACGAATATCCATGAGGGTGCCTTGCAACACAAAGAAGTTGCTCATCTGACTGTAGACTGCGGCAAAGATGATACCAGTGGCCCATATGGGAAGCAGCCTTATGATTGATTTTAGCTCCTCCACTTGGGTAACTGTACTGAGTCTCCACGGGCTTTTCGAGTCCTTTATCTGGTCACCTTGTACCACCACCGCCGCTTTGTCAAAGAACCTGAGCAGTAAAATTTCAGGTCAACAGAACAGCAACAACAACGAAAGTAAAACTACAAAACCACTATTCGTTCGCTCCAATGCTAGAGAAAAAAGAACTCTCAATCTTATAGTTTGATTGCTCAACTGAAGTGAGCCTTACTCCCATCTTAGCAAAATTAACTATTACAAGTAACGAAGATTTTTCAGTTGAAAAACTAACCTGAATTCATTTGTGTGATCAAGCTTGCGGCTTCCTTGGATGGAAGATTCTGCATCTGCAGTCTCATACAAAAGGGACTTGTCTTCCGGTACTTTCAACTTGTAATTTCTAATGGATGCCACAATCACCTGAATTATGCGTGTCAAAGGACTACCTCCAGGCTTCTGATTCCTATACAACCGAGTCCCCGAAAAGAAACTCAGCACAGCAATTGCCATTGCCACTGCTGGAACCCCAAAACCCCATTCCCAACCCACGTTTTCTTGTATCCACACCAGCACAGAACTAGCAATCATAGCACCAACATTGATGGAAAAATAGAACCAGTTGAAGAAAGAACCCTTGTGCTTCTTCTCAACCTCATCGTCATCATCAAACTGGTCTGCTCCATAGGACGAGACACACGGCTTAATCCCACCCGTGCCCAGCGCTATTAGGTAAAGCGCTATGAAAGTTGCTGCAGTTTGTCCACCATTTGCATGGCAAACATCTTTGCTAACACAGGTTGGTTTCATGCCTGGGACCGATGCTGACATTGTCAAAAGTGTCATCCCCTATGAAAATTATCACACAATCCATAAATTTCTATTGATGGAGAAGATAAAAACGCAACAAAACCAAACAACAACAACAACCAGGGTCATATGTTTGGAAAAATTAAGGTAAAGGGTACGGTTGGAACCCTGCAGCAAGCTATGATTTGACTTAAGGGGCCACTTGCAAATCTATTGGGATAAGCAAAATAGAAGTGTCGGCTTGATAATCATTTCATTTTTAGTTTTTAGTTTTCACTTGTATCTCTCGTTTCTCACGTATATTTTCCTTATATTTGTAACAAAAAATTCAATACGAAATAGTTATCAAACTGGCTAACAGACTTTTCCAAATTGAAATAAACTAAAGTAAGAATTTGAAGGCAGAAGAACATACAATGACATAAATGATTGAGAAAGAGGCAATAGTCTTGTATCTTCCCAAATAGGCATCAGCCAGAAAAGCTCCAAGCAATGGAGTAAGGTAGCAAGTTCCACTCCAATTCGAGTTATTTTTCGCAGCAGCAGCACTCGTCTGGTTCAATTGAGTCTTGAAATAAATCACCAGATTTGAGCTCATCCCATAATATGCCAACCTCTCACAGCATTCATTCCCTACTCACAAATCAAACCCAAAAACATCAATTAAAATAAAAATTAGCATAATTAAAAATAAAAATAAAAACCCAATATTTGATACAATTTCCAGTACTAAAGTTCATGGGATGCTAGTTAGAGATCTTCAAAAAGTACCTAGAATAAAAGGGCAGGCTTTCCAGGTTCCTGTTGCATTTCTCTTTGCTGGGTTTCCACGAAAATCCACAGTCCCATCTTTGGTATACACATCATTTTCTTCTGCTACTGCTGCCTTGGTGGGCAAATCATCTTCTGCCATGGCTTCTGGACTCTCTTTTGCTCTTGCCCTTTTGGGGTACACCCAAAATTCACAAAGAATCAAGCTGCAAACCCAGCAACTGCATTAAACAAAAGGGTTAATCTTTTTCATCAATTTTTTGTCCAAATTATAGTAGAACATTACATACCAGAGAAGCAAGGAGCAGGCTGGCAAAGATTCAGATGGATTTAATGAAGCCCTTTAAATGTAATTCTCTGTTATTGGCTAAAAGAGACGCTAAGGCAGTATAATGATGAGTACGGTGGTCCATTATATACGCTCCTATGGTGGAAAAGATTTTGCAAATGGCCAGTTGGTTGCATTGACTTGTCCCCAGAGGATGATGAGCAAATTCATCGGCTCATCAGTGCGGGTCCTACAGTGTGTGGACGTATATTTTGGATTTAAGGACAGATCCCTTGAACATAAAGCTGTGCCGTGGGGTTAGGGCGGAGATTCCAAGTTTTCGATAGCCGTTTGAAGTACAGTGTGTGAATATGTATACACCACAACCGTATAAGTTATTATTTAGCCATTTTCTTTTGGGAATGAGAATCTTCTCCGGATTCTCTCTATGAGGATCTTAAGAATCTTCAAATCGTGTTTATTTATCATATATTGTGTGATCAGTTTTCATCAGATATTGTTTAGGTTTAATTTTAAATAAAAATATTTAAAATGATTTCTGATCGCACGATGTACGATAAACGAACATAATTTGAAGATCCCCAGGATCCTCATTCTTCTTTTGGCTCAATGGTTGGGTTGGAGTTTCAAGCTTGTACTATTTTACATGGCATGTTTTGAGTTTGATTTTTGGCACCGATGAATCACATGATGATGGCCTAAAAATGCTGAAATATCTTTGTAAGTCTTTTCAACTTCCAAAAGAATGAACTACAATGTTGAAACCACTAACTGATCCACTTACTCGCACACTAGGTTGTGAGCGTTACATCCCATTTAAAGTATGTCATGTGTTGGATGATTTACATCACTAAACTTAATTTTTATAAATAAAGTGTTTATTAATATGAGAGAAACAATGACTTTGTAAACAAATTTTGAGACGGATGCTCTTGTCTTCTGACAACTGGTCTTGGTGACATACCCTTCCTGTTGATGCTGTTGCTAGGGTGTGTTCTTACAGATGACAATGGACTTCATCCATATAATTTGCTTCTGCCGCTTGACAGACCTCCTCTTTAGATGGTAACTGAACATCCGTAAGTAAATTCGACTCTACCATCAATGGAAAATTCAAGAAACACCTTAGTGCATAGAGTTCAGTTGCCAAAGAGGAAGAGCAAACTAGGTGCTTAATTTCATAGCTATGACTCTTTAAAATCTCCATAACAGTCTTGAACTACAACCCCACACCATTGTATATGTCTTTACTTATAAGTCGAAGGTCTTAGGTTCGAATCTCGTAATTAATAAGTTTGTAACCAATTCATTCTCCCATCTTTTAGTGAGTTAGTGTAAATGTATCGTTGTATTAAAAGAAAAAAAGAGAAGGGACCAAGTTGACACTACAGGAGAAACCAAGTGATATGCTACACTATTCTACACTAACGCAAGGAAAGAAGGTTTGAACCCAAAAGCAGTGAGTTGAAATAAAAAACATAACCACCAGAGCAATCCACCACTTGCAATTTGAATTTCCTTTTTAATAAGAAAGTTGTGTGACTTAATAGTTTTTATTTTATAAAATGCTACGATATTCATTAATGACTCAGTAAAATATGTACAAGAAGAAGATAAGATAAACCTCAATGGACTTTCTTTAAAAAATACTAAGAGAGATTTCAACCTGATTGAAGAACAAAGAATGCTGCACAGACAATTATACGACATTACACACCATTAATATCCTCTAATAAGAGATCCATAACCATTATCCATGCTCATGCAATAAAATGTACACTTTTAATGAAAAGTAATGGGCAATGCTATCTGCACACCTATTGTTACTTCTCATACTTTTTTCAATTTTTGGTGATCAGGTTGAATGAATTGAAAAAAATTAATAACAAAAAATTAATAAGGATGTATCTGAGATAAATATGAGTGTGCGAAAAACATTTTTCAAAATAATGTATTCATTTTTCCAAATAAGTGTACACGTGTGTGCTGTGATTTCTCACGTAGAGAAATATTACCCTTTTTAAGAAGCCAAGCAATATTGTTCCGCACTAATTAATACAAAATTGAATCTGGTACAAATCCTCGAGAGTTAATTATGGATTTTATATTGTGGCCTCTGACTCTGTTAGACGAGAGGAGGAGAGTGGAATGAAACGCTGAACTCAATGCAAGTACTTTTATTCTTGCAAATGGTCTTTTACCACAGTAAAGGAAAAATGTTGAGTCATTGCATAACGATGTGAATTCAAGCCCTGTCAATAACTAATCTAATATCTAATCTAACAAAATCTATTGTTTGACAAAAAAAAAAAAACTACTTTTGTTCTTGTTCTTGATGGCTAATTAAACAGTTTTAATATTGTTTTAGGGAAGCGTATGAAACTATGCTATATCATTAATCTGTCACGCTCATAAAAGAATAGGTTTACTCCGTGACGTTGTCTTCACAAATATAGTTGTAATAATATATAGGAAGAAACGGCCGTTGGGAGATAATTCAACGGAAATATATCTGTCACACTCAAATACCTCGGTAAGTCTTCTAAGCCCCCCAAAACAGAAGGATAAACTGTCGTGGGGAAGCCATCAACTGGTTCTTTTTATAAAAAAGGGAATAAAAATCATTTCTTTAAATCAATCCATCTTTCAAGCTAAAAAAACATGGGTTATAATGTTATAAAACAAAGTAGAGACGAAGAATTCAGACTTAATCTAAATTCTATTGGCTAAGGAAAAACAATATGGACTCGTTTGAAAAAACTTCTAAAATGACTGAAATCGCTTTTAAAGAAAATGTTTTTGGATTCCCAAAACTCTGGAAGTGGTACATGGAAGAAGCACCAACTTTCATGAAGCATTTCAAGTACTTTTTCAAGATTCACTTGCATTTTTACTAAGAATTGGTTCTAAAAACATTTTCACAAAAAATACTTTCAATCATTTTAAAGCACCTTCAAACTAGCCCTAAAATAATATAACAAATAAGTAGATACGCCTCATACTTCCAAGTCAAGTGTGAACAAAAAAATTGTGGCCAGCTTTGTACGTTGAAATCTAGTCCAAATGACAAGAGATCATTGTCTAGTTGATGTTTTTGCATTATTCCTAGTTTCAAAGACAATATTAAAAAATAAGAAGAAGATACAAAGTAAATAAAGAGACTTATCTAGCTACAGGATATTTTGGAAGGGTTAGCTTGTCTCACTCCCACCCCTCTCTTTCAGTTATAATAATTTAGCATTGAATTCGTTACTTGTAATTCGTAACTTTCGATTAGCAGTCTTACACTTAATATTATAATTTTCGATTAGCAGTCTTATACGTAATATCGATCTAATAGTAGTTATCTTTTGATTATATATTAAAAGAGAGAATTTTGAAGAAATAAGAGATTTCGTTATAAAACTAATTAGTAATATAAAGAGTAGTATAACTTGCTTATAAATTCTAAATTCTATTCCTATTTGTTAAAATAAATCAACTTCCCTCGTTATATACATATATTGTGTTTCATACATGCAAAGCAAACACCTTGAAGTTGAGCTTGGCGAGACGACGACTACAGGTACAGGTTGCTTGCAGAGATACACACCAACCGTCAACCAGCCAAATGCATGCCAACTTCCACCAATGCCCAAATCACTTGGTCCACAAAGATTACTGGATCAAGTGATTTGGACTTTTAAAATTTCATTCAACGGTCCATCTGTTTTGATTCTTTAGAAATTATAATAATTTTTTACCATTAGATGAAATTTCAAAAACTCAAATGACTTGATTCGGTAACCTTTGTGGAAGAGAATCGGAGAGAATCTGAGACAGAGGTTTTGGTCAGTTGAAAGATCTAAATGTTGATGGAGGGTCTGAATTGAAGTTTGAAAATATAGAGCACTGGAGAAAATACGAATTATTAGATAAACTGTAGATGTCATGTTGCTGCTCAAAAACTCCGGGCCTGGGCATATTTGTTCCAAACAGAACCCCGAACTTTGCCCAAAAACAAAAAACAATAAAAAACAGAACCCCGAACAACTTTATGATATGACAATTTTTTTCGCTCCTCTACACCATTTTGTTGAGGAGTACACAGAGTAGACTTCTGATGAATTATTCCGCGATAATATCGTATGCCAAATCTTATTCATGCATACAAGTAGACCACGATAGTGTGCAATATATACTAATGTTGTTTTTGTCAGACACATCCCGTACGGCATTTTCCATGACTAATCTCACAGTATTTCTTCCTGCTTAGGAACTTCTTTGGAGCTTCCATGACATATTACCGAATGCCGATCTTTGTTATGACCTTCGTTTTAAGGAATGCCAATTTGGAATGAAGAGGTAAGCAACTTCCTTCTTCGCTTTCATACCATTATCCCATCCAGGTCAACTGAGATTTTCCAAAATGCAGGTTTAAGGAGACACAGAGATGTGTTTGAACGGATGTCAGGAGGTTATACTAACATGCACACGGTAGTGCAGATGATACGGTGAATCGTCGGGGCACGCTAGTTACGGCTGCATGCATACCAGTTAATTGCTGCGCTGGAAATGCTGTATCAAGTTTTCTGTGCTACAGTGAATCGCAGACACAAGTGGAGTTGCAGTATGTGTCTCTGCCGTAACTGCTGATGACGATTGTGAGAGTGGAAGTTATGGCAGAGACATTTCTATTAGGGGCTGTGCAAATACCACCCAAAGAATTGTTGTTGCTGGCAAAATGCCACTGAGGCTTCAAAATTGTTTAAATTCAACACCGAATTTGAAGCATTAAGGTGATTTTTAGTGATGTTCTTCTGCCACCATGTGACGAGTGGGTTTATGTTAGTGTATATTCAAAATAAGAATTACTGCAAAGGCCTTTTCTTTGAAAAGGTCTTGGGTGTGGCACCTGCAGATGCTGGGTCATGGGGCGGTGTGAAAGGAGGTGAGGTTATTATAAGGGGTAGTGGCAGGCAGGTTTCAAAGCAGGAGGTGGTGAACCATAAGAGATAGTTTTGTGTCTAGGATCACACGACATGTGGTCCATAAAAAACGAATTTGGTTAAGTCACACAATTGATCAGTTATAATAATTTGGTATCAAACTTATTATTTATGAAATAAAATTAAGACATCTTATTTATAAGCAGAGAGAATACCACTAGATAATAATTTTACTTGAGAATTAAGCAACATTAAACTAATTGTCTATACACTTAGTTGTTCTCTTCTCACCACTCATTAAAAGAGGTTTCAAGTTTGCATCTCAAACCCATCGACAAAAGGATCAATTGAGCCGGCCAAAATATATGGTGCGTTATCAATTTTTTGTGGCAACAATCGGGTAGGAGTTGTGGCGGCTGCCCCCTCGTTGACCGCTGTACATGAGCCATGGAATGACTGCAGCTCCGCGACAAGTGACGATGGTGGCAGATCGATCCAACCCGGGAATCAGCGGGTGAAATCCAATATGCAGTTTCTCATGCAATAGTTGAACATCATAAATTGATCCTTTTTTTCATGTTATAACGTGTGCATCTATTTATTAATACTATATTTTAATTCTGTAACATGTCAATATTGTCGTCCACTCGTATTATACATAACGCCACATGATGAATTAGTAACACCGCCAAAGGTGTGACTGTACTATACTAAGAAATTTTTATAGGCCAACTCCAAGGGTTTGAAGCCAATTTGTCCTTCTTAGTTCCAGTTGTGGACATCCTGGATATATTTTCTTGGTGATTGTTTTGTCCTTTTTCGTCCTTAGATTCTTACTTTGAGAGACCAATGTCGTAAACCATATTTTGTACACAACATAATGTAGTAATTGATGATTAGATTTTTTATTTAAATCATTAAAGAAGGTAATCGACTATTACCCGCCACATCAAGGTAATCAATCATCACCGGCCACATCATATAGTCTATAAAACATAGTCTAAAACATGATCTCTCTAGTATTTTCCTTTCATTCATCACCAGATATCCCATTCATCGGATCCTATATATTTGGAATTTGGATATGTTAAAATCTAGAGGTTTTTTGATATGGGTCCAAAGTAACTAAAAATTGGACTTATTTCAAAAGTTAAAAGTCACTAAAAATTAGACCTATTTCAAAAGATGGCCTATAAAATTAGACCTATTTCAAATTTTTCCTAAAATCTAATATTTTCCTGACATTTGACCGCGACCTAAGGAATAGTAGTCTGCAATTTTTACCTAATAATGGCATGCCCAAGAATCACTATCTAATTTGTGTATCACTGCCCTAAAAAGAAAAAACTTTGTCAATCACTAAACGCTGTCACTGCAGTAACCCTTCTTAAATAAGGGAAGGGATCCTCGGATCCCTTTCCACCTAATTCATCTAGATCAAGATCTGGACAGTTGAAATTTGATCCAACGGCTACAGTTATTATCATTATTAAAGAGACCTTATGTTTGTAGCCGTTTGATTAAATTTTAACGGTCCAGATCCTAGATTAAGTGGATTAGGTGAAAAGGGTTCCAGAAAGGATCCCTTTCCTTTAATAAGCGTACAAATATAAGACCCTCCAAATATACGTCACTTCCCTATACCCTCTATTACGCAACCCCTTTTTGGAGTTTTTTGTGGCAACATTTGGGTGGGAGTTACGGCGGCTGCCCCCGTCAATTACAGCCGTACACGAGCCATGAAACGTAAAGCAACTGCCCCTCCGCGGCGAGTCATGGTGGTGGCAGATCCAACCCGGGTATCAGCGGGTGCGCTCCAATTAATATGCGCTTTCTCATGCAGTTCTTAAACACGATGAATTGATCCTTTTCTTTGTTGACAACCAAAATACCTGGCGAAACACATTCATGACAGTTACTCAAAATACCTAGCATTGCCTCCGCGGCCATCGCTACCATGTCCCTTGGAGGAACCTTAGAGGAGGACGTGAATTTTCTTGAAGAAATAAAGAATGTGTGCAACCAAAACTACGTGTGCGTGTAGAGAGGGTGGCAAGGGAGGTGTTAACTACATTGTAATGTTTGGAAATTGAAAGAAAATCAAGAAGAAAGCTGAAGAGAAGAAAGATCAACACAGAGAGTTTTACATAGAGATAGATTTAGAGAGAGAAATATGCTTTTGTATTGATTGATAGAATGAAGGTTACACAACTGTTTTTATATGGGAGAGCCTAACTACTCTAACCAACTTACTAACTGTATTGCTAACTTGTATACTTAATACTCCCCCTCAATCTCAACTGGGGAAACCCAGTTTGAGATTGGAAGAACATCTACAATCATTGAACACAATGTTGAACCATCTGCAATCTTGCAATCCCACAGCAAAGTCTCATGAGCAACTCTTTTGACACACCAAATTCCTTATCGAAAAGTCACTTCTCCATCATGTTTACCGACAAACTGGACTCCATCAAGCAGCTTTTCAACAGGACATTTGAGAGGCTCATCAGCAGAAGGGGGTTCACCCTTCACAACTTTAGTAGTGTCAATTCTTAGTACACGCTTTCCAAACCCAACCACCAAAACCTCTTGTTTATGACGGTGCCAACAAACTCGTGGATGAACAGCTTCCCCCTCTCCAACTATTTGAATAGCAATCACAACCTTTCCAGTGATTTGTGGCGTACCTTCTTCATCTGGACCTTTTGAAATTTTCCATACAAAGCCTCTTATAAAATTGTAACACACCCTCAGGCCGGTTATAACAACTTCTTGCGGGATTACCCTTCGTGGGATTTACTGTCAACAACTTCATTTAACATTGGCTTCGGCCTTTAAACAGAAAAATAACAAACTATAGTGTGGCATCGGCCTTAACTATAGCACCACGGGATCGCCCTTTGTGGATTTTACCAAAATACAACTACTCTTAACAGTGGCATTGGCCTTCACAATTTCAACAACAGAAAATCAACATCTATGTAGGATTACCCTTCGTGGGATTTACCTACTTACATCACGGAATTACCCTTCGTGGGATTTACCATTTACAACTTCATCAAACTTCATCGTATAACCGGACTTACTGTAGATTCATGCTAACAATTGAGTTGGTTAGACTCGACATTATAGGCTGTAATAAGGAAAATACTGCACCACTCCTCAGTTAGCTGCTGAACAATCTTCTTAGACATTACAGTTCTGAATTTTGACACAAACCACAATCGGAACAACAACAAAATTGTACATACCAGAATGCAAGAATTCACACGCATTTTTCCAAATATATCAAGAGTTGCAAAAAGATCAAACCCAATAACCTTGCAGACCATCAGTGAAGCAGAGAAAGAATTGGACACCACCATACAAATTGCACAATCCATCAATAACCAGTATTCTTGAATCCAAATATCACAAACATAGAAATTAAGCAGAAGTGGCTGAAAAACTTAACCTTCTCGAAAATTCTGAGCTTGGCATTTCGTCAAACACTTGGGCTGCACATAGGTCTAAACATTCTTCCATACCAGAGAACATAGCACATATCAAAATCCCAGTTCAAGAAACTCAAGACCCAGTTCGCAAACCCAGCAAGCTGTCCTTACTCCGAATTTCTTCCTGACCAAAAGTCACCTTCTCCTTCTCAATTGCAGTTTCAGATTCTGCCAGTAAAACTCTCTTCACAAGAGCTTCCATTACATCCGTAACCATCTGAACAGATTTAAGTAGTTCACCAATATAAGCCGCATCTTGTTCATCCAGAGGACCATGCTGGTTGCTAATCCCAACCCAAGTCTCTTCATCTAGACTATCAAGGGAAGTAAGATCAACATTCCTAGACCAACCAGACTACCAGAAATTGAACCAAAACCAAATCTTTAAGCCTCCACAATTAAGAATTCTTCAAGAAACCGACGAGCAAACTAGTTGACGATGACAATCGGCCTTGGAATTCATCAAACATAAAGAAATTCTCACTGACACAAATCAACAAACAGGTAGAATGCACAGACTTTTACTTTACTGAAACCCCATAATTCTAGAACCAAGAAACTCCACCAAGAACCAATCAACTACAAATCATGCGACGGAAGAACGAAAGATCACCAAGGATCCGACCAACCCTTTTTCGCAATTGAGATTTCTAGGGTGTCTTGCGTGGAGAAATCCGAGCTCCTTCTGTGTCTTTCAGTCGGTCAACGTCGTCGTCGTTAGAGCTACAATCAGCGGTGCCATGGAGCAGCAGAGCAATCAGAGGACTGCCCAGCAACAAGACGAGCTCCAAGAAATGCACCATGGCCCTGTCCCCGTCGATCAACTTCAGGCGTCCGACATAGCTTCCATTGATGTAAAGAAACTTAAAGATACAGGTCTTTGCACTGTTGAAGCTGTCGGAATAGCAACCTCTCGGAATAGATATCAAGAGCCTGTGTCGCTTCCAGGAAAATCTTTCTTCAGCAACCCAATTTGCTCGAGCTCGAAGCCCCAGTCAAAATTTGCAGTGAAACCCAGATGAAATCAAAGAAAAACCTATGCGAAATCTCAGAGAAGTTTACATAGAAAGAAAGGAAGAAAGAGCACTTGTATTACGAATAAGGAAATACGCGGAAACGAAAGAAAGTAATGAAGAAAGATAGAAGAGGAATCGACCACCAAGATCCATGGCGTGAGCCTTGGTGGCTCTGATACCATGTTAACTACATTGTAATGTTTGGAAATTGAAAGAAAATCAAGAAGAAAGCTGAAGAGAAGAAAGATCAACACAGAGAGTTTTACAGAGAGATAGATTTAGAGAGAGAAATATGCTTTTGTATTGATTGATAGAATGAAGGTTACACAACTGTTTTTATATGGGAGAGCCTAACTACTCTAACCAACTTACTAACTGTATTGCTAACTTGTATACTTAATAGGAGGAAGGCGGAGACAAAGCAAACACTATTCTACATCAAAGCGATGTCTTGGGTTTGATATCATAGTTATAGGGCGGCGAAGGAAAATTTCGACGGATATTTTACGGTGAGTTTTCTTTCTCTGTAGATGTTCTAGTTACAATACTTCTGTTTATATATACACATTTAAAATGGAGAAAGATTAGGCAAGATTCTCTTATGTAATCTATGTATATCAACATCATGCATAACGTGCCAGTCGGTCGCATAAAAATTTTAAGTAAAGCCTAACTGTTGACCGTCTTCGCCCTACCGATTGAATTATTTGTAGGGCAAGCCCTTTTTTTTTTTTTTTTTTTGGTAGTGAAGTGATTGAAAACCAAAGTAAAACCTAAAAATCATCAAAGTACAGAAACAACCTCTTATGGTATCAATTCTTTTCAATATCAATCCAACAGTCCCGACAGTTTTTTTATACGTATACCACACTTGGAAATGAAGAGGTATACTCCTAGGTTGAAAACACTCAGCACTGCCAATAGCCAGAAGAAATAAACCAGGTGTCCGTAGTTCAAATTGTTTGGTATCCATCCAGGGTTGCCGTTCTTTGTAGTCGCTTTGGTAACGATGGTGACAAGAATAGAGTTGAAGTAGTTTCCTAGTGAAACAGTGGAGAGTGCGAGAGCAGAATACAAGCTCCTCATGGCATCCGGCGCTTGATCATAGAAAAACTCCAGCTGTCCTATGAACGTGAAGACTTCTGCAGCTCCCATGAGGAAATACTGAGCTACTTGCCAAAAGACTGACATGGGCATATGCTCGTATTCGTAATAGTTGTTCTGTCGAAGACTTCGGAGTCTGATGAGTTCCAAAACTGCAGCACAGACCATGGAGAATATGGAGATGAAGAGGCCAATGCCCATCCTCTGGAGTATGTGTTAGGCCATTCTTGTGACCGGTGTATTTTCTAGCTGCTGGGACAATGATTCGATCGTATATTGGGACCCAAAGAATGACACTTAGGGTGTCAAAGATGGAAAGAGATGCTGCTGGGATTTCCAAGCTAGAGCTGCCAACACCAATATCCATGAGGGTGCCTTGCAACACAAAGAAGTTGCTCATCTGATTGTAGACTGCAGCAAAGATGATACCAGTGGCCCATATGGGAAGCAGCCTTATGATTGATTTTAGCTCCTCTACTTGGGTAACTGTACTGAGTCTCCATGGGCTTTTCGAGTCCTTTAAATGTTCATCTTGTACCTCCACTGCTGCTTTGTCAAAGAACCAGAGCAGTAAAATTTCAGATCAATTAACAGAACAGCAACAACAACGAAAGTAAAACTACAAAACCACTATTCTCTCTAATGCTATTGAAAAAAGACCTCTCAATTTTGTAGTTTGATTATTCAGCTGAACTGAGCCTTAATCCCATCTTAGCAAAATTAACTTTAATGAGGAAGATTTTTCCGTTTAAAAACTAACCTAAATTCATTTCTGTGATCAAGCTTGCGGCTTCCTTGGATGGAAGATTCTGCATCTGCAGTCTCATACAAAAGGGAAATGTCTTCGGGTACTTTCACCTTGCATTTTCTAATGGACGCCACAACCACCTGAATTATGCGCGTCAGAGGACTACCTCCAGGCTTCTGATTCCTATACAACCGAGTCCCAGCAAAGAACCTCAGCACAGCAATTGCCATTGCCACTGTTGGAATGCCGAAACCCAATCCCCAACCCACGTTGTCTTGTATCCACACCAACAGAGAACTAGCAATCAAAGCACCAACATTGATGGAAAAATAGAACCAATTGAAGAAAGAACCCTTGTGCTTCTTTTCAACCTCATCGTCATCATCAAACTGGTCTGCACCGTAGGACGAGACACACGGCTTAATCCCACCCGTTCCCAGTGCTATTAGGTAAAGCGCTATGAAAGTTGCTCCAGTTTGTCCACCATTTGCATGGCAACTATCTTTGCTAACACAGGTTGGTTTCATGCCCGGGACTGAAGCTGACATTGTCAAAAGTGTCATCCCCGAGGAAAATTATCACAGAATCCGTAAGTTTCTATTGATGGAGGAGATAACAACCCACCAAAACCAAACTCCAACAGCAACCAGGGATTGTAAGCCTGCGGTAAACTACGATTTGACTTAGAGGGCCGCTTGAAAATCAATTGGGATAAGCAAAATAGAAGTGACGGTTTTTAGTTCTCACATTTATTTCTTGTTTTTTCCATATATTTTCGAATAATTTTGGGTACTCACTAATGAATATTCACTTTTTTATTTTATCTAATAATATTTTAACACATGTATTATTGTTTTAAAAAATAAGTCAAATAAGAAAGTGAGTACTTAAGTATTATCCTATATTTTCTTTATATCTTTAACGAAAAACTCAAAACGAAATAGTTATCAAACTGGTTAAAAACTTTCTCAAATTGAAATAAACAAAGTAAGAATTTGAAGGCAAGAGAACTTACAATGATATAAACGATTGAGAAAGAGGCAATAGTCTTGTATCTTCCCAATTAGGCATCAGCCAGAAAAGCTCCAAGCAATGGAGTAAGGTAGCAAGTTCCACTCCAATTCGAGTTATTTTTCGTAGCAGCAGCACTCGTCTGGTTCAGTTGAGTCTTGAAATAAATCACCAGATTTGAGCTTATCCCATAATTAGCCAACCTCTCACAGCATTCAGTCCCTACTCACAAATCCAACCCAAAAACATTAATTAATTAAACACAATTAGTGTCAGTAGAAATAAAATAAAATCCCAATCTTTGATACAATTTCCAGGACTAAAATTCATTGCATGCAAGTTAGAGATCTTCAAAATGTACCTAGAATAAAAGGGCAGGCTTTCCAGGTTCCTGTTGCATTTCTCTTTGCTGGATTTCCACGAAAATCCACGGTCCCATCTTCGGTATGCACATCATTTCTGACGAGAGAACATTCTGCCATATATGGCTTCTGGACTCTCTTTTGCTCTTGCCTGCACCCAAAATTCACAAAGAATCAAGCTGCAAACCCAGCAACCGCATCAAACAAAAGGGTTAATCTTTTTCATCAACTTTTTGCCCAAATTTCAATAGAAAATTACATACTGATGAGTTTGGTGGTCCATTATATAGGCTCCCATGTCGGAAAAGAATTTTCAAATGGTAAGTTCATTGCATTGACTTGTCTCCTGTGGGTGGTGAACAAAGTCATCAGTGTAGGTCCTACAGTGTGTATGTATGTGGCCGGGGAAGTGTAAAATATCTGCCTTCATGCATGTATAAAAGAGGTTTCAAGTTTGCATCTCAAACCCATTGACAAAAGGAGAAAAAGGGTCCATTAAGCGGCCAAAATATATGGTACGTTGTCAAATTTTTGTGGCAACATTTGGGTAGGAGTTGTGGCGGCTGCCCCGTCAATGACCGCTGTAAATGAGCCATGGAATGTAAAGCAACTGCACCTCCATGGCGAGTGATGATGGTGGCAGATCGATCCAACCCGGGAATCAGCGGGTGCACTCCAATATGCGCCTTCTCATGCAGTACCTTAAGCATCATAAGTTGATCATTTTGTTCATATTATAACATGTGTATCTATTTATTAATACTATATCTTAGTTTCATAACATGTCAACAATGTCGTCCACTCAAATTGTAACACATGATGAATTATTAACACCATCAAAGGTGTGACTATATTATACTAAGAAATTTTTAGAGGCTAATTACTGCAATGGTTTGAAGCCAATTCGCCTTTTTTTGGTTCCAATTGTGGACATCCTGGATATAATTTCTTTGTGATTGTTTTGTCCCTTGTCGTCCTTAGATTCTTAGTCCGAGAGACCATCATAATCATATTTTGTTGACAATATGATGGCAATTAGTATTTTCTTCCATTTATCACCAAATATCCCATTCATCGTATCCTATATATTTGGAATTTGGATATGTTAAAATCTAATATTTTGCTGACATTTGACCGCGTCCTAAGGAATATTAGTCTGGAATTTTTACCTAATAATGGCATGCCCAAGAATCACTAGCTAATTTGTGGATCACTGCCCTAAAAAGAAAAAACTTTGTGAATCAAAGCTGTCAATGCAGTAATCCTTCTTAATAAACACACAAAAATGAGACCCTCCAAATATACGTCACTTCCCATATACCCCTCTATTACGCAACCCCTTTTGGAGTTCTTTGTGGCAACATTTGGGTAGGAGTTGTGGCGGCTGCCCCATCAATTACAGCCGCAGACGAGCCATGGAACGTAAAGCAACTGCACCTCCGCGGCGAGTAATGGTGGTGGCAGATCCAACCCGGGAATCAGCGGGTGCACTCCAATATGCGCTTTCTCATGCAGTTCTTGAACACGATGAATTGATCCTTTTCTTTGTTGAGAACCAAAATACCTGGCGAAACACATTCACGACGTTACTCAAAATACCTAGCATTGCTTCCGCGGCCATCGCTACTATGTCCTTTGAAGGAACCTTTGAGGAGGACGTGGATTTTCTTGAAGAAATGAAGAATGTATGCGAACGTGTACAACCAAAATTGCGTGTGCGTGTGGAGAGGGTGGCAATGGAGGAAGGCAGAGACAAAGCAAACACTATTCTACATCAAAGCGATGTTCTTGGGGTTGATATCATAGTTATAGGGCAACGAAGGAAAATTTCGATGGATATTTTAGGGTGAGTTCTCTTTCTCTGTAGATGTTCTAGTTACAATACTTCTGTTTATATATATATATATATATATTTTTTTTTTTTTTAAGTGGAGAAATTAAGATTACGTGGGATTCTCTTATGTGATCTATGTATATCAACATCATGCATAACATAAGATTTCTATGTATATTAATATCATGCATAACATGAGACTATATATCTTTGACTTGGACTTTTCATAATATCGTTCCACTTTTAATTTTTAACGTCATATCTCAAGAACTACTAGGTATCTTAATTTGATTTTTATTAAAAGTTAAGAAAAATGAGAAACGAAAACAAACGGAAATTCATGCAAAAAGGCGATGATATATTGAAAGTGGCATGAGTTCGAGTCATTTGGCTAGCCCAAGGGGTCAGAGAGGATGACAAAATTAAATTTAAATTCGAATTTAATTCCTTCCAATGTAATTGTTCGCTAATTCTAATTTCTGATATTGTGTGAAACAGATCCTATACGTGGCCTGGAGGGCGAGGGGTAAAGGCGATAGACACAGCAGACTACTTGATCGAAAATAGCAAACGCACTTGTGTTGCAGTACAAAAAAAGGGGTTAGATGGAGGCTACCTTCTCAACTCAAGAACCCTCAAGAATTTCTGGCTTCTGGCTTAACCTCGCTTGGTAAATGACCATCTTAACCTGGCCGGGATCATGGTTAATTAGTAATTCATCATGTTTAATTAGTAATTCATCATGTTTAATTTCTCTTGGTTAAGGAGTGACTTCCATTTGTACAAGCGCACGGATTTGGAAATGCTGCTGCCTCTGGGAGAACCTTGGACATATATTTGGAAATGCTGCTGGCTCTGGGGACATATTTGACAATGCCAGGTCACAATTACAAACTGTACAAAGTAACCTCCTTGTTAATTCAAATGTGAAGCACACATTTTCAGAACTCTTTCTGATGCATGAATCTTTCGGCTGGTTCCTCCATTTTATGAACATTATAAATTGTCATATATTTGGGCATGAACCATGCCATTTCTAGATAATTACTAAGTTGTCTAGCCGACTGAGTACGTGTACCTGCCGTTCCTATAACACACATCACGTGATAAACATCTGCTACTTTAGTAGGTCATGAATCTAACAACTATGAGTATCACAAGATCTAAATTGTTTTTAAAAAAAAAACACTCAAATATTGTTTAAAAAAAAAAAATTCAAATATTGTGGTACCTCTACTTCTAAGTTCTAAGTTCAAGATTGACTTAGCACATACGTAACATGAAATGAAATTTTGATATGGGTTTGATTGAAATAGGATATGTTAAAAAGATTTTGATCCAAACCCCTGGCCCAAAAACTGGGTTGGTCCATTTCGGTTCTATTTAAGTATTGAAGCGGGCCAGTTCAAAATATATAGGAAAAAATGACAATGATCGTCGTTTAATCAACTAACAGAGAGATTGGTTGTTACTTCACAAGGATAATTGAATTGTTGGAAGACTGAAGGCATGTTTTAGAACATTTAATTCCATATTTTATTTCGTCTTCTTAACCAGTCAAAAAATGCATTTACGTTTACGAATTTTATATCCAGGAAAAGAAGGAATAAATAAAGCCATTTAAATGGCCGATCCAAATATGTGGCCTGAAAGTGCTTGACTGTGGCAACGGATAAAGTGAAATTCCTCAAAGTCTCTCAGATACGGAAGAGGTGGATAATTGTGGTTTGCTACCATATAAAAATAAATAAATTGGTGGCCTGAAAGGAAAGTATATAATAAAAGGAGACAACACAAAGATAATGGATACCATCTCCGACAGAAGAAACTCTTATGCTCTGATGGCATAGGAATTAGGGTTCTTGTGAGTGTATGCGTGGAAAAAATATATATTAGGGTTTGTATTCCATATCAAACTAAATAGCAGATAATTGTTAGTATGACTTATCACTTACATCAGCTAAAGTATAACCAAAATGTTAACAAATCATTTTAGCTAGCCAATTTTTAAGTTGTTTCAGAAGTCTCTTTATATTTTTGTTTTAAGTTCTCTAATGAACTAGTTTTTAGCTTGGATAATACTTGGTTCTTTATGTAAAAAGTCATTTCCCATTATATGACGACGATGACATCACTTTACATTACAAACTTCATAATCTGAATTATCCATTTTTTACAATCATCTAAAGATCATTAGTAGAAAATTTAATTAATTTGGAGACTATATATGCCGAACAATTTGACAGTGATGTTAACAAGTAATATCCTCATAATTAACCGTCAACTGTTAACTTGTTAGTTTTCTAGATGATCTTTAGATGATGATAAGCGAAATAAATGGTTCAAATTATGACATTTGTATGGTAATTTGGTCAAATAATGTCACGTTGTCATATAAGGATAAATGATACTGTTAAAATATTGAAAAACTATTTTGTAAAAATGGGAAACGACAGGAAATAGGGCTTGACGGCGAGAGAGTTCATAAATAGGGCTTGACGGCGACAAAGATTAATTTCAAGTGTCAAATTAACTCAACCTATCATGCAAAGGTTAGATGAGCTGTCGCCACCCACCCCAACCCCCTCTCAAAACTTTAGTTTCAGGAAACAGACTTTCTGATCGATCGATTTGGCAATCCAATGAAAACTATTGCTCAACTATAAAATAATAGTACTGGTTTCTGTTAACATCCCTGTATGCTTGTTTCTATTGTCTACCCACCACTTTCAATTTCAACTTCCACATTCACAATCTTCCCCCGATGATCAAATGCATGGAAAATTATCCATCAATCTTATTTAATTAGTTGTTATCATAACGACAGCAACCCTAATTAATTTATTTGTTTGAAAACATCAATTAGAAATATAAAAAGCAGATTGTTAGTTTTGAAAAGCATAGTATATATGCTAAGGTTGTTGGCATTAATTTGAAAATGATTTATAGTTTCAAAAATAATTAATGGAACTAAATAACTTGATCCTCATTGATTCATAAAAAGGGATCCAAGGAGTCGTCCTAAGGACACCAAGCAACTCCTTAAGAGTTCAAAAACCTTTTATTTGTCAATAGTCTATCGCTCATAAGATTTGTACTCAATACGTCCTTCAACAAAAAGGAGATTGAGTGCAGCTAGACAAAAAATGAATAAGCTCAAACCCATTGAAGCATGTCTCACATTACGAATTCAATGAAGTTAAATTCTCTTTACATTGATGGTTGCACTACTAATTGCGTTGAGCCGTTTTTGTATAAAACTCAACACATAAAAGTTTGCACAACGATTGAACCCAAGTTGGAACCATGAATTGAAAATCCCAAAGTCTTGATTTGGGAAGCCAGAATTGAGTCCCTGAAATCTAAGTAAAAAAGAGTTAAGTACCACTGTGGAGTTGTCTTTACATGTGCCTCGCTAAAGAGTGGATCCAATTGAGAGGGGTGTGACCAGCTAAAGGGTGATCCCACGTGAGGAGGCGTGTTAAGCATGTCCCCACATCAGATCTTTTGGGCCGAACTAAACCTTGCATCGATGCCCTTTTGGATAAAACCCCCCATTTATTAGTTTACACATGTAGTGAAGTTAAACTATATCGATATTGGTTAGTAATTAACAGCCGTCCATCTTTCAAACTTTAATAAAACTTCTTTGATTTCTATTGCATTTGAATAATGTGGAACTTTTTCTCCAAGAGTGAAACTGGCGTCGCTGAGGTACAAATTAATTTAGTTTAGAAATTTTGAATTTCTCGTGAGAGTATAAACAATGAAGTCTATATAATATATGGAAGCTTTTTCTGTTATGTTCTGTTGCCAACTTAATTGATGTAACTGTCTCTATCTAATATATATAGATCTTATTAATTAATTAGTCAATAACAATATAAAGTGGTATTATAAAGCTAAATTATCATAAAGAAATCAAGTGGTTAATTTCTGTTGAGCTTAATTGTGGCTTGTTGTCTATGTCATTTCCTTGACCTTTAGAGATTTCCATGGTTGGAGAAGCAATCCATCCACTTTTTCGTTTGTTAGCTGGGGTTTGGGTGTACTTTACCCCATACGGCGGTTCACCAAACCAGTGGCTGCTGACCACCTTGCCCTTCAGGCAACAGTAGTGTTTTAGTTGACATGTAAGATATAACTACTTCAAGAAGTTTCTTGGCCTTCAGCTACACGTACATTCTAATATATTTATACGTATAGAGAGCTCCATGCTTAAGTATTAATTCATTAATCTACACCTACCAAACTATAAGCAAAAACGACATGGCAACAGAGACTGAGATCCTCTCTCTTTATAAGTAAGGCTTGGTCGTATAAATTTTATTGTAAGAGAGAGAACTAAAGATCAAGAGCAATAATTAAGAGTCAAAGAGAGAGAGAGAGAGAGAAATAAAGCTCGAGAGAAAATGGCAATGGTGCAGTGGATTCGAGTCGTGCTTCTGGTGGCGTGTTTGTGTTTTCCGGCATCTGTACAATGTATGGTTCGACATTACAAGTTTAATGTAAGTACACGTTTTCAGTTAATATCTTTTAAATGTTTCGCATCCTGCAGCAAGCTAGGGTTCATTAGTTGCCACCCCATGCAGCAGACATTTATGGTACCAAATATGTTAGCCATACGATTAGGACTTTTGCACATTTTGGTGTCTAGTTGGGGAAGGGGAGGGCTGTCAATAGTTCAGCGGGGCCGATAAAGATGCTAAAACTACAGTAGTAAAAGAACACAAACTATTTAACGGGGTTCACTCAAAATTTGACTGCGTCTAGAAAGTGCTCTGTATTAATTTGTAATTTTGTACGTAGGTCACATATTTCAACTGTATACATGGCTTAAGGGTTTTGGAACCATGCAGTACTAGTACTCTTGGTTACTGGGAATTTGCAAGTTGCCAAATCTGCAGCGCAGTATATATGCATATATATACATAGTATAAATCTGGTGTTTGGTTTTATTTTCTCATTCAAAAGAAGCAATTAATATTAGTTTATTGGTGTGTCTTGTAAATTTTATCTTTTGAATTGCTGATAGTCACCGTACCTGTTGATCTCAAATTAAGAAAAATATTTTGTATGCATTAAACTTACGGCCACTATTAGCAATTCATAATATAAAGCCATAAAGGTGACTAGCATGCTTGTCTGCATGCATGTTCTTGTCGCTGTTTTTCTTGCTAAATCAATCCTAGCTTAATTAATTGACTAAATATCGAGCTGACTAGCCAACTTACAAAATTGAAATATAATTGTGGACAGTACATCATTAGGCATTCTTCTCCTTCTTGTTCTTGACATTGATATAAACAAAATTTGATTCAGCTCTCACCTCAATGCGGGACATGATCTATATACACGTTATACAAGTTTAAAATTGAATTGTTAAATAAATAAATAAAATAAAACTAATGATTTCGTCACGATAATTTACTCTTTTGGGAGCCATAAAATTGTCTGCAGTTAAAGTTATAAAACATCTAAGGATTGTTTTTTACTTTTTATTTTTAAAAAGACAGATATGTGACACCACTTCTTTTACACAACTTTTTACACATGCTTTTGTAGGGCTCACTTTGTACTGTATTTCAAGATCCGAACCGTTTATCTTTTTGCCCTTCCCTAAAAAATCATGTCTACTTAAATCACCCAAATATAAAACCATATCAATGTTGGATTAAGGAATTAGGGTTTCTTTGTAGGTATTTGTCTATTTTCTTCACTACACATGAATGTCTAAATGGTTTTGGATTTGTCGAATTTTTTTCTAGTGATAATCTATGAAAGATGTTCTAAAAGATAAACAGTTCGGATTATTAAAATACATTACGGAGTAAGCCCCACAAAATGTTTGTTAAAAAATAATGTTACGAATCCGCTATCTTTAAAAAAAAAGTGACAGATGAACAGAAGTGGCTAATGTAACATGTAATATAAACAAGATTAATCAATTTAAAAACCCCAAATCTTTATCAAACAGCAGAGTGGGACGGTGTAGTTGAGAAAGCCACCAAACTTGTGTGAGATTGGGCTGTGTATGCCGAATCCTACCTAGTGTTCCAGTTGGCTTGTTTAAAAACATGTGTGGTAGTGCTACAATCGTACTAACGACTTCCACTATTAACTGCTACATGTCGTTTTTGTAGGTGGTGCAGAAGAACATCTCAAGATTGTGTTCAAGCAAGCCCATTGTCACTGTCAATGGAAGGTATCCTGGTCCCACCATTTATGCTAGGGAAGATGATACAGTGCTAGTCAAGGTGGTCAACCATGCCAAATACAATGTTAGCATCCATTGGTAATGTCCCAAATTTGTCCCGTTGAATTTATTTTATTGGAAATGCGATTAGTAATATGATTAATAAGTATATGAATATGTTGTAATATTGTTTTCCATTGATGGAAAGGCACGGGATCCGACAACTTCGGACGGGCTGGGCCGATGGGCCGGCATACATAACCCAATGTCCTATTCAACCGGGGCAACAATATGTATACAACTTCACCATCACTGGGCAAAGAGGAACACTTTGGTGGCACGCACACATCCTCTGGCTCAGGGCTACAATCCATGGTGCCTTGGTCGTCTTACCCAAGCTCGGTGTCCCGTATCCATTTCCTGCACCCCAAAAGGAAGTGGTTGTAATTTTGGGTGAGTCCAAGATCACTACCCTCATATTTCCAGGGATGTGGATCCTCTCCTGAGCTAATGGAGAGGATCTTCCTGACCTATCATCGTGGACCATTGGATTTTTATCCAACGGCTACAATTATTATGACTTTAAAAGGACCTCCCTGTTTGTAGCCGTTGGATAAAAATCCAACTGCCCACGATGATGGGTCAGGAGGATCCTCTCCATTAGCTCAGGAGAGGATCCAAATCCTATTTCCAAAATCTATATTCTTTGTTCGAATCTTCCGCTTAGTATAAAAAAACAAAAAACAAAAAAAAAAAATCTATTTGGAAAGAGTCTTTTTCCTTATGATTGTTATAATATAACTTGCAGGTGAATGGTGGAAATCAGATACGGAACGTGTCATCAGACAGGCTTTGAAATCTGGCTTAGCCCCAAATGTCTCTGATGCTCACACAATCAATGGTCATACAGGGCCGATCTCAACTTGTCAATCACAAGGTAAATATTAGCGCATCTCATTAACTGATCACGTGATGTGATAGTTAATGTGTATTTATTACGTAGATTATATAGATATTATGATCAATTATTTTAATTCATACATAAACTCACATTATCTTTACAGTTTTGCTCGGTTTGTAATCATCAAATTTATAAATGATGTATATCCAGGAGGAATAAAATTACCAGTAAGACCCGGGAAGACATACATGCTAAGAATCATCAATGCTGCACTAAACGAAGAGCTCTTCTTTAAGATTGCTAACCACAAATTAACAGTAGTTGAAGTGGATGCTGTGTACACAAAACCTTTCAAAACCGACACCATTCTCATAGCTCCGGGGCAAACAACAAATGTTCTTGTATCAACAAACCATGGCTCAGGAAAATACTTGGTTGCAGCCTCGCCATTCATGGACAATCCGACCATCGTCGTGGACAACAAGACCGCCACCGCTACATTGCACTACATAGGCACCCTCGAAAGCACGACGACTATTCTCACATTCCCACCTCCTCAGAATGCCACACTTGTGGCAACAAATTTTACAAACTCCCTCAGAAGTCTAAACTCAATCCAGTTTCCAGCTAGGGTTCCATTGAAAATTGACCACTCCCTTTTGTTCACTGTTGGTTTAGGGCTTCACACTTGTGCTTCATGTGCCAATGGTAATAGGGTGGTGGCAGATATCAACAATGTCACATTTGTGATGCCCAAAATTGGACTTCTTCAAGCACATTTCTTCAACATAAGTGGAGTTTTTACCGATGATTTTCCCGGAAACCCTCTGAATCCTTATAATTACACCGGGACACAGCCGACGAATATGCAGACCAAGAAGGGGACTAGGCTTTATAGACTTGCTTACAACACCACAGTGCAACTTGTGTTGCAAGGCACTGGGATGCTTGCCCCTGAAACCCATCCAGTTCATCTTCATGGGTTTAATTTCTTTGAGGTTGGGAGGGGACTGGGGAATTTCAACCCGAAGACGGATCCCAAAAGATTCAACCTTGTTGATCCTGTTGAGAGGAACACAATTGGAGTGCCATCTAATGGATGGACTGCTATCAGATTCAGGGCTGATAATCCAGGTATCTCTTCCTTAATTATGTGTTTAGTTTGTGTTAGAAAAATAATTGGAAGATGATAATTTCATATTACTTCTCGAGTTGCAAGGAACCAGATTTAAACTAACATGTTGCACTCCAGAAATAAATAAACAAAAACAATTTCAAAGCTCAAACTGGTTAAAAGCATTTATCCTTCTTAGTCTGATTCCCCTACTCCAATATTGTAAAAACAAACATAAATTATAATCAACAGAAAAAATTAAAGCATGAATAAAGCTGTCGGAGGTAACTAGATGCGTGAAATGAGCATAATTAGAAGACAACATATAAGATTTCACATCAGTAGTATGGATTAATAGTCTAATAACATAACATAGAAGACTTTATCCGGTAGAATATTTTCAATAAAACCATCTCCTTTGTTTTTGTATGCAGGGGTTTGGTTTATGCATTGCCATCTTGAAGTGCACACAACATGGGGGTTGAAGATGGCATTTGTGGTGGACAATGGCAAAGGTCCAAATGAATCTGTTCTTCCACCTCCAAGTGACCTTCCCAAGTGCTAGTTAATTACATCTAAACAATATTTCCACCACAAATTGTTGCCAATTCAATTCTCAATACTCATAGCAATAACAAAGAACAAGCAAAGAGGGCTAAAATTCTGAGATAGGAAGAATTCTTTGGAGCAAGCTAAAGGAAGCTGCTGCTGCATGTTGAATAAAACTTGTTCTAAGACTAGGTCTCTTCTTCTTTTTTTATTTTATTTTTTTGGGGGGTTATTTTTTGTCCTGAGACTTTGTGTAAGTGTTCCTATACTGCTAATGGAAACAATAAAGATGGCATGTTCTATTTTGGAGTGTGATTGGAATTTAGAAGCTTTTAGGGTGAATTTTTTTGTAAAATATATCCTTTAAGAACTTCATTTTTGAGTTAAAGAGAGAGTAGAGATGTTGGGTTCGTTTGGAAGTTCTTTTAAAATGACTGAAAAATCTTTTAGTAAAAAAAAACATTGAAACTAATCTTTAATAAAAACGCAAGTGAATCCTGAAAAGGTACTTAAAGTCTCAACTCTATGTCTGGTATACTGTAAATTATAAAGTAACTTACCATAAGGCAAGTTTTTGGTGTAATCGGGGTTTGGGGATGTAACACTTTCTCTCGGTTTCTTATATTACATGACATGATTAAGTCATTTGATGAAAAAGATAGAGATAGAAAGATAACAAAATCTCTTCTGCTGAAGTGTCTGTGATAAGCCTAATAAGATCAATTCTTACCCAAAAAGGAAATGAAGTTGTTATTAACACTCCAAAAATCTTATTCTACACTCTTCACAAATGTATTTTTCTTTCTAATTATAGAATTTTAGAGTGCAAAATGAGATTTTTAAATTGCCAATAACAATTTCCAAAAGAAAAAGAGAATAAAGACCTATATTTGCATTTTGCACCAATTGTTGTTAAGAGTGAACCATGTCATTCTTGGCCCAATTGTTACTAACAAACAAGCCCAGCATGTGATGACATCAAGAAGTTCGTGTCTGGGCTTCGCTGGCAAATGGCTCACATTGAAAGCATTTCACAAAAATGGTTGTTGTAACGATGCGAGTTAGATTAGTTAGTTAGGAGAACACGCATGTTTGAATATTTTTCATGTAAATTAGAATAATTCAATAATTATTGTCTTTTTTTTTTTTTTAACAAACAATAGTATCTACACTAAAGGGTGACGGAGGTTGGCTTAGTTTCACAATGAGCTGATAATAATGTGATTTAAATTCGCCTTTGACGAGAATCAAACCTAAGACTTCTCACTTACAAGTGAAGAGGAATATCACTAGAATATAGTATAGAATAAGTCATTTTTAACAACAAAATAGTTGACTCAGACCTAAAATCTTTTAAATTATTATATAGAAATACGACTTGATTAAGAGCTCGTTCGTCGCATCAATTTCTTACATTGCCAAAAAAAAAAAATGGGATTCAAATTGCATATGGTACAACCAATTTCTTATATAAATAGAGTCTGGGAATTATTATTTCTTTGTTTTAACGGTAAAAGTATTATTCCTTTGTTGTTATTGTATTTAAATAGGGCTAGTACTTCAGGCAAAAGAAATTAATTAAAAATATATATACATTAAATTCTAAAGAGAGAAATGCTGAGAAGAAACACTTATGTTCGAATATTTTTCCATGTAAATTAGGATAATTGCAATATATATTGTCTTCTTAGGAAAAACCACTTTTAACATTTCTCTCAATGGAAAATTTTTATTGTGACCGGAATACAAGTGGTATACCACGTGTTTTTATATAAGTGATGAAAATTTTTATTTTTAAGCTATTAATTTTTTAACACACATATTCCATTATTTATATAATAACACATGATATAACATTTCATGTACTGATCATACTGAAAATTTTCTCGAGGCGTAGAGCACATGATGCGCATGCAAGCCAGAGAAGTCGCAATATGTCTGACTTTTTGACTTTTATTGGTTGGGGGGGGGGGGGGGGGAAGGATCCTTGCGGAATTATTTTTCTGGAGATGCTAGGGATTCCATGATTATGATTGTTAATAATATATTGTGCGGTCAGTTTTTATTAAATACTATTTATATTTAATTTTAAATTTTAAACTTTGAAATAATTTCTGACTACACAATATACGATGAACAATCATGATCACGTAATCTCTACGATTTCAAAAAAAAAAATCCGGCGAGGATCCTTTTCCAAGGTGGGGGGGGGCAACACTTTGCAAAGGGCATCTTTCCTTTAATGGTAACACGATGAACAATCATGATCACGTAATCTCTACGATTTCAAAAAAAAAAATCCGGCGAGGATCCTTTTCCAAGGTGGGGGGGGGGGAACACTTTGCAAAGGGCATCTTTCCTTTAATGGTAACAAATTCATGTTGGTGGCCCTACCTGCCCCAAAACCCCTATTTAATTCAATTATTGGGCTGTACCTTTTCTTTACTAGTTTTTTTTAATAGTTTTTATTTTTTTATTTTCATTCATATACAATTTTCCATCATTTTCAAGTTGCATTAGCCAATTTAGAAGGACTCCAAATTGAAGAGGCGTTAGGGCAATTAGAAATACTTGAATTTTGGTAAATCTAAATAGAATAATTATTCTTTCTATTTTTCGTTTCAAGCTACTTGACTTTATTTTTCGTTTCTATTTTTTTCTTTCTATCTTGTGATACAATTAGATTAAATGCTCACTGAAAAAAAAAACTTGGAAATTTAGATACATTTTTTATTTGAAGGGGTAGCTAACATCTTTCATTATTAATGGTATTATTGGTATAAAAAAATTGTTATTATTGGTATTAAATTGGACAATATTTTAACAAGTAGAAACAAGTCTCCAATTGTTTTTGTGCTGTTTCCTGCTCCCCACGCTTTGCCTGCATGCGCACAGGAGCAGCCTCCCATATGCATATATGCGGAGAACCCAACTTGTGAAAATGATATACTAACAAAGGTTTAATATATAAATAAAACCTTAATGGTGAATGCTATCCCACCACACACACACACACACACACACACACTCACACTTATTAAGAACCTTAATGCCATATTTCCAATGTAAGATCACAGGTAAACAACAGATAATGGAAATATTTTTGTTCACCGCCTCTTAAGCGGTTGTGAGCATTACCAATGCATTGATTGTCATTAGATGAGTATAAAACTTGAACTTTCTTACAAAAAAATTGTGAACATTGTTTTAATCATAATCTTGCGTCCATTGAGTTTTATGGGCTAAACTCCCCGTTGTATTTGTTGGTCAATACTAGATTGTGTAAGTGGTTAAGTTAAAATATTATCATGTTGAACCAATCACTAGTGGATCGTTGGATCGCTTCTTTGAAATTTGAACAAATTAACAGTGTTTACTTAAGCACACTTGTAATTTTTTTTTTCTTTCTAGAAAATAGATGTTGGTTCTAGTTGAATTATTTGTTGTAGAAAGGAATTATTTATCATGGCTGCATATTGGAACCTTTTCTGTTCATTATTGTATATGTCATTATTGTTAGGTATGGTGTAGCTTCTATCTAATTGTAACCTTTGTATCGACATGCATTTTGATATGAAAAACTTGTCACGTACATTGGGTATGCGTATTTTTAATTTTTAGCAAAAAAACTCATTCCTATTATTGGGTTTTTATTTTATTTTATTTTTAATTTTTTAATTTTTAATTTTTAGAATTTCTTGATTTATAACGTTCATATTATTTTGACAGACACTTTTTTAAGCTTTTTAGCTAAATCTATTGTTTCAATAGACTATACATAAGAAAATCTAAGAAAACAAACGATGCGTTAGTTAACTTGGCTTAATTATTATTTTTTAGTTTCACTTTATCCTATGAAATTTGTTTTGTTCCAACTTGCCCTCTAAAACATGGATATGTGTCTCACTTTATTCTTTGTTGTTTTCTCCGTTTATACCCTTGATATGACACTCACGTGGCAAAAAACATAGAACATTTTCGCTTAAGAGAAAAATAAGAAATTAGTTTCAAAGGCAATAAGTCCAATCCAATTCATTTTGAAAATCGAGAATCCATCCCTCCATCAAAACAAACACATGATTGTATCGTCTAATTGATTAAAAAAATAATTGGCCAATTTTTTTTTAACCAATTATATTATATAACATTTAGTATATCAAATCATATTATTTTTTAGGAGATTATATTCACACATCTCAAATTACTTATTCTACATCCTTTTAATTTTTTTAATATTTTTTTATCAAATGTTAGTAATATTTAAAAAATATTAAAAAATTAAAAAAAATGTAGAAGAAGTAATTTAAAATATATGAATATAATATCTCTATTTTTTTCGAGAAATATCTCTAAACAAATGATGGCACAAGTCTTATGCGAGGGCAAGTGTGAGACAGCGACCTTGGCTCATTGATAGCCACGTGGCCTTATTGATTAAAATTTGCGAGATTCGAGGTACTCTTAAAGGATGATGGTGGGCCCCTACACCGGCGAACAATACAACATGTTTTCCACCAATGAAAAACATGTGCACGTGGCAACAAAGGCATCTCCGTCCTTGGGCTACTCTATTTACACAAGATAGTCCAAGCCCAATCTCAAAGTTAATTACAGCCCAAGTAATTAGACATGTGTAACAAACATTTTTATATATTGAATATTAGGTGCCAAGGAGAATTATGCCTAGTTTGGAAGTACTTTTATATTGTTGAAAACGGTTTTAGTGAAAATATTAATTGAACCCATCATTTTTAGTAAAAATGCAAGTAGATTATAAAGAAGCATGTTTGCAAAAAACAAATATTTTCTTTAAAATCGCTTTCAATTAATTGAAAAACAATTTCAAACGAGCTTATGTACGACGACTTATTAGTTATAATGATCTTAAATTTGAAGGCTCCAAATGTACGACGACATATTTTTCTGGGTTAAACATGTAAGATATTTATATGGAGAAAATGTGTACAGGGTTCTTGTCATGTGGTAATGTAGAGTAGCAAAATAATTTGGAAATGTGTTTATATTTGGTGATCAATTTTTTTTGGACGATTGTTCACGTGTTTGTGCGGTAAATATTAACGGATGATTAATGCAAAGTCTACTTCGATACCCAAATCTATAAATGGTTAGTTTCTTTACGCAAACATAAACAACTCCAATGATTAAAATTTACTTTGGACACTCGTTGATATGCACATAAGTAACTGTTGGTTATTGGTTAATCTTTATTCGCCAACGATTAATAATCCGTCACATATGTTCATGTTCAAAGTCGTAATGTACAATCTGAAAAGATCGTATGTTGTCAAACAGTATGCATGAAAACATCTTCAAATGATTGTACTTTATTATTCTAGTACGATATGTCACATAATATTACAGTTTAATAATATTTTTCTGTACTTATAAGTATAGATCTTAGATTCTAATATCATGAACAACGAGATTAAAACTATTTATTTCTCTTACTTCTTAATCGTTGTAGTGAAAGAAATTCTAAATCAATCAACGGTCGAGAGTTATCTAGATAATTAAAACCTTGGAAAGAGATTAATGGTTGAACTCAAACCACATCGAACTTTAACGATCTAAATCGCATATTTTTCAACTTGCACCTATAAGTATTGGTTTGGTACTGAAGTGCTTTTATAAAAAGTGAGTATAAAAAAAAGTTGAGCTAAAAAAGGTGTTTGGTAAACACTTAAAAACAACGCTTATTTTCATAATTTTGGATAAAAAAAATTAAAAACGTAAAGCAGCAAAAATAAATTTATTCTCACATCATAACAGAAAGTGTTTTTTTTTCAAAGCATCCCAAAGTAATATCAAACCAGCCTTACATCTTTCTTGCAAAGGTGGTGGACATAGCGGTGGAGCGGTTGGTCACATCTGCAGGGGACCGCCTGGTTGCATTGTTGTATTACAGAGCAACAACAGCACAAAGAACCAACTGCATACATAACGCGTGCCCCCACGCTCCAATAGATTAGTCCTGTTTTCTGGTGTTAAAGGTTACAGAAATGAGAGTGAAATGCACGCGCGTTCAAGAGAGTAGATATTACATCATTTTTAACATTTGAGAGACGAAGGAAAGAATAAGTGAGCCTAGAGGGCGGTGGCGGTTGGCTAAATTATCAGAAGGAAACCAGCAGCACTCGGGTCCACGATTTGTATTCCTACGTGGTTCCAGCTCATTGGCCGACGCAGCTCCTTGAGATCATAACTTTTGCAATAATAAAGGAGGCTGACCAATTAGCCCGGAGGAAAAACCACATAAGGCCCCCCCACTCCCTCAAGTTGCAACCGTACAAAGAGTTTGAAAAGGATTTCTTATCTCAGCAGTAGCAATTGGCTTAGTTAGTAACCCCGTCCTCACTTGTGTGTCGTTTCACTAAAGTTTGAGTGTATTAGCCGTTCTTGTTGATATGCGTTACATAATTTTTTTTGTAAATTCATATTGATAGAAGATTGCAGTCACGTGCAAGTCTTTCCGATTCAAAATTGTAGGTATACCTTAGCACTTGTAGTGAGAGTAATCAATCTCCCTCTAAACTTTCTGTTATCGAAAAATGAAAAAAAATCTGAACATTTTATCAAATTTTAATTAATCATACATTAAAATCTCTTACAGTTCTTCTATATCATTTAGATTAAACATATATGCCTTTTAAAAATTTGCTTAATGTGCTTTGACCAATAATCACTTCTATTTTTTAAATTAAAATAATTTTTGAATTTATCATTTTATCTCCATTATGCACTTTTCCTTATTTAGTGAAGTGTAATTAAATTATATTTTCTCTTCTTCTAAATATGTTTTTTTTTTTATCACAGTTTTTTTTTTGTTATGCAAACATTTAATATTATTTCTTTTTCCAAATGATTTTTTTTTTTCAAATAGTTGGTGATCAACATAAAAGCTCCGTGTAATTTTTTTCAATTTTTGTGAAATTATATATATATATATTGGCTGTTTTTTTAAGTATAATTGTTGACGAATTATTATTAGGTACAATACATTACATCATATGTTTTAACATTTAATATTATTTCTTTTTCCAAATGGTTTTTTCTTTTTCAAATAGTTGGTGATCAACATAAAAGCTCCGTGTAATTTTTTCATTTTTTTTGTGAAATTATATATTTTTTTTTGGGCTGTTTTTTTAAGTACAATCGTTGATGAATTATTATTAGGTACAATACATTACGTATATATTATCTGCGGGTACGTTTGAATTTACAAAAATCATTAATTGGTACGTTTATTTGCAATTTTGATACGTTTGATTTAATACGTATTGTTAATATTGGTACATTATTTTTATTTTGTACGTGTATTGATACGTTTATATTATTCTCAATCCTATTTTCTCTTAACGTACTAAAACAAAAACTTATTTCGGTACGTTTGATTTTGGGGGATTTAAAAATATTTTAAACAATTTTGGAAAGAAAATATCTTAAATCGTAGATAATTATTGCTGAATTGTAGCATTATTGTGAAAATAAATTGAATCTAACCAACTTTTTTTTTTTTTTTTTACAATTATCTCTAACGGAGGAGAGTGTAATCAAAATGTTAGATTATAGAAAATTTATTACAATATAATGTGCATATAGCACCAAAATTATGACAAAAAAAAAGTTTAATCAAATCACTAAAAAACATGGATGTTTAATCTAAATAATTCAAAATTGAGGCGCTTATATATCAAAATATTTTTTTTTTCTTTTTTTTTCAAAAGAATAAAAAAGTCTTGCTCTTAAGGTTGGTTTTGAAGAAGCGATTGGGATTAAAATGGCTCCTTTTGTTGACATGCAGCATAGTGGAAAATTCGTTAGGGCTGTTAGACAATGTCAATTTTCATGAGAATATTGTGGAGTCTGATAAGACCTAAATACAAGGGTCGCGTGCTTTTTGCGAAGGACTTGCCTATAATTTTTGTATGCTATGGTCACATTCCAAACAAATAACGGAATTTCGTGTTTTACTTTCAAAGATACGATACTAGCCTACATGCTAGTGGTGAGTCCAATAGGCAAACATGATTTTCCTAGCCATTTAGAGTATTCTCCACTGGTTGGTGGAAGGCAAGAAAAAAAGGTAATAATATTGCCCTCCAACTCCAACCCAAGAAATTAACCTTCCCCACAGTCCAATAAGCAAAGGCAAGTGGTGGTCAACCACTGCCAGCCCAATTGCCCAACTTTCTCAAGCCCGACCTACTGCTTTCGGGTAAGCTGACATCATTGCACAATTTTTTTTAATTTTTTTTTTCTGTCAGGCACGTGTAACACAACCACCTAAAAAAGAGAGCGGTTGACAAAAATTGCAACGGTGAGCCCTGCTGCTGCATAAACTAGACCAACAAGATCCTTTTCGGATTCTTTTGGTGAGGATCTTGGGGATCCATGAATCGTGTCCGTTCATCGTACATCGTGTGGTCAGTTTTTGTCAAGTACTATTTATGTTTCTTTTTAAATAAAAATATTTAAAATGATTTCTGACCACACGATATACGATGAACATATATGATTTACGAATCTCCAAGATCCTCACAAAGAGGATCCGGCAAGGATACGGACTCGAAATCAGAGACGTTTCCAACAACTAGCTAACATGGCGCTTTGTGGACTGTTAGATTTCCAACGGTTAGATGATGGGCCATTGGATTTCCAACAGTAAAACAAATTAAAAATAATACCGTTGCGACATGTGGCACAATATGATGCCTTTGATTTCAAATCAATTTGAAAATCAACGGCAACAATTAATTCAAAGTTAAAAAATAAAAATAAAAATCAGAAAAATCGAAACAAATTATAAAAAAAAAAAATATGGAAAATGAAAAAAATTAGAATTTTTTATATTGTTGTTCTATAAATACTCAATCTTCTTCTTCTTCAGTTCTCCATCACAACTCAATATTCATTTTTACTACACTCTTCCATATTTGTTTTCCATTTTCAAATTTAAGGCACATCCGGACCGAGCAATCTCTGTCGAGTAGGTATAAACATCTACATAAAGATTTGAAAGCTTGGGAATAAGCCATTGAAAAAGCGGAAGGAGTTTATGCTAGTGGCACTAAGAGCATCTCTATAAAAATTTGAAAGCATGGGAATAAGCTATTTGACATTTGTAGCAGAAGATAAGGAAATTCCACATACTCCAAGAGAAGACGAACCGAACCACACTGATTTTATCTCCTAGGTTATGCTATGCTTTTGCCTTGTATTTGGAATCATTCATTAGAATTAAACACTCGTTTAAATATCAAGGCTTAAAAAAAAAAAATTGTGAATAGTACTTGCCCGCGCCCTTGTTGTTACCCTTGTCAAATAGGTGGAGTTGCAAAGGGGCAAGTACTATTCAAAGTGAATAGTAAGGGCAACTTATATGTGCTTGCCCTTGGTCAAAGGGAATGAGCAAAGAAGTAGGCAATTATAGCACTCTCCCAAGAAAGAACATACCGCATAGATTCCTATAACACAATTTTGCTAATTTAATTTGCACACTCCCCTAGTAATGTTTTAAGAATTCTCAACAAAAGTGTCACCATCTGCTCTCACAAAATCGTATTAAAATTGTGTTTCTAAAAATGTGCCAGACAGTTTTATCAAAGTTTTCTTGCAATAGACAAGTTATTACAGGGTGAACTTCCATCAATCATCATCAGTTGCCAACCCATTGTTTCCTCACAACTCAAAATTAAGAAGGAAATTTGACCTTCAAACCAATAAAAAAACCCAAAAAACAGAGTGAGTGTGTATTATAATAAGAGGGAACGTTTTCATAATTTGAAGTATCTACAATCACCTTACCCTCCAATCACAGCTACCCACCTTCATACTCTCTCTCCTCACCCCCCACCCCCCCACCCCCCACCCCCCACTCCCCGCCCCCCAAAAAACACTCTCTCATGATCTTATATTCATTTCTTGAAGCTTTGCTTTTGTATGAGCTCCCTATGGTTTTCTTTTTCCATTCATCGCTCAAACACTACACTTTAGTTTTTTCTTTCTTCTCTTTTCTTTGTTGCTGAGAGGGCCTCAGAGAAAAAAGGAAGAAAGAAGAAACCTTTCCCTACTTTTCCTTCTCACTCCTACTCTAAAATTCAGAGCCCCTCTCACTCCACTCCCCAATTGGGTTTTCTCCATTCTCTTCAGTTTCTGTCTTTTCTAATTGGGGTGTGTTAGAATTGGAAGAAGAAGAAGAAGAAAAAACAAGAACTTGCAGATATAAGTGAGCTTTCCTCTTTTTAAATCCTGCTCAAGATTCCAACTTCCATTTTCTGAAAACGGTTTCAGTTTGGTTCTCTGTCTATGATCTTTGAAGCTTCCATGGGTTCAGATCCCATTAGGGCTTCTGGGGTTTTTGGATTTGGAGCAAGTTAAACTAATTTGGTTTTCAAGATTTCGTTTTCGATTTTGAAAAGTTGGGTTCTTTTCTGGATTCCTCAGAGAAAAGGTATTCTGATTCCCTTCAGAATGCCCCTTGATTTAACACTCATTGCACCACTCTGAAATCTCCACCTCTCTCTCTCTCTGCATTTCCTCTTAAGGGTTCTCCTTCTCTTGCTCTGTTTCTCCAAATTCTTTGCGTTTTTCGTTATGTTAGTGTGAATTGGAGCTCTTTAATTCGATCGTATGAAGTTTGAGATGGAGATTCTGTCCCCTTCGTCCTACTCTTCGACTTCGAAATGGCTTGTCGAAGAGAGCAAGAGCGCGAGATGGACTTCGGCGGAGAACAAAATGTTCGAAAACGCCCTGGCGGTGTACGACAGGGACACGCCTGACCGGTGGCACCAGGTGGCCGCGATGATACCGGGGAAGACGGTGAGAGACGTGAAGAAGCAGTACGAGGAATTGGAAGCTGATGTTGGCCAGATAGAAGCAGGGTTAGTTCCGATTCCGGGATACAGCGCCTCTCCATTCACATTGGAGTGGGTGAACAGACATGGCGGCTATGAGGGGTTCAAACAGCAGGCTTGCGGGATTGGTGGCAAGAGATCTTCGCTGAATCGCCCTTCAGATCACGAAAGAAAGAAGGGGGTTCCGTGGACTGAGGAAGAACACAAGTAAGTTTTCCAATGTACATTTAATATAAAACATTTTGATCTGTTGAAATAAATTGGATTGAAGTTTTAACTTTTTCGAGTATATGATCAACAAAAAAGCGCGAAATTTCGGTATAAGTTTGGTATTGCCTATGAAGCGCTGCTAAGATGTCGAAATTTCTGATGAAAATTATATCGGTCGAGAAATTTTTACAGCAATTTGTTTTTCGGACATTGTTTTGACATGATATTTTGATGATTCTGCACAGGCTGTTCCTAATGGGGCTGAAGAAGTATGGCAAGGGGGACTGGAGGAACATCTCGCGGAATTTTGTGGTGACACGAACACCTACTCAGGTGGCTAGTCACGCACAGAAGTACTTCATCAGGCAGATTTCCGGGGGCAAGGATAAGCGAAGAGCCAGCATCCATGACATAACAACTGTCAATCTCAACGACATGAGAACTCCGTCTCCAGACAACAAAAGTCCTCTCTCTCCAGAGCTGCCTCCGCATCCGAATTCTGCTGCCACCGCAAGGGTTCCATTTCAGTGGCAGCAGCCGCAAGGCGGTGGAGTAAACATGGGTTTTAATCAAGGGCATGGAAATATGTTCATGTCTTCCCATCCTTATGGGATTAGTTCGTATGGACTAAAAATGCAGGGGCAGGACCTGCTCAAAGGTGCTGCTAATAATTCGTACTATGGACCGCAAAATTTGAGTTTCCAGATGCAATCCTCGCAGCACTACCCGCACGGATGATCTAGCAGCGGCATCTCTCCTGTCCTCAATCCTCTGCAGCTTCACATGCCATCATATGGTCTTTTAGTTCATTAGTTTAGCTTGATCTGAGCTCTATTTTCATGGTTTAATGTAAATATGTTATTCAGAACTTTGAGTTAGCCAAGCAGTATTTGAGGGGAACAGGATCCAAGTTTTTTCTTGGAATTTCAAATTATGAAAGTTGAAGCATCTCAAACCCTATGGATTTGATGTTCTTGCCCCACTCTGGATTTCATATTCTGTTATGTGAAAAGGTAGTGGTGAATTATTGCAGAAGGCATCTAAAAGATGAACAAGAGCATGAATGTGAGAGAGAGAGAGAGAGAGAGAGAGAGAGAGAGATTGATTATACTTTCTGGAATCCGGTTTGCGAGAAAAACTTAGGTAGGGCAATTTGATCAGCACCACGTGAGTCACACAGTCTCAAAGGGACGAGGCCAAGGCCCACATCGAATCCCACATAGGTTATACTTCCAATGTACACCGGTCTTTTGTGAAAGTGGCCGAATCAACTTACCGATTAGGTTGCCTTACTGAATATTTTCTCCCGTCTTAAGGATCTTAAAGCAAGATGCTAAGCTGAACAGTTTGACTGTTCTTTATCTGAGACCTTAAAAATGGTTCCTCTAGTGAAGAATGGAATGCGGGAGGGTATCTATACATCAGATCAGATAGCATCTCAGTGAAGATAAAGCATCTTTAATCAAATGGTGAAAGCATAATTAGTACGTCTTAGCATCTCACCTGCATATTAATTATGAATCTTATGACCAGGATTAGTTACTAATCATGATTAACTTAATACACACGGGGATCTTCCAAGCTTTTGGTTTTCTCTACCCAATGAATTTTAGTCAAATGTCTAGTACTTCGATTTTTGCCACAAAGGCTCAAACTTTGCCACTTAACAGAATACGGGAAAAATTAAAATTGCTGAAAAATCTATGAGCATCTCACATCGTGCTTTGTCTGCTTGGAATAATTTAGAAAGAATGATTCCCGCTTACTCATTTTCTCCTTTTGCACAATTTCGTTTATTTTTTCCATTGATTCTCCTTTGAGTTATGCAATCAAATAATCTATGAGCATCTCACATTGTGCTTTATCTGTTCGGGGAAGAAAAGACGTTGCGGAAATCACTTCCCTAATCTAAATCTTCCCTAACTAGTCTTTAGACTATGCAGTCAGACTAGTTGCTTTCCACCAGGAAAAAACAAAAGGTAAAGAAAGGCACTGGATGCTGAGTTTTGAATTCAAATAGACCAAGTCATAGAGCACTTATGTTTGGAATTCGATGGTATTTGGTAAGTAAGACTGCCTACTTTTAACTCCTTTTAGACTGTCTCACTACTTTGGTTCAAAAAATGGGCAAGTTGACTAGCCCAACACCTTCAAAGTCGCAAAAACTTTGATTAAATGCTGACTCTTCCCTGCACTAACTCAAGCATCTTATGCTTCTTCAATCACTTTTATGGCATTGTTTCTATGAGATCCTCTTCTAATTAGGAAAGAAGATCCCCTTCTAGTAGCCTAGGAGTGACGATTAATAATTTAATTAAGCTCGAAAAATACTCAACTCGTTTCAGGAAAAAAGTTTATTTATTTATTTATTTTTTCAAACAAATAACAGTTTGAAATGTGAATATAAACTTTTCCTTTTAATAAATCAGTTTATTATATGTGTCAGCTGATAACTTACTGTTATTGATGAATGGCTCGTTAATTGAAAGGAACCAATATTAGTGGTCCATTATATAATAATATGCAGCACAGAACAGGATACAGAACAGATTTGGTCTGGTAAGTTTCTATAAATTTGTGGTTCATGTTTTCAGTGCTGGATTTGGAATTTTGACGATGGTGGTTTTGTGATTCCAAGTGTACGGCACCTACCAACTAAATAATCTTAAAAGAGATTTCATTGTTCTCTAATCAGGTCTTAGACTAAACTTGTGATCATGATACATATTTTGGAGACAAATTAAGTAGCCTTTTATTGGCAGAAAGATTTCTTTACCCTTTTTTCTGAGTCTGTATTATTATTATAATTTCATACACACGTACACACACGCATACGATGACGAATAATTTGGGACACCATTTTTTTAACAAATTGTTTTTTACTCGATTTTGTATAGTTCACTTCATAATTTGAGATTCTCTTTTGATGGGGATAAATGACTTGTATATATTTCCTTTTTGACTTTCTTCTTTTATTTATTTGGAAGAAGAATCTTGCTTCTAATTAAGTACTACTTTGAACTAGTGATATGCAATGCCATATAGTAAGACAACCTAGCAATTATTACCTACTATTTAGCTGCATAAAGTTCAATGACAGTACAACCATATTTTGGAAGATGAGTATGCATCACACGTGCAAAATATGAGTGTAGTGGAGATGATAATACTTCGTTGAATGTGTGTCCACATAAGAAGTGATAGAATTAAGAACGAGGATATTTGAGGTAAAGTAAGAGTGACTACAATTAAAGATAAAATAAGAGATGATCGGTTAATGTGGTTTGGACATGTGAACAGAAGACCTGCAGATACTTCGGTTAAAAAATGTGATTATGGAGATAGGGTCTTATGAAAAAAGGGATGGAGGAAGACTTTAGAAGACTTGGAAAGAGATTTTAAGAAAAGACATGGAGCACTTAGAGCTAATGGAACATTTGGCGCAAAACCAAATGTAATGGTGGTATAGGATTCATACAATCAACTCTAATTAGTAGGATAAAACTTTGTTGTCATTGTATTCTTAGAATGAGGGAGTATTCAATAAGGCTGCCGCACTACTACGGTACAATGGCAGAGCAAGGGGTTTGGGACACGTTCATTGGTTGAGAGTTAAAATATCGATGACGGGTCACGTGATCTGGACGCTCATATTGAAGTTTTTTCTCCCACGCAACAAGGTTTTTGTGGACTAATTTCCTCATTGGACTAATGATCCATAACCATACAAAGGTAATGTCATGGCATGGATGTTTGCCACCCAAACCCAAAAAGATCAACTTGTTAGGTGATACTATTTTCCTACCCTTGTGAACCCATGAATTGATCGAACTCATTCCTATCTGGTGTAGGGTTCCAGTCCGTAACATTCACCCGTAATCGAACATGAAACATTTACTCTTCATCGTTGAACACCCTGCCTATCCATGTGTGATCTCTAAGCAGATTTCTAGTATCAATCTGCACATCATATAGTAGACATTCCGAAGTGTTGCTTTTCTCCAACAGATGGTCAAAGAAAAAGGATGAGAGAATCGAGGGAGAGAAAACAAGAAAAACTAAAAACAACTTCAAGGTATTTACTACGTGAAACTTCAACTTTATATGAAAGGATACAGTTAAACAAAATGGCAAAACAATAAACAAATGGCTCTAGTTACACTGCTGTTTTTCATTTGTTCCATTTTTGAGATAGGCATACTAGGGTTAAACCCTCGTGGCAGGGCAAAATCTTGGGTGTAACAGGAAATATACCCCTTTTATCTATCTTATTTATTGTGTGATCGTGCCAAATATATTTTTCTTGGTCAATGAGATACTGTTCTACTCAATCCTGCGTATGAAGTAAAGAATCCAGACCAACATGGGCAATATAGTCATTGACAATTGGGTTTCTCCACAGTAAAATGACAAACTAATCACCATCTTTTTCCGACCCTTTCTGCAACTTGGAGAGGAAAGCACCCTATACCACTTTATTCCTAGTGTGAGTAACATCTCAAAAACTAATTCTAACCACATACATATAGTATCTCACTATCCGTACTTCTACTTTCGGCCATCTTGTTTTCTCTCCATTTTCTCAACTTATATTCCGATTATTCTCTCTCAAATTGCTAGTAGCTAAAATGCACTCCAGAATTCCCTATGGGCCCTAGGTCCGGTTTTTTGCTACAGTAAAACGGGATCCCTGCTAAGAAAGGGCTAGATATTCATACATCAAAAGAAAAGATATGAGAGGACTTTTTGTAGGGTTTGATTCTCTATGATGCTTCACTTCAGTGGCCCCCCAGAGATATCTGGGAATAATCTCTTATGGGGGACATATTTCAACATATCAAAGTAAAGAATATTGAAGGTCGGAAAGCAGAAGATGCATCATATCTGAACAACATTAGTTAATGTAATCACAGATTAAACGGTTTCATTTCCGTGTGAGTAATAAGAATCGGAGAAACAGTTGAACAGATTAAAGAGTAGAAGTTGAGGCATACCTGGACAAGAAAAACAAGATAATAGATAAAGACATACCATTGTCAATAATATCAGTTGGGATCCGAAGCTTAAGTTGGGATATATGAGACTGGAAACCTTGTCCTTCTATCTCTTTATTGTAATGAACCGAATTTCAAATTGACATTGTACATTGATCTGATAGTATGACTTGTATCCGCTCTAAGAAAACATCCCAGAGTCAACCCTTCATGCCAGCTGACTATAATAACAAGGAACAAGCGGCACGGTAATAAGGTAACATAAGAAAAGAACAGGATAAATTCATACATTCAATAAAAAAGTATAGAGACATTTGACATCTAGGTGGAAATTATTCCTGAACGGTTGTTCTGCTCAAATAGACTCAGGAAACTCAGCCCTAGGTTGGTAATGAGGTGATTTTGAAAAAAGTGATTATCAAAAATGTTGCCATGAGTGATTTAAAAAAGGGCATGTATATATATTGTAAATATTAGGAATCCCTTATTAAGAGGGACATGTGTGTCCCTTATTGTTTCCTTATAGAATAAGGATTGTATCTTGTATCTATTTCCCTCTATACAATACAATAAAAATCAAGCCGTAAAATTCAATTTGGCATCAGAACCAACCGTAACCCTATGACTCCCACCGTGTCGCTGCTATCGTGAAACCAGGAAAAAAAAAAAAAGGATTCGGCAGTCTGTGGTCTCTGCTGCATCCCTGCAGCAAGTCAAGATTGTCCATAATTCAACAAACATTGCTGTCGTGTATTGTTGTCGTAGGGGACCAGAAATCATTGTAGTTTTTTTTTTTTTTTTTTTTTTTTTCAATGGTGTCGTTGCATCCCTGCAACAAATTTGTTCGTGTGCTGTGTACGTGTGTGTGGTGTGTATCGTGAACAATGGCGAGTGACCAGGGAGAGGCGGTGCTAAAATTGGAAGGTAGGGCATCTGGCTCTACTCACATGTCAATTGTTAATCCCGTGGTTATTCAAAGTGATGCTTGTAAAACTCAATGGATCAAATTACCTTCTTTGGTCCAAAGTATTAGATATGCATATTGCTAGGCATGGAAAGAAAGGGTTCGTGACAGGGAGTATTAAGGAGCCTCAAGAAGATAGTGCCGAGTATGATGCTTGGGAGACTGGGAATGCAATTGTGAAAGGATGGTTGATTAATTCCATGGATCTGACTATCATGGGTTTTTTCATTCATCTTCGTACTGCTAAAGAGGTGTGGGAAGAAGTTGCCAGGACATATTATGATGGGTCTGATATCTTTTAGATTTATGAGTTGAAGGTGAAGTCATTCTGACTTCGCCAAGAAGGGCAACCTATTGGTGTATACTATGTCAATCTTAAAGCAGTCTGGCAAGAACTCGATCAGAGAAGACCAATTAAGATGGCGTGTGCTTTTGACTTGAAGACACTTTGGGAGGAAGTTCAACTAGACCGCGTGTATGCTTTTTTAGCGGGCCTCGATGATGTTTTTGACAAGGTCCGTAGTGATATTTTGAGAACTGAACCTCTACAATCTGTGGAGGAAGTGTTTTCAGTAGTTAGGAGCGAAGCTCAACGCCATGCTACTATGATGGGAGGTAGTGCCACTGGGAACCAAGGAGGAATTCCCCCCGTGGCTATGGTGACACGGCCTCCTTCTTCTGGCCGGCTCTATGGCCAGTCTTCATCAACTGATTCTCGCCCTTTCACTCGAGAGAATAAAGATGATTTGAAGTGTACTTTTTGTGGGCAAACCCGTTATACGAAAGATACATGTTTCAAAAGCATGGAGCACCTGAATGGTTCCCTGAATTGAAGAAGAAATTACGTGCGAAAGAGCGGGCCTCTAATGGAGCTAGTGGAAAGCGTTCCCCTATGGCTGCCGCAACAACTGGATACAAAGATGCCGTGCTTACTCAAGGGGATCCAAGTCAAGCTTTGTTGACCCAGTTTAGTCCTAATGAGTCTTCGTCCAATACAGGTACTAATGGACGTGTTCTTTTAGCATCTGGTACTGAACATCATACAGGTTGGATGCTGGACTCTGGAGCAACTGATCATATGACATTCGATAAAAGATTGTTTAAGCATATGACAGCGACACATCAAAAATGTGTTGCCACGGCAAATGGCACCACTGCCGTGGTGACTGGGGCCGGCACAGTGGACCTCACGCCATCTCTTTCTCTCCACCACTGTTTGCTTGTTCCGTCATTGTCTCACCATTTATTATCTATTCCCCAAGTTACTGAGCAATTGGATTGTGTTGTACTTATGTATCCATTTTTCTGTTTGCTTCAGGATATTCAGACCAAGGAGATAATTAGGCGTGGCACTAAGAGAGAAGGGTTGTACTATATGGATGATGTCGTTCCTTGCAGAGCTAATGTAGTTCGAGCATCCCGTACTAGTAACCTGCAAGAAGTTTGGTTGTTACATCGCCGGTTAGGACATGTTTCTTTTGGTTATTTAAGGCGTATGTTGCCTAGTATGTTTCATGAAATAAAGGAATCAAACTTACATTGTGAAGTATGTATTCTTGCTAAGAGCCATCGTGCTTCGTTTCCTTCTAGTATGAATAAAAGATTGCTTCCGTTTGAGCTTGTCCATTCAGATGTTTGGGGGCATTTGCTCGTTACTATAGTTTTAGGAGTTAAGTGGTTTGTTACGTTTGTGGATGATTGCACTCGTATGACATGGGTGTATTTGTTGAAACATAAAAGTGATGTAAGTACCATTATTCGGTCTTTCTTTCAAATGGTGGCTGTTCAATATTCCTTTGTTATTAAAGTTCTTCGTACTGATAATGGGAGAGAATATGTTAACTCTGCGCTCTCTAATTTTTTTCGTGACCAAGGAATCTTCCATGAGACCACTTGCTTGTACACCCCACAACAAAATGGGGTGGCTGAGAGGAAAAATTGACATATTTTGGAAACGGCTCGTGCATTGCTTATTGGTGGGTTGGTGCCCTAGAGTTTTTGGCCCGACCCCATCACCTATACCGTGTATGTTATCAATCGCATGCCATCCCGAGTTGTAGAATTTCGTACTCTACTCCAAGTTTTGATGGAGCTTGTTCCAGTTGTTTCCACCAATACTCTCACTCCTCGAGTATTTGGATGCGTGGCTTATGTTCACATTCACAAGATTCATCGTAGTAAATTGGATCCTTGTGCTCTTCGGTGTGTCTTTGTAGGTTTTGCTTCCCACCAGAAAGGTTACAAGTGTTACCACCCTGCCACTCGTCACATGTATATCACCATGGATATGACATTTTTCTGAGTTTGAATATTTTTATACTCCCATATCACCACCCTGCGATCACAAGGAGGAGAGTTTTAGTTGTGATCTTGATGGTGATTTCGAATGGTTGGATGTACAAGAGGCAAGGTCTTCAAGTGAAGTGCATGGTGTGCCAAATGATGCAGGTGATGATACTTGGTCTTCTCATGCCGAGCTTGTTGTGAGTAGACAGCATGTTCTCACCAAACCTGCTCCAAATATTCCGCAGCTTCTTGCCGAGGAAGAAACTGCCAATTTGTGTGTTGGTGCTGCCGAAGGGGAATGCACTGATGATCAACCCATTATGGCCGCAGCTTCCCCCTCTCTCTAGTTCAACGGTGCCGTTGTCCAATGCATCTTCTTTGGATATCCCTGAGGTAAGCACTAGTGATACTCATGTAAATAATGATATTATAAGTACATATAAGTTGCCACCAAGGCAAAATCATGGTGTACCTCCTGACAGGTTCTCTCCAGAAGGAAAAGTGAAGTATCCTATAGCCAATTATGTGTCCTGTAAAAACCTTTCATCCGAACGTCAAGCGTGGGTACATAATGTGGATTCCATTCCGGTACCAACTCGGGTAGAAGACGCTTTGAAGAGTTGAGAATGGACTGAAGCGATGGATGAAGAGATGATGGCATTGCAAAAGAATAATACATAGGAAGTGGTTGACTTGCCGAAAGGAAAAAAACCAGTTAGGTGCCGATGGGTGTTTACAATTAAATACAAGGCTGATGGATCACTTGACAGGTATAAAGCAAGGTTGGTGGCCAAAGGGTACACTCAAACATACGAAATTGATTACCAGGAAACTTTCTATCTCGTGGCTAAGATGAATACAGTACAAGTCTTTATCTCACTAGCTGCAAATTTGAATTGGCCACTGAAACAATTTGATGTAAAAAATATGTTCCTTCATAGAGGAAGAAGTGTACATGGATTTCCTTCCAAGGTATGGCAACAGAGGAAAAATAGGAGTGTGCCGATTGCGGAAGTCCCTTTATGGGCTTAAGTAGTCACTACGGGCATGGTTTGGGAGGTTCACTCAGGCCATAAGAAAGAATGGGTATTATCAGAGTCATTCTGATCATACTTTGTTTGTGAAGCGGAGAAACGGTAAAGTAACAGCCTTGATTATTTATGTAGATGATATGATAATAACAGGTGATGATTCAGATGAAATTATCAAACTGGAGAAGAACCTTTCTGCTAAGTTTGAGATGAAGAGTTTAGGTGACTTAAAGTATTTTCTTGGTGTTGAAGTTGCTCGTTCATCCAAAGGTATTTTCTTGTCTCAAAGAAAATATGTTTTGGATTTATTGAAGTAAACATGTATGCTTGGGTGTAAACATGTGGATACTCCCATTGTGGAGAAACATTACTTGGGGGTTTACCCGGATCAAGAATCAGTGGATAAAGGTATATATCAAAGACTGGTAGGAAGACTAATTTATTTAGCTCATACCTGTCCGGATATAGCCTATGTAGTAAGTGTGGTGAGTCAATATATGCACTCGCCAAGTGTGGATCATATGGCAACTGTTATGCGGATTTTAGCTTATTTGAAGTCAGCTCCAAGAAAAGGAATTTTGTATAAAAATTCCGGTCATTTGAGGATTGAAGGATTTACTGATGCTGATTGGGCAGGTGATGTGACTGATAGACGCTCTACTTCTGGATACTTTACATTCGTTGGTGGAAATCTAGTTACTTGGATAAGCAAGAAGCAAAATGTGGTGTCAAGGTCTTCAGTGGAGGTTGAATTCAGAGGTATGGCGCATGGAATATGTGAAGTTTTTTGGTTACGTAAATTGCATGGTGGTCTAGGTTTCAAAGTAAAGGAGGCAATAAGCTTGTATTGTGATAATAAATCCGCACGGGAGATTGCAAAGAACCCGATACAACATGACAGAACGAAGCATGTGGAGGTTGACCGTTATTTTATGAAGGAAAAGCTTGAGAAAAAAATAGTGTCAATACCGTTTGTGAACTCGGAAGAGCAACTTGCGGATATCCTCACTCATGCCATGTGTAGTAGAGTTTTTGGTGACTCACTTGTCAAGTTGGGCATTAGTGATATCTATGCTCCAACTTGAGGGGGTGTGTTGCCGTGAGTGATTTAAAAAAGGGCATGTATATATATTGTAAATATTAGGAATCCTTTATTAGGAAGGATATGTGTGTCCTTTATTGTTTCCTTATAGAATAAGGATTGTATCTTGTATATATTTTCCTCTATGCAATACAATAAAAATCAAGCCATAAAATTCAATTAAAAAAAGTTGGGAGCTTTTTAATGTTTGGTAAACATTCAGCTTCGGCTTTTTTTCACAGTTTTGAATGAAAAAAAGCCAAAAACACAAAGCTGCAAAACCTAACTTTGAAAAACCAGTTGTTTTTCACATTTGTTTTACATAAAAGTTTATCAAACACTATAATACTACTTTTTTCTTTCAAAAGCATTTTTACAAAAAAGTTAACAAACACTCTACTGTTTTATTTCACAGCTGCTTATTCTTACAGCAGAGCAGAAGCAGTTTTTTTTTTTTTTTTCGAAACACAGCAATACCAAACCAACCGTTAGTCTACTCTTGAGAATGGTCTCAGTCATCGAATGATTTTAGTGCAAGGACCTTCCCTTATTGTAAGTCAACCCAAAGCCAAGGGGATATAAAGGTTCATATGAGTTGTCTCTGGCGTTCATGGGAAGCTGTTCAACACTTTTAAACCATGAAACTGGTAGTCTGCCCTCAAAGTCATAATCTCCGAAGATAACATCTGTAATTCCCTCTCCTTCGCTACCAGGCAACCAAGCAGCGACAAGAGCATCCATCTTTTCCAAGAGTTGGGGCTCTAAAGTTAAGGGCCTTCCGGATATCAGAATCACCAGCGTAGGGAATCTGTCAGCAACTGAGCTTATAACATCAGCTCCATTAAAGGGGATCACAAGCGTTGAATTGTCACCCTTGAATTCCGCATATGGACCTTCACCAACAGCTACGACTGCAAAAGAGATATCTTGGCGTGCCAAGGTCTCTGTCGACGGACATAGCTCATAAATAATTTCTGTATCATCTCCAACGGCCTTCTCGATAGCTTCCAAGACGGTTGTGCCTTCACATGTAAATCACTTATTAGTTAAGTGTGTCTGTGCAATCAAGGCGAGAGTATACAATATTAACATGAAAATGTACAATCTAAGAATTCCTTGTTCTCTACAAAATTTCAGCATAAGATTTAACTACGTTGTTGAAAAACAATAGAACATAACTAGGGAGCAGAGGAAAGTTTTAATTGTTTCTTCACCCCCGAAGAAAACTGTGGGCCAAGACCGTGGGAGCATACAATGATTTAGGAGTAATACATTACCAGATTCCCCAGTGACAAGAAAAGAGAATGCCTCTACTTTGCATTAGTTATTCAAGAAGCAGATTTTCAGTTCAATAACTCAAAACAGAAAACTTATCGAAAACTAACTGTATGAAAGTTAAAATCCAACCATCCTCGTCTAGTGAAGTTATACATAATGTCACATTAATCAACCTATAGCCTTTCAATTATTCAAACGGTGGGCATATAACATTTCATACCAATTGTGATCCTGCCACTGTGACCATCCCAAGTGGCTGTCCATCCTCCACACTGATATCCAAGATCATCGGAATGTGTTCCAGTAACAAGTATTCTTGTTACTTTTCTATCTAATGGGAGAAAAGGTTTGCTTGGGTCCTTTCCATTCTTCAACATAACCAAGGACTTGCGAACCGCTTCCCGTGCTAGATCTCTATGCAGCTGTACAAAAACATTAACAGTAAAAACTGCATCTCAGGTATCAAATCGATCGGTGCAAGGTCCAAAATGCCTCAAATAAGAGTAATATTTTTAAAATAGAATATGCTCAATGAGCAACGCAAAGCATGTGATTTTCTATGAGGTGAATATAAGACACTACGAACTTACCTTGCAACCAACTATGTCTAGCAAGGATCTATCAGAGAAAGGATGCTCAAAAATACCGGCAACAAACTTCACTCTCAGTATTCTTTCAACAGCATCATCTATCCTGGACATCGGTATCTCCCCATGTTCCACCAGATATACCAAATCCTCCACAAACTGTTCATATCTGAGAGGCACCATTACCTGCATACCTTGTCAATCAGACAAAATATGTGCAAATCAAGGATTGAAACAAACAAATTGAACTTAAAGTTCAATGTCTACCATGTCAACTCCTGCATTAATGGAAGATGAAATGCAGAAACGATAGTCTGAACCTTCAGGTTCGCAAAGTTTGTCAAGTGCTTCCCAGTCAGAAAGCACAAAACCCTGCAGCAGGAAAAACACCGTTATTTATCTGACATCCCGCCTGTTAATGTTAGAGAAACTACTTTAAAAAAAAACCACGCAAAATCTGACAGTCACATCTAATTAACAATAAAAATGTGCCTCTTTTAATTAGTTTGAATTTCACTATATCATTCTAATGTTAGCAAAGTTGCATCAAATTGATCAGTAGGAAGCATATCAAGAGCCCAGAAAGCTAGCAATGAGCAAGCAAAATGTGCAGTGTCACATTTCTTTATAGAATCTATGATTATAACAAAAGCTCTTACAAGGGGTAAAAACATTGAATACCAATAAAATTGTAATTTGCGCGGAAAGAGAACTAAGTCGAGAATAGGCTAACAAATGCCCATTGTTTACTTGCGCTTTACCTAATAGCGCAATTTTGGGTTCATCTTTCCCACCAAGAAAAAGGAGCATGTTATATGGGTTCTTTACCTTAAATCCTAGCTTATCTTTCAATACTTCTGTCAGGAGAAAACGATGAGCATGTAATTTACTTCCATTCCAGCTGGAATAGGATGCCATAACAGTAGAAACTCCCTGAGAAATACAGTCCAAATATGGTGCCATATGAATCCTCTCTAAGTCCTCGTAAGATGATATGGTATTCCCCTCGTTTAGACCTTTATGTGTACCCCCATCTCCGACAAAATGCTTGGCACATGCAATAGTTTTGTTTCTGGAATAAAAAGAACATGGAACTTAAAAAATAATTTATAATCTTTAAGAGCAAGTTATATCTGACTTAGTAATGGAATACAAAATCAAGGTATGAATATGTTAACAAGAAATATGAGAAAGTGAGTACAATAATTTAGATGCCTCATTTGATATTTTTCTAAATTAAACATCTGATACTTTTCAACTTTTGATTAAAGTCCTTTTACTTTTAATTAAACTTTATATTCCAGGTATATTCTTAATTTAAGTATTTTATAAATTCTTTTAAATCCATTTCTATGTAAAAAAAAAAATGCACTCAATAATATTCATTAATTTATTGCTATTTTTATGGAATCTCATCCCTTCCTCCATTTAAGGATTCAATTATATCTACTGGGGTTCAAGATTAATTGGATGAAATATAGTTTTTCCAATTTCCAACTCAACATTTAAAAAAAATAAGAGTTCGTTTATAATTAAAATTGAGATGTAGACTAGACTGTGTAATTTTATGCAACTGAAAATAAATTTGAATTTTTTAACTACTGATAGTAGAAATGTGAACTAAGAGTTTTCACAATTTTATTTTTGTTTAAAAGGAGTCTTTATTCCAATAATTGTCACATCCCGGCCCGGGACGAATCACTTTCCGCGCCCGCTCCACCACCGTAGCACGATATGGTCCACTTTGGGCTTACCATTCCCTCACGGTTTTGTTTTTGGGAACTCACGAGAAACTTCCCAGTGGGTCACCCATCATGGAATTGCTCAAGCCCTCTTCTCGCTTAACTTCGGAGTTCCTATGGAACTCGAAGCCAGTGAGCTCCCAAAAGGCCTCATGCTAGGTAGGGATGAGAATATACATTTAAGGATCACTCCCCTGGGCGATGTAGGATATTACAATCCACCCCCCTTAGGGGTCCGACGTCCTCGTCGGCACACACGCGGCCAGGGTTAGGCTCTGATACCAATTGTCACATCTCAGCCCGGGACGAATCACTTCCCGGGCCCGCTCCACCACCGTAGCACGATATTATCCGCTTTGGGCTTACCATTCCCTCACGGTTTTGTTTTTGGGAACTCACGAGCAACTTTCCAGTGGGTCACCCATCATGGAATTGCTCAAGCCCTCTTCTCGCTTAACTTCGGAGTTCCTACGGAACCCGAAGCTAGTGAGCTCCCAAAAGACCTCATGCTAGGTAGGGATGAGAATATACATTTAAGGATCACTCCCATGGGCGATGTGGGATGTTACAATAATTAATTATTAAGAGTTGACAAAATATTTTTTGGTGCAATGTTTTAATGTGAAAAGTTATCTTTTTTTTTGGTTTACACAACTTACACATAACGTACCATAAGTTTTGTACATACCAAAATAAGGATAATACAACGTACTAATAAGTTGGTACGTACTAAATAAAGAATTGCATAACGTACCAAAAACAATATTTTATAACGTACCAAAATACTAATACGCACCCAGATTAAATTTATATAACGTACCAAATGATTGGTACGTTATATTTAATATATCTGTTTGGTATGTTATATTTAATATATGTGCATGTTATATTTCATAATTGTATGTTAATAGAATGTTTATGTGTTTTTAGAATTTAAAACAGCAAATTATTTGAATAAGAAAAATTCATTTTAAACGAATTATGATAAGATAAGATAGGATGTTTGTGGTGATTTTAGAATATTTGTGATATTATTTTCTGAACTAGTTGGTTAATTAAATACAATAAAAATCATAATTTTTAATTAAAAATTAGTAGAAGAATGTTTGATCAAAAGTTTAAAAGTGATAGATGTTTGATTAAAAAAATTCAAATTTGAGGTATCTATATCAAAATGCCCCTTAAAAATATCTAAGATAATTGAACTATGTGAAAGCATCTTGACATTACTTCAGATACAATTAATACACAGAACAAAGGAGATGAGTTTTCAGGAAACGATCTCATCAGTGTCTATATGTGAATCTCCAGCAAGTATTCTTTTTTACTTTTCTTCTTCCCTCTTGAATTCAGGCAAAGATGCAACATGTTTGATGAAAGACGTATACATGGAAATTTATTAACGACGACTTCTACTTACCTTCCCATTACAAAAGGGTAGCCCTTTGGATGTCCTTCGGGTGGCTGCCCCTGCAAGCCTGTCACAATGGTAGTCATCTTTCTAACAATTTCAGTGTCTTCACTGAAACTCTCATAGCATCTTCCCCATCTGGGATCTTTGCAAACCTGTCAGAACCCATTCAAGTGAATTGCATGACTAATCCATTTAATTTCATCAGTCCTATTGTAATAACAAACATACGTCCCTCGTGACATACAGCAACACAGGGAGCTAAATTATAGTGAATGCCACTGGCCCTGACTTCAAGAGCAGTTGCAGCACCAATCCTTTCAGCCAAATCAGCATCTCTGTCACACAGTTCATATAAGATGAGGGGAAATACAGGACTAAAACAGAACTTGCATCTATAATTTAGTAATTTAACTCCACTTTTTCCTTCTGGGTTTCTTTTTTTCTTTCTTTATATCATTCTTTTTAACTGAATGGCAACACGAATATCAACCACTACAAGGAAATCAAATTAAAGGGACAAAGAGAACATTGAAATAGCCACCAACCAATTGGTGGTTACACTCTACAAGCTAATAGAATGTGAGCATTCCATTCAAAACCAATTGGCAAGACTTCTATTCTCTGATGTGGGAATCGTATTCTCAACACTCCCCCTCATGTGTGTAGCGTCACTCCAACCAAACACCTAAAACGTAGCCTGCTCTAATCCCATACGAGTATCCAACGCAAAACCAATTGGCGGGCGGAGAGACCCAAGATCTTTTAAACTGTTATGCAAGGCTTTATTTCTCCAATGTGGGATTCACAATCTCAGTTTGAGCAGCATTATAAATATATGACTAAATTGCTGTTCCAGAAAAGATGAAAACCTGGGTCCATGTTCTTGCCATTCAACTTCCAGTAATTAACGTAACTGTAACCTTTTGAGTAATGAGTAGGGATTCAAAACATAAATGATAAATTTCATTTCTTTTCCAACATTTTCTTAGTAACCAAACAAAGCAGCAACAAGAAGTAAAAAATTGGGTCAATTACAACTTTGAACTTAAAAACCAGTGAAGGAAGTTAACCTGGATGCCCCAAGACCAACATTGTGAGGGAATATGGTGGCACCATATACATTGTTGTTCCCATGAACCGCATCAATCCCATATATCATCGGTATTCCGAGCCGGTTTTCAAGTGCGGACCTCTGAAACCCGTCGACCATATCTGCCCAGTCCTTTGATAATTCATTCTCAAAGGGCACACTGTCTCCAGAACTGAGTATACTCCCTGCATGATAGAAACGCAGATATTGCACTCCAGATTTTTTGTGAAACGCGTGAAAGAAAGTAAAGACATGCATGCTAAAGTTCAAGCCATGGGGTACCGATGGAGAAGTCTCTGATGGCTTCTGGGGTGGAGACCCGGCGCTCGATTTGGCTCATCTGGCCGGCCTTCTCTCTCAAAGTCATGCGCGCAAGGAGGTCCTTCACTCGTGCTTCAATGGGTTCATTCGGGTTTCTGTATATGCAATTCAAGTCGTTGACTTTGTCCATCTTTGAGCAAGATTAAGCTCTTATTCTTCTTCCTAGCTTCAGCTGAACAGATCAGGTATGCAACTCTGAGTGTTACAAGTAAATTTGACCAATTTTAGCCAGTAGAGTTGCATTGCAGCATATTATTATATACGTTATCATCGCTTGTCTGGAAGCCGGCATATTATTACATAAATTATCTCCAGCCGGCATATTATTACATAAATTATCATCGCTTGTCTGGAAGCCACCAATTTTCCATTACCGACGCGTATGACGGTATCACAAATCAATTGTACATTTTAAATGTCTTTTTATCTAAAATAGTTTTTGTAATTAAGTTAACATCTTATTTTGGTCCCTGAATTTTGAAATCAACACTTTGGTCTTTAAGATTTGAAACTAATAGAAGTAGTTCTTAAGTTGTCAAACATCAATTATTTTGCTCATTTTGTAAAAAGTATTCATTAAATAAAGATAAAACGGTAAAAATACTCTTAAGTTTGTCATCTATTAAATAAGGATAAAATGACAAAAATACCTTTAATTTTTGTCAATTTAATTTGACTCATTGTTTATTAAATCAATGATATTTTTGTCATTATGGATCTTTTTAACATATTTTTTCACGGAATTACCAAAATGATGATGGCGGACAAACTCAAGGATCATTTATATTGATTTCAAATTTTAAAGATCAAAATGAGAAGTTATGTCAACTTTAAAGACTATTTTAGCTAAAAGAAACTTCTTAAATTTTGCACGCAATAGTACTTGACATCCCGTTATATAAAAATCTTTTTAGCTTTTGAGACAATACTCTACGTTACTATAATACTACCTGCTCATTTGAATAGGAGTGGCCTTTTGTTGTGTGGAGGATGTCACCAGCTTTCTTGCTTTGTCTCAATCCAACTTTCTTGTGATTGTGGATGTCGCTTACTATATTAAGCTTATTGGTCAATTGTTTGTCTAACAAATTTTTGGGGGTAACTGGCACATCTACCATTCATAATTAGTTAATTGTTCGTCAACAAATTTTGGGGGTAACTTGCGCATCTACCATTCATAATAGATATTGGCTAGTGATTTTAGCACGTCTTTTGCATACATCAGCGTAGTCAAGTTAGTTAGGACAATGTACCTCATTAGCACTCAAGCTTGAATTTCTCTCTTGGTATTTTGGACTACATATTAGAATATCTATCCAAAAAACACGTACACATCTCTTAACCTCTACTTCTTGAGGTTTCAAAAAAAAGGTTTTTGTTCTACAATGTATAAGTTTTCTTGTGTGATCAAATATGAAGTATAAATTTATCCGAATTCAACAAAGAAGAAGGGGAAGACAAAAGAAAATTGATATGTTTCAAATATTTGAAACACACAAAGGTTTCCTACTCTAATCGTTTGGAGAGCCAAATGAATCTGGTCAACTGTTATTGAACATCTTATTATTTTTTTATGGTACAGCAGTTACGCGAATTATTACATTACTTTTTAATATTTTTTTTAGAAAAAAAAAGAAGAGAAACAACGGGTGGCAAGCCACGGTTATTCACCTTTTCTACAGACTAACTTCTTCTAATTTGTTCTGGAATTCCTTGTCACGACTACTCGATCATCAAATTCATTAGTACCTGTTCAATTTAACAAGTTTTGCGTTTGTTAGTCTCGAAAACACAATGAATCTAAGATCCCTCTCCTCAAGCTTTTAGAGAGAACAAAATTAATGTTGTGAAAATGTGAGTTATATTTATAATAATATTTGCTTATATACGAGGTTTGTAGAATAACGAGGTTTGTAAAATGTTTGCTTCTTCACCAAGAAGAAAAAAAAAAAATTCGTGGAATGTATACTTTGCTTACCTTGGTTTCTGTTGGTGGTACATTTTCCATATCTTCACTAAAGTTTTTGTCAAGTTTTGATCTCTTCAACTGGTTTTTTCAATTCTGCAGTAGCCTCAGTAGTTGGTTTCTTTTTAATTCAGGAGCAGCCTCCGTTGCTTTTGTTGCCACATTTACAATTTTTTCAATCGGCTTTTTCACCTCAATAACTCCCTCATTTGCCTTATGTGCTACATCAGCACCGGCCCTAAGATTTCAGGACCCTGTGCGAAAGTAAATTGACCTGAATATGATAAGATCGTAAAATCTTTTCAGTTGTACTAAACTGTAATAGGACTAAGAATTTCATACAAACAACTGATGGTGTCGCGTATAAGTGTTTTTCATTAATTTTAAGAGGTCAAGGGTTCGAATACAAAGTAAGGCAATGCCCTGTGCGGTGACACCATTTGCACTCCCTCAAGGCCAGCTTTGTGCAACATTATCAATTTTTTCATCTGAAGAAACTCCAATCGCTTTCTGCGAAACATTTCCATTTTCTTCGGCTGTCTTTTTCAAACTTGCATCAGGCTCCGATGCTTTTTGTGACGTGTCTTCACTTGCTTTAGCTTGTTTTTTTAAATCTGTAGCAGGCTCTAAAGCTTTTTGTGACGCACCTTCGCTTTCTTAAGCTAGTTTTTTCAATTCTGCTGCAGACTCTATTGATTTTTCCAATCTAAGTCCTATTTCTTCAGCTGGCCTTTTGAGTTCTCTCGAAATCTCTACTTGTTTTTGCGAAGTTGCTTCACTTTCTTTAGCCGTTTGCTTCAATTCTGTTGCAGACAACTAATTTTTATGACCCAATTCCTGTTTCTTTAGCTGACCTTTTAAGTTATCTCGGAATCTCTACTGTTTTTTTGTGATGCTGTTTCTCTCTCTTTAGCTGGTTTTTTCAACTCTTTACTATCGTCTGCTGTTTTCCCCAGTACATTTTCAAAATTTTCGGCTTGTTTTTTTTTTATTCTGCAGCAACCTCTGATGCTTTTTGTGGTAGAATTTCAGTTTCTTTAGCTGGTGGTAATTCTAGCCCAGCCATTGTTGCTTGTTGTAATACATTACCTAATTCTTCAACTGGATGTTTTATTTTTTCTGGAGCCTCTATCATTTTTTGTGATCCACTTTCGATTTCTTCAGATGATTTTTTCGAAGCTACACGAGTCTCCGTCACTTTTTGTGATGCACTTCCAACTTCTTCAGCCGACCTTTTCAGTTCTACAGTAGCCTCAGTTGCTCTTTGTGATTCACTCCCAACTTTAACTGGTTTTTCCACTTCTACAGCTACCCCAATTGAAACGTTTCCATTTTCCTCTGCTGGGTTTTTCAACTCTGCAACTACCTCTATTTTTTTTCTTGGTACATTTTCAACTTTTTTAGTTGAATCTCCTGATTCTGTGGTTGCCTTTGATGCTTTTTGCGATACACTTTCAATTTCTTCAGCCGGTTTTCAGTTCTGTAGGAGTCTCGCTTGCTTTTTGTGATACATTTTCAATTTCTTCGGATGGATGCTTCAATATTGCAGGAGCCTCACTTGCTTTCTATGATATTATTCCAACTTCTTCTTCAGATGGTATTTTTAGTACCACCGGAGCCTCTGCTGCCTTACATAAAACACTTCCAATTTCTTCAGCTGGTTTTTTCACCTTTGCAGTAGCCTTGACTTCTTTTGTTGATACACTTCCAATTTCATCACCCTGTTTTTTCAATTCTGAAGCTGCTTCTATTGTTTTTTGCGATATATTTCCTGTTTGTTCTGCTGGTTTCGGTATTTCTGCTTCAACCTTTGTTGTCTTTGCCGATGCATCTTCAATTTTCTCAATTGGTATTTTTCACCGTGCAGCAGTTTCTGTTGCCTTTTGTGATACATTTGATGCTGCTTTTACTGATTGCTTCAGTTCTGCATCAACCTTTGTAGTTTTTTCTGGTACCTCTTTGATTGCTTCGCCTGATTTTATCAATTTTGTAGGAGCCACAATTGCGTTTTGTGTTGCACTCGCAATTTCTTCAATCGGTTTTTTAGATTCTACTGTAGGCTGTGTTGCTTTCTGTGATACGCTTTCTATTTCTTCAGCTGGTTTTTTCAACTTTACAGTTTCTGCTGCCTTTTTTGATATGTTTACAATTTCTTCCCTAACTAGTCTTTAGACTATGCAGTCAGACTAGTTGCCTTCCACCAGGAAAAAAAAAAGGTAAAGAAAGGCACTGGATGCTGGGTTTTGAATTCAAATAGACCAAGTCATAGAGCACTTGTGTTTGGAATTCGATGGTAATTGGTAAGTAAGACTGCCTACTTTTAACTCTTTTTAGACTGTCTCACTACTTTGGTTCAAAAAATGGGCAAGTTGACTAGCCAACACCTTCAAAGTCGCAAAAACTTTGATTAAATGCTAACTCTTCCCTGCACTAACTCAAGCATCTTATGCTTCATCAATCACTTTTCTGGCATTGTTTCTATGAGATCCTCTTCTAATTAGGAAAGAAGATCCCCTTCTAGTAGTCTAGAAGTGATGATTAATGATTTAATTAAGCTGGGAAAATACTCGACTCGTTCCAGGGAGGGAGTTTTTTTTTTTTTTTTTTTACAAACAAATCACAGTTGAACACATGAATATAAACTTTTCTTTTTAATAAGTCAGTTTGTTATATGTGCCAGCTGATAACTTAGTGTTATTGATGAATGACTCGCTCATTGAAAGGAGCTAATATTAGTGGTCCATTATATAATAATATACGGCACAGAGCAAGATACAGAACACATTTGGTCCGGTAAGTTTCTATAAATTTGTGGTTCATGTTTTCAGTGCTGGATTTGGAATTTTGACGATGGTGGTTTTATGATTCTAAGTGTACGGCACCTACCAACTCAATAATGTTAAAAGAGATTTAATTGTTCTCTATCAGGTCTTAGACTAAACTTGTGATCATGATACAGATTTTGGAGACAAATTAAGAAGCCCTTTATTGGCAGAAAGACTTCTTTACCCTTTTTTCTGAGTCTGTATTATTATTATAATTTCATATACACACATATACATATGATGACGAAGAATTTGTGAAACCACTTTTTTTACAATTTTTTTTACTTGATTTTGTATAGTTCACTCCGTAATTTGAGATTCCCTTTTGGTGGGGATATAAATGACTTGTATATATTTCGTTTTTGACTTTCTTCTCTTATATATTTGGAAGAAGAATCTTGCTTCTAATTAAGTGCTACTGTGACCTAGTGATATGCAATGCCATATAGTAAGACAACCTAGCAATTATTACCTACTATTTAGCTGCATAAAGTTCAATGACAGTGCAAGCATATTTTGGAAGCTGAGTATGCATCACACGTGCAAACGTGCAAATTATGAGTGTAGTGGAGATGATAATTCTTCGTTGAATGTATGCCTATATAAGAAATTATAGAATTAAGAATGAGGATATCTGAGGTAAAGTAGAAGTGGCTACAATTGAAGATAAGATGAGAGATAATTGGTTAACGTGGTTTGGACATGTGAACAGAAGACCTGCAGATACTTCGGTTAGAAAATGCAATAATGGAGATAGGGGCTCATGGAAGAAGGGATGGAGGAAGACTTTAGAAGACTTGGAAAGAGATTTTAAAAAAATACATGGAGCACTTAGAGTTGATGGAATATTTGGCGCAAAACCAAACGCAATGGCTGTATAGGATTCATACAATCAACCCTAATTAGTAGGATAAAGCTTTGTTGTCGTTGTATTCTTAGAACGAGGGAGTATTCAATAAGGCTGCCGCACTACTACGGTACAATGGCAGAGCAAGGGGTTCGGGACACGTTCATTGGGTGAGAGTTAAAATATAGATGACAGGTCACATGATCTGGATGCTCGTATTGAAGTTTTTCCTCCCACATAACAAGATTTTTGTGGAACTAATTTCCGCATTGGACTATTGATCCATAACCATACAAAGGTAATGTCATGGCATGGATGTTTGCCACCCAAACCCAAAAATATTAACTTGTTAGGTGATACTATTTTCCTACCCTTGTGAACCCATGAATTGATCGAACTCATTCCTATCCGGTGTAGGGTTCCAGTCCGTAACATTGACCCCTAATCGAACATGAAACATCTCTTCTTCATCGTTGAACACCCTGCCTATCTATGTGTGTATCTCTCAGCAGATTTCTAATATCGATGTGCACATCATATAGTAGACATTCCGAAGCATTACTTTTGTCCAACAGATGGTTAAAGAAAAAGGATGAGAGAATCGAGGGAGAGAAAACAAGAAAAACTAAAAACAACTTTAGCGAATTTACTACGTGAAACTTCAAATTTATACGAAGGGAAACTCGCTATTGCAGAGCATACAGTTAAACAAAATGGCAAAACAATAAACAAATGGCTCTAGTTGCACTGTGCTATTTTTCATTTCGTTCCATTTTCGAGATAGGCATACTAGGGTGACATCCTCGTGTTTGGGCAAAATCTTGGGTGTAACATGGCATATGCCCCTTCTATCTATCTTACTTATTGCATGACCGTGCCAAATATATTTTTCTCGGTCAATGAGATACTGTTCTACTCAACCCTGCGTATGAAGTAAAGAATCCAGACCAACATGGGCAATATAGTCATTGACAATTGGGTTTCTCCACAGTAAAATGACAAACTAATCACCATCCTTTTCCAACCCTTTCTGCAACTTGGAAAGAAAAGCACCCTATACCACTTTATTCCTAGTTTGATTAACATCTCAAAAACTAATTCTAACCACATACATATAGTATCTCACTATCCGTACTTCTACTTTCGGCCATCTTGTTTTCTCTCCATTTTCTCAACTTATATTCTGATTCTTCTCTGTCAAATTGCTAGTAGCTAAAATGCACTCCAGAATTCCCTATGGGCCCTAGGTCCGGTTTTTTGCTACAGTAAAACGGGATCCCTGGTAAGAAAGGGCTAGATATTCATACATCAAAAGAAAAGATATGAGAGGACTTTTTGTAGGGTTTGATTCTCTATGATGCTTCACTTCATTGGCCCCCCGGAGATATCTGGGAATAATCTCTTGTGGGGGACATATTTCTACATATCAAAGTAAAGAATATTGAAGGTCGGAAAGCAGAAGATGCATCATATCTGAACAACATTAGTTAATGTAATCACAGATTAAACGGTTTCATTTCTGTGTGAGTAATAAGAATCGGAGAAACAGTTGAACAGATTAAAGAGTAGAAGTTGAGGCATATCTGAACAAGAAAAAGAGTATAACAGATAAAGACATACCATTGTCAATAATATCAGTTGGGATCCGAAGCTTTAGTTGCGATATATGAGACTGGAAACCTCGTCCTTCTATCTCTCTATTGTAAAGAACCGAATTTCAAATTGACATTGTACATCGATCCGATAGTATGACTTGTATCCGATCTACGAAAACATCCCACAGTCGACCCTTCATGCCAGCTGACTATAATGACAAGGAACAAGCGGCACGGTAATAAGGTAACATAAGAAAAGAACAGGATAAATTCATACATTCAATTAAGTACAGAGACATTTAACATCTAGGTGGAAATTATTCCTGAACGGTGGCTCTGCTCAAATAGACTCAGGAAACTCAGTCTACTCTTGAGAACGGTCTCAGTCATCGAATGATTTTAGCGCAAGGACCTTCCCTTATTGTAAGTCAACCCGAAGCCAAGAGGATATAAAGGGTCATATGAGTTGTCTCTGGCGTTCATGGGAAGCTGTTCAACACTTTTAAACCATGAAACTGGTAGTCTGCCCTCAAAGTCATAATCTCCGAAGATAACATCTGTAATTCCCTCTCCTTCGCTACCAGGCAACCAAGCAGCGACAAGAGCATCCATCTTTTCCAAGAGTTGGGGCTCTAAAGTTAAGGGCCTTCCAGATATCAGAATCACCAGCGTGGGGAATCTGTCGGCAACTGAGCTTATAACATCAGCTCCATTAAAGGGGATCACAAGCGTTGAATTGTCACCCCTGAATTCCGCATATGGACCTTCACCAACAGCTACGACTGCAAAAGAGATATCTTGGCGTGCTAAGGTCTCTGTCGACGGACATAGCTCATAAATAATTTCTGTATCATCTCCAACAGCCTTCTCGATAGCTTCCAAGACAGTTGTGCCTTCACATGTAAATCACTTATTAGTTAAGTGTCTGTGCAATCAAGGCGAGAGTATACAATATTAACATGAAAATATACAATCTAAGAATTCCTTGTTCTCTACAAAATTTCAGCATAAGATTTAACTACGTTGTTGAAAAACAATAGAACCTAACTAGGGAGCAGAGGAAAGTTTTCGTTGTTTCTTCACCCGCGAAGAAAACTGTGGGCCAAGACCTTGGGAGCATACAATGATTTAGGAGTAATACATTACCAGATTCCCCATTGACTAGAAAAGAGAATGTCTCTACTTTGCATTAGTTATTCAAGAAGCAGATTTTCAGTTCAATAACTCAAAACAGAAAACTTATCGAAAACTATCTGTATGAAAGTTAAAATCCAACTGTCCTCGTCTAGTGAAGTTATACATAATGTCACATTAATAATTGATTATAACAATCAACCTATAGCCTTTCAATTATTCAAACGGTGGGCATATAACATTTCATACCAATTGTGATCCTGCCACTGCGACCATCCCAAGTTGCTGTCCATCCTCCACACTGATATCCAAGATCATCGGCATGTGTTCCAGTAACAAGTATTCTTTTTACTTTTCTATCTAATGGGAGAAAAGGTTTGCTTGGGTCCTTTCCATTCTTCAACATAACCAAGGACTTGCGAACCGCTTCCCGTGCTAGATCTCTATGCAGCTGTACAAAAACATTAACAGTAAAAACTGCATCTCAGGTATCAAACCGATTGGTACAAGGTCCAAAATGCCTCAAATAAGAGTAATATTTTTAAAATAGAATATGCTCAATGAGCAACGCAAAGCATGTGATTTTCTATGAGGTGAATATAAGACACTACGAACTTACCTTGCAACCAACTATGTCTAGCAAGGATCTATCAGAGAAAGGATGCTCAAAAATACCGGCAACAAACTTCACTCTCAGTATTCTTTCAACAGCATCATCTATCCTGGACATCGGTATCTCCCCATGCTCCACCAGATATACCAAATCCTCCACAAACTGTTCATATCTGAAAGGCACCATCACCTGCATACCTTGTCAATCAGACAAAATATGTGCAAATCAAGGATTGAAACAAACAAATTGAACTTAAAGTTCAATGTCTACCATGTCAACTCCTGCATTAACAGAAGATGAAATGCAGAAACGATAGTCCGAACCTTGAGGTTCACAAAGTTTGTCAAGTGCTTCCCAGTCAGAAATCACAAAACCCTGCAGCAGAAAAAACACCGTTATTTATCTGACATCCCGCCTTTTAATGTTAGAGAAACTACTTAAAAAAAACCCACGCAAAATCTGACAGTCACATCTAATAACAATAAAAATGTGCCTCTTTTAATTAATTTGAATTTCACTATATCATTCTAATGTTAACAAAGTTGCATCAAATTGATCAGTAGGAAGCATATCAGGAGCCCAGAAAGCTAGCAATGAGCAAGCAAAATGTGCAGTGTCACATTTCTTTATAGAATCTATGATTATAAAAAAAGCTCTTACAAGGGGTAAAACATTGAATACCAATAAAATTGTAATTTGCACGGAAATAGTCAAGAATAGGCTAACAAATGCCCATTGTTTACTTGCTCTTTACCTAATAGCGCAATTTTGAGTTCATCTTTCCCACCAAGAAAAAGGAGCATGTTATATGGGTTCTTTACCTTAAATCCTAGCTTATCTTTCAATACTTCTGTCAGGAGAAAACGATCACCATGTAATTTACTTCCATTCCAGCTGGAATAGGATGCCATAACAGTAGAAACTCCCCGAGAAATACAGTCCAGATATGGTGCCATATGAATCCTCTCTAAGTCCTCGTAAGATGATATGGTATTTCCCTCGTTTAGACCTTTATGTGTACCCCCATCTCCGACAAAATGCTTGGCACATGCAATAGTTTTGCTTCTGGAATAAAAAGAACAAGGAATTTTAAAAATAATTTATAATCTTTAAGAGCAAGTTATATCTGACTTAGTAATGGAATACAAAATCAAGGTATGAATATGTTATCAAGAAAGATGAGAAAGTGAGTACAATTTATAAATATCTGAGATAATTGAACTGTGAAAGCATCTTGACATAACTTCAGATACAATTAATACATAGAAAAAAGGAGATGAATTTTCAGGGAACGATCTCATCAGTGTCTATGTGAATCTCCAGCAAGTATTCTTTTTTCCTTTTCTTCTTCCCTCTTGAATTCAGGCAAAGATGCAACATGTTTGATGAAAGATGTATGCATGGAAATTTATTAACAGACGACTTCTACTTACCTTCCCATTACAAAAGGGTAGCCCCTTGGATGTCCTTTGGGTGGCTGCCCCTGCAAGCCTGTCACAATGGTAGTCATCTTTCTAACAATTTCAGTGTCTTCACTGAAACTCTCATAGCATCTTCCCCATCTGGGATCTTTGCAAACCTGTCAGAACCCATTCAAGTGAATTGCATGACTAATCCATTTAATTTCATCAGTCTTATTGTAATAACAAACATATGTCGCTCGTGACATACAGCAACACAGGGAGCAAAAGTATAGTGAATGCCACTGGCCCTGACTTCAAGAGCAGTTGCAGCACCAATCCTTTCAGCCAAATCAGCATCTCTGTCACTCAGTTCATATAAGATGAGGGGAAATACAGGACTAAAACAGAACTTGTATCTATAAATTAGTAATTTAACTCCACTTTTTCCTTCTGGGTTTATTTTTTTCTTTCTTTGTATCATTCTTTTTAACTGAATGGCAACACGAATATATCAACCACTACAAGGAAATCAAATTAAAGGGACAATGAGAACATAGAAATAGCCACCAACCAATTGGTGGTTACGCTCTGCAAGCTATTAGAATGTGAGCATTCCATTCAAAACCAATTGGCAAGACTTCTATTCTCTGATGTGGGAATCGTATTCTCAACACTCCCTCTCATGTGTAGCGTCACTCCAACCAAATACCTAACACGTAGCCTGCTCTAATCCCATACGAGTATCCAACGCAAAACCAATTGGCGGTTGGAGAGACCCAAGATCTTTTAAACTGTTATGCAAGGCTTTATTTCTCTGACGTGGGATTCACAATCTCAGTTTGAGTAGCATTATAAATTATGACTAACTTGCTGTTCCAGAAAAGATGAAATCTTGGGTCCATGTTCTTGCCATTCAACTTCCAGTTTGAGTAATGAGTAAGGATGAAATTTTTTGCCAAATTACCATACCAACCGTACCATACCAAAGTTGTTTGTATCATTGGTAATGGTACGGTAATGGTATTCAAAACCATTACCAGTGGTATACCGTACCGTACCACTACTATTAATATTATATCATTTATTTATTCATTTCTATATAATTAGGTATTATTATCATTATATATGCACTTTATATTGTTTTTCCTAGTCATTTATCCAATCATCTCACCCTCTAACTTCTACTTTCCCAATAAAAAAACCCAAGCCTTCTTACACTGCAACTCTTCATCTTTTCACTCATCTAGCCACTGACTTCATCTCTGCTGATCCAGTTCCGATGACTCTCTGTCTCCAGAGTCCATCTCATCTTCTCCTTCATCAAATTGGGATGTCTTTCTCCCTGACTTCGTCTATCAAGTTAATGTTCGTACAATTTTAAAGAATATAGGGATGGAATATAGGAATCTTTATACTATTTTTTTTTAGGGATATTGGGTTCTTTCAGCAATTCTTCCATCTATTTACTTCTTGTTTCTTAAATGAATTTTTATAAAATTCTCATAATTAAATAAAAAAAAGTTTTAGAAACCCAAAAGGAGTAACCAAAACACGTTTGGGCCTTGAATTGGGTTGAAAAAAAAAAACTCAAATTTTGGCCCAAAGCAAAAGGGTAATTACCATTATCATACCATGTCAACCAAACGATTTGACATGCCGAAATTCGGTATACTGAAAGTTTAGCACGATAATGGTAACAGATTTTGTCATACCAAAAATTTGGTATGGTAATTGGTACATGGGTTTTGGTATGGTGATTGTACCAATATCACCCCTAGTAATGAGAAGGGATACAAAACATAAATGATAAATTTCAATTCTTTTCCAACATTTTCTTAGTAACCAAACAAAGCAGCAACAAGAAGTAAAAAATTGGATCAATTACAACTTTGAACTTAAAAACCAGTGAATGAAGCTAACCTGGATGCCCCAAGACCAACATTGTGAGGGAATATGGTGGCACCATATACACAGTTGTTCCCATGAACCGCATCAATCCCATATATCATCGGTATTCCGAGCCGGCTTTCAAGTGCGGACCTCTGAAACCCGTCGACCATATCTGCCCAGTCCTTTGATAAGGCATTCTCAAAGGGCACACTGCCTCCAGCACTGAGTATACTCCCTGCATGATAGAAACGCATATATTGCCCTCCAGATTCTTTATGAAACGCGTGAAAGAAAGTAAAGACATGCATGTTAAAGTTCAAGCCATGGGGTACCGATTGATAAGTCTCTGATGGCTTCTGGGGTGGAGACCCGGCGCTCGATTTGGGTCATCTGGCCGGCCTTCTCTCTCAAAGTCATGCGCGGAAGGAGGTCCTTGACTCGAGCTTCAATGGGTTCATTCGGGTTTCTGTATATGCAATTCAAGTCGTTGACTTTGTCCATCTTTGAGCAAGCTTAAGCTCTTCTGCTTCTTCCTTCTTCTTCCTAGCTTCAGCTGAACAGATCAGGTATGCAACTCTGAGTGTTACAAGTAAATTTGACCAATTTTAGCCGGCAGAGTTGCATTGCAGCCTATTATTACATAAATTATCATCGCTTGTCTGGCATAAATTATCATCGCTTGTCTGGAAGCCGGCATATTATTACATAAATTATCATCGCTTGTCTGGAAGCCACCAATTTTCCACTATCGCCCCGAATAAAGGCATCTCAAATCAATCGTACATTTTAAATGTCTTTTTATCTAAAATAGTCTTTGAAATTAGCCTAACATCTTATTTTTGGTCCTTAAAATTTGAAATTAACATTTTGATCTTTAAGATTTGAAACTAATAGAAATAGTTTTTTAGTTGTCAAACATCAATCATTTTGCTCATTCTGTGAAAAATATCTATTAAATAAAGATAAAATGATAAAAATACTTGTCATCTATTAAATAAGGATAAAATGACAAAAATACCATTAATTTTTGTCAATTTAATTTGGCTCCTTGTTTATTAAATTGATGATATTTTTGTCATTATGAATCTTTTTAACATATTTTTTCACGGAATGACCAAAATGATGATGATGGACAAACTCAAGAACCATTTATATCAATTTCAAATTTGGAAGGGTCAAAATGAAAAGTTATGTCAGCTTTAAAGACTATTTTAACTAAAAAAAACTTCTTAAATTTTGCACTCAATAGTACGTGACATCCTGTTACGTAAAAGTCTTTTTAACTTTTGAGACAATACTCTACATTACTATATTACTACCGACCTTTTGTTGTGTGGAGGATGTCACCAGCCTTCTTGCTTTGTCTAAATCTAACTTTCTTGTGATTGTGGATGTCGCTTACTATATTAAGCTTATTAATCAATTGTTTGTCAACAAATTTTTGGGGGTAACTTGCGCATCTACCATTCATAATTAGTCAATTGTTTGTCAACAAATTTTAGGGGTAACTTGCGCATCCACCATTCATAATAGATATTGGCTAGTGATTTTAGCACGCCTTTTTCGTACATTGGCGTAATCAAGTTAGCTAACACATTGTACCTTATTAGCACTCAAGCTTGAATTTCTCTCCTGGTATTTTGGACTACATATTAGAATATCTATCCAAAAAGCACGTACACATCTCTTAACCTCTACCCTCCCTCTTGAGGTTTCAAAAAAAGGTTTTTGTTTTACAATGTATAAGTTTTCTTGTGTGATCAAAGATGAGGTATAAATTTATCCGAATTCAACAAAGTAGATACATTTACATTGAATTCTCATAAAAAAAGGGGAAGACAAAAGAAAATTGATATGTTTCAAATATTTGAAACACGCAAAGGTTTCCTACTCTAATCGTTTGGAGAACCAAATGAATATGGTCAACTGTTATTGAACATCATATTATTTTTTTATGCCACAGCGGTTACGCGAATCATTACATTACTTTTTAATATTTTTTTTTTTTTTTAAAAAGAGAAACAATGGGTGACAAGCCACGGTTATTCACTTCTTCTACAGACTAACTTCTTCTAATTTGTTCTGGAATCCTTGTCATGACTACTAGATCATCAAATTCATTAGTACCTGTTCAATTTAACAAGTTTTGCGTTTGCTTATTCACCAAGAAGAAGAAAAATATATTTTTCGTGGAATGTATAATTTGCTTACCTTGGTTTCTGTTCGTGATACATTTTCCATATCTTCGGTAAAGTTTTTGTCAAGTTTGGATCTCTTCAACTGGCTTTTTCAATTCTGCAGTAGCCTCAGTAGTTGGTTTCTTTTTAATTCAGGAGCAGCCTCCGTTACTTTTGTTGCCACATTTACAATTTCTTCAATATGCATTTTCACCTCAATAGTTCCCTCATTTGCCTTATGTGCTACATCAGCACCAGCCCTAAGATTTCAGGGCCCTGTGCGAAAGTAAATTGACCTGAATATGCTAAGATCGTAAAATCTTTTCAGTTGTACTAGATTGTAATAGGACTAAGAATTTCATACAAACAACTGATGGTGTGGTGTATTCATGTTTTTCATTAATTTTAAGAGGTCAAGTGTTTTCATTTGAAGAAACTCCGATTGCTTTCTGCAAAACATTTCCACTTTCTTCGGCTGTTTTTTTCAAACTTGCAGCAGGTTCCGATGATTTTTGACGTTGCTTTAGCTTGTTTTTTTAACTCTGTAGCAGGCTCTAATGCTTTTTGTGAAGCATCTTCGCTTTCTTTAGCTAGTTTTTTCTATTCTGCTGCAGACTCTATTGATTTTTCCGATCTAAGTCCTATTTCTTCAGCCGGCCTTTTCAGTTCTCTCGAAATCTCTACTTGTTTTTGCGATGTTGCTTCGCTTTCTTTAGCTGTTTGTTTCAATTCTGTCGCAGACTATTAATTTTTCTGATCCAATTCCTATTTCTTTAGCTGACCTTTTAAGTTCTCTCAGAATCTCTACTGTTTTTTGTGATGCTATTTCGCTTTCTTTAGCTGGTTTTTTCAACTCTGTTGTAGACTAATGATTTTTTTGGTCCAGTTCCTGTTTCTTCAGCAGACTTTTTCAGTTCTCTTGGAATCTCTACTGCTTTTGTGATGCAGCAGCAATTCTTTCAGCTTGCCCTTTTAAATTTGTTGGGACCTCTGTTTCTTTTGTCGATTCACTCTCGGTTTCTTCAGCAAATTTTTTCATTTCTGTAGCAGCTTCAGTTGCTTTTGTTGGTACACTTTCGTTCTTTTCATCTGTTTCTTTCATTCTTGCGGAAGCTTCTGTTTCTGTTTGAGAGACATATTGAACTTCTTCAGGCGGTTTTTTCAACTCTTTACTATCGTCTGCTGTTTTCCCCAATACATTTTCAAAATTTTCGGCTTGTTTTTTTTGATTCTGCAGCAACCTCTGATGCTTTTTGTGGTAGATTTTCAGTTTCTTTAGCTGGTGGTAATTCTAGCCCAGCCATTGTTGCTTGTTGTAATACATTACCTAATTCTTCAACTGGATGTTTTATTTTTTCTGGAGCCTCTATCATTTTTTGTGATCCACTTTCGATTTCTTCAGATGATTTTTTCGAAGCTACACGAGCCTCCGTCTCTTTTTGTGATGCACTTCCAACTTCTTCAGGCGACTTTTTCAGTTCTACAGTAGCCTCAGTTGCTCTTTGTGATTCACTCCCAACTTTAACTGGTTTTTCCACTTCTACAGCTACCCCAATTGAAACGTTTCCATTTTCCTCTGCTGGGCTTTTCAACTCTGCAACTATCTCTATTTTTTTTCTTGGTACATTTTCAACTTTTTTAGATAAATCTCCTGATTCTGTGGCCGCCTTTGATGCTTTTTGCGATACACTTTCAATTTCTTCAGCCGGTTTTTTCAGTTCTGTAGGAGTCTTGCTTGCTTTTTGTGATACATTTTCAATTTCTTCGGATAGATGCTTCAATATTGCAGGAGCCTCACTTGCTTTCTGTGATATTATTCCAACTTCTTCAGATGGTATTTTTAGTACCACCGGAGCCTCTGTTGCCTTACATAACACACTTCCAATTTCTTCAGCTGGTTTTTCCACCTTTGCAGTAGCCTCGACTTCTTTTCTTGATACACTTCCAATTTCATCACCCTGGTTTTTCAATTCTGAAGCTGCTTCTATTGTTTTTTGAGATATATTTCCTGTTTGTTCTGCTGGTTTCGTTATTTCTGCTTCAACATTTGTTGTCTTTGCCGATGCATCTTCAATTTTCTCAATTGGTATTTTTGACCGTGCGGCAGTTTCTGTTGCCTTTTGTGATACATTTGACGCTGCTTTTACTGATTGCTTCAGTTCTGCATCAACCTTTGTAGTTTTTTCTGGTACCTCTTTGATTGCTTCGCCTGGTTTTATCAATTTTGTAGAAGCCACAGTTGCTTTTTGTGTTGCACTTTCAATTTCTTCTATCAGTTTTTTAGGTTCTACTGTAGGCTGTGTTGCTTTCTGTGATACGCCTTCTATTTCTTCAGCTGCTTTTTTCAACTCTACAGTTTCTGCTGCCTTTTTTGATACGTTTACAATTTCTTCAGCCGGAATTTTCATCTCAACGGCAACCTCTCTCGCTTTTTGTGACATGCTCTCAATTTCTTCTGCAGACTTTTTTAATTCTAAAATAGTCTCGGTTGCTTGTTGCGAAAAGTTTCCTTTTTCTTCAGTTGGTTTTTTCAGTTCGGCAGCAGCTTCTTTTGCTTTTCCAGATATTTTTTCAATTTCCGCAGCTTGTTTTTTTAATTCTGAAGCAGTTTCTCTTGTTTTTTGTGATAGATCTCCAATTTCTTCAGCTTGTTCAGTCAGTATGATGTTGGCTTCCTCGGATTTTTCTGTAGGCTTACATTGTTCCTGTTATGTGAAATGTAAGTATTAGTCAAACCTTACAATTTTGATTCCGAAAATCATGAGAGAACATTTTACTAGAGAAACAAAAAGAATAAAATTTGATTGAAAGTATGTATCTTTAGTTGCTAGGAGTTACAAACCTGTGATTTTTTTGAATAACTCGTATTTGAACAGTCACTTGTTGATTCCTCAACAGGTTGCACTGCAGTTTGAGGTGTCAAAAATGTGCTGTCATGTGGCTTCATTGTGGATGAATCGCTTTTCACCTTGCCTCCCACCTTAGATTCTGAGACACCAATGTGTCTTTCGGGGTTGGAATTTGATGATGAAGTTTGATCCCTTGGGATATCTTCTAGTAACACAGATGTCAGAGATGATGATGATGATAAATAATTGGATTCAACAACAACGTCTTCATTCACCAGATCTTTCTGCACAACTGATGGAATACGATCACTATAAACTCTGCTTTCTGCAGTACGTTGGTCATCCTTTCTGCCTTGAATTGGGTTTGAGTTCGTTTTTGCATCCAGTTCTTTTTCGTCTTCATTTTCAATTTCCTGTTGAAAATTTCCCTCAGTATAATTTGAATTCTTATTGTCCTTGATTAGTTGCTTAGTGTCCAAGGAAACATCGCGTTTATCAGAATTCGCAAAAATTTCCTCTGAATGCCTACTGGATGCTAAAATAGTCACCTCCTTTGGCTTTGACGACTCTCCCCGAGTCTCTTGCTTAATCAATATCTGGTCTCCACCATCTCTGTCTGCATTTGTCCTCTCATCTTTCAAATTAGTGGCATTGATTGCTGGCGTATTCACCTTCTTTGTCGTCTTATCGAGGGGATTCAATGATTCCTGTTCAATATATATCCAAGAAGTCAGAGAGAAAGCAATAGATTTCTGCATATAAAACATTAATTGAAAGTTTTTTGGCAGATAGATTAGAAGTATATTTTTTTACAATACGATATTTTCTCAGAGTATTCGAGAATGGGACTCAAACTTGGGTGATTTATATTGGTTGAAATTTGAACTACTCATTGCTTGAATTCTATTAGAATTCTTCAACCACATTGCAACATAAAATAATTTACCTCTGGTTTTGCAGAAGAATGAGTCACCAAGTTTTCATTTGATTTCGTTGTTTCGTCTTGGTTTTCAAGTGAAAGTACAGTGCATGAGCTGGAAGTCCTTAGCTTTCCAACTTTTTCAACCGCTTGCCTGACATCGTCATAGCTGTTTCCATCATAACCCATTGAATGGGTTTGGATGTCTCCATGTAAGTCTGTTATAGAAGATGACAACGAGCACACATCATCTAGTTCATCTAGGTGCTGCATGTGCATAGATGATGATTCAGAAGAATCCTTGATGTTCTTATTGTTACCCGAAAATCTTATACTTGCAAGGTATTTCTCGCTGAGTCCACATGCGTCCCAAAGTTTTGATTCATTTTCTTCTGTTCTTGATGATTGAGACGATGCTGTCCACACATACTCTTTTTCAAAGTTTCCATCCAACGTCTCAGATTCCTTATCTGAAGGTGAATTGGCCGTGTTATCTGTCAGCGAAGGTGAACCAGCCTCTGAAACCTCCACCTGCAGGTCAGAAGCTATAGAGTATGTAGGAGTATGACAAGTGCCCCTTTCAGAATAAAACAAGCGTTCTTCTAATCCACTCCTTTTGTTAGCAGACGGGCTAGAATCATACAACAACTCCTTCACAGATTTGCTCATAGGAATCGAACAACTTAGGGGTTTAGGTGGAAAATGCCTCACTTTTGATCCTGCATTTTGTGAGGGCCCAGGTCTAGTAGAATGAGAGCTCTGTTCATCGTCTTCAGAATATGATGTTGAGCTTGACTCATCGTTACTGTCATCAGCGCGTGACTCCATCTCTACACTTCTACTTTCCATCTTGTTCGTTGCTTTTGTGTCAGTCACCCTCTGAGTTTCGCTTTTTCCTTCATCTTTCGGTTTCACTGAACTTATTGCCGGAATGGGGGATTCAATAAGATGGGACTCGGTTCTGCTTTCAGCGGTATCAGCATTGCTGCCAATGTCGGACATGTTGTTGCGTGCCTTTGACAGCAGAGCTTCAATAACTTCGTCATGCTTACCCGACAATATTCTTTCGATATGCCTATCGTGAGCTCCTGTCTCTTCAGAAGAAAAAGAAATATGGATGCATTTAAGACTTAAGAATCATAACTTGAACTACAAGCAACAAAAAACTTTCTAAGGCGGGAAACACAAAAAGTTCGTCTCACCTGATGGCTTTTTAAATCCGGAAAACCCCAATCCATCCAATGATTTTCTCTTGGGTTCCAATGGATATGAAGCAGCTCCCGAAGAGAAGCTCTCGTGCCGGCAAAATAACATTTCCTTCTGGTGAACAGTCGTGAATTCTTGTTGGAAACTATCCACCATAAGGTTCGGTTTCTCTTCATGTGGATCGTACGGAAGATCAAATGGATTTTGCATTGGTAACAAAATGGAAGGGGCTGAACCAGGTGTGTCCAGACTGCTTGAAAATAATTTCGCGTAATCAAATGGGGTGTTTTTTTCAACAAAAATTGGAGCAATCTGGCCTGGTATGATAGTATCCAGGTCAAGTAGACCTTTCTCAACTTGCATTTTGAATAACTTTCTTGCTCTTCTCCTGGCAATCAAACTTTCCAGCCTTTTGTTCCTTTCCATCTCCGAAAACCCGAGATCCATAAGATTCCTTTGATCATCATCTGTCCACTGCACCGCCTTGTTCCCATCCTCTTGCGTCTCTTCTCCATTAGTTCCACCACCTTTAGATTTGTCAGGCTGCTCGTCCGAATCATCAGAAGATAACAGTTGAGATTCTGAAATGTCGGACTCTAGGACCGAATGGTGTTGCTTAACAAGAGCCTGAATATTTTCTTCTGCTGATGCTTTCACCGTGGAGCTCTCTCCCTTATCAAAAGCACATTTCATTTTCTCCTCCATGACTGCTTTCTTGCTTCTGTCAATCAATGCAGTTCCACCAATCAAACCATCTTTCGGAGTTTTGGAAATAGAAATGCCTTTTCCTACATTGTAATAATCTTGTCCACTCGCTTCTATGCACCTTCTCGAGACATTTGTTCGTCTGCTTTTCTGTCTCATTAAGGTGCACCCATCTCGGTTGACAACACCATCACCTCCAACAGGATGGTCGGGTTTTTTACACGACACTTGATCATTAGTACTTCGTTTTTCATCTCGTTTGGCCTCTTCTAAGATAGTGAGTCCTCCGGAAGTGTAAAATAATCTAACAAGAACAACAATGCAGACCAGAAACGGAAACCAGAAGACGAAAATTTTGAAAAATACATAAAAGAGGTAGAAGAACAACAAAGTGGCGGAAATAAATGGATGCCTACGCACACATAGGCTACTAGTTTTCATGGAAAGTTTAAGCAATCTCCATACACAAACTAGTAAAGTCTCTGCTCCAACAGACATATCTACCTCTTTGAACAATCTCGAAAAATACAGAACCCGAAAAAATTACCAAACTAAGCGAACAATTGCTACATTAAAACCTAGCACAATTTGAGCAGTACTAGGACTAGAAATGGAGAAATGTACATTTACGCAGTTCTCGGACTAGAAACAGAGGAACGAAAGCAAACCCGCATTTTAAAAATTGTCGAAAATCGGGTTTTGAAGAAGGAAAACAAGATTAAGAACTTTTGAGATGGATGACGATTTCGATACAATAAAACCTTGTAAAACCGTAAGAATGTGAGGCAGAAAGGAAGAGCAAATGAGGGACGAAGAGGGGTCAAATTTGTTGCCTACGAAAAAGGATGAAAGTATCTCACAATCTTTTGCTTTGTGTGTATGTTTCTCTGCAGCTCCTCCGGATTTAGCAAACTTGTTTTTCTCTTGGCTCCTAGTTTTTGTAAGACGATCCTTCGTTTCAGGACATTAGTCCAAGCCTCCATCGCACAAACCTCGGCAGGACAAAATAGAAAACAGGTGGCGGTCGTTATTTGACTCTTTGCAATTTGCATTACTCATAGTCAAGCCCAATCCTTGCACACACGTCGAAACTAACATCAGGGTGTATATTCTCGTTAAATAAACTTTTAATCGAGTTGCTCACAACTTTATGAGCAAAACATACTAAAACTCAAACTCAACTATTTCTATTGAATCAAACTTGAACTGATTTGTTTTTATTCCTAACCGATGAGCCAAGTTTGTGCCAAGTTGATATGAACTCGAGCCGTATTAATCCGCTTTACAACCCTCATGTGTTGCGAGGTACTATTCAAATGTAGCATAAATGCGGTTAGACCATTATCAATCTAAATGTGTGTAATTATTAAACGTACCACAAAAATTCTAAAAGACATTAGAGGCTAATCGGATAGCGCCTTAGGGTCTAGCGCTTAGGCAGCTAGCGGGCTTCTAGGCAGATTAGACAGATTTAAGTAAATCTATTATATTTAGTATAAATAAATGTTTGTTTATACTTAAAATATATATAGTTTCATTATGAACCGCAAAATAGAATGACATATATATTATGAAGTAATATAATATAATGAAAACATGAGAAACAAACATATAATGCGTGTTCATTTAAGTATTCAACAAATTTATTACAATTTATTGAAAAAATAAAATGTAAAATGAAAATTATTTGTTTTCTTTGTAAGTGAGTTCCAAACCTAAGTGAGTCTAGACGGGCTAAGCAGGCGCCTCAACAGATCTAGGCGTCATTTCTTAGTTTTTAAATTTCTAAACAATAATCAGAACGGTGGCCAGCTACCTAGAACTTAGACGGAACCTAAACGGCACTAGATGAAAATCTTTAGAACAGTGCATACGACTTCGCTCATATTATAATAACATGTAATACATACTGTTTGTGACAGTATAACAATCATACACCATTGTTGACACGCAGACAACCACGGCCCTAGATATCTTCTTAAACGTATTACGGGATAAAACTGAGGATAACGATAAGTCTCTTGGAGAGTTTAAAAGCCGAAAGGAGGAAGTTGACGGTTAAGATCTCCAACTCCTACTTCATCCGACGGTTCGCATCCCAAGTTCAACCTGTACTTTTATCATCTCTCTTTCTCTCTCTTCTGTGTCCCAAAAAGTTCCAACCTTTTGCCTCACAGCGCGATTGACGAAGCTCAAGAATTTCTATTTTTTTTTATCGGATTGGGGGAATATAAAAACATGTTGTGTATATATATATGAACTTTTGAATTGGGAATTTTGAATTTCTAGGGTTTTTATTGGGATGTCGTCGGTCGAGTATTTACGTCCAACAATCCACAATAGGTTTTGCTTGAATTTGAATTTGAATGCGTATCACTCCCGCCATGGATTGGGATTCCTCCGCAGTCAATCGAGGTTTTTCAACGAGGAAGCGAGACGATGCGTTTCGAACACGGCGGTGTTCCCTCTGGTCACGTTGTACGGACAGGGCGGCAGAGCTGTGCCAGTTTCGGACAGGTTCGGCGGCCTCTGGAGGAGCCATGGGGGGTTTCGGACGGTTAGGGCTTCGGCGAGCGGTCAGGACACCGATTCCGGGGAGAAGAGCGAGGCGAATGCGACGGAGAGCCAGGCGGTGAACAATAACCCACCGAATTCGAACTCGCCGGCTTCTAATCGGCGCCGAGATAGTCATAAGAAAGAGAAATGGTGGTGGTCGAAAGGAGGGAAGTGGCGGTGGCAGCCGATAGTTCAGGCACAAGAAATTGGAATCTTGCTGTTACAATTGGGTATTGTTATTTTCGTTATGCGGTTGCTCCGGCCCGGAATTCCGTTACCCGGGTCGGAGCCAAGGACACCGACTACGTTCATTAGCGTGCCGTACAGTGATTTTTTGAGCAAGATTAATAGTAACCAGGTGCAGAAGGTTGAGGTTGATGGGGTTCATGTTATGTTTAAGTTGAAGTCTACTCAGGGTGAGCAAGAAAGTGAAGTGAGTGGTGGTGGGGCGAGCAAGTTTCAGGAATCCGAGGCTTTGGTAAGAAGCGTGGCTCCGACGAAGAGGGTGGTTTACACGACGACAAGGCCAACTGATATCAAGACGCCATATGAGAAGATGCTTGAGAATGAGGTGGAGTTCGGGTCGCCAGATAAGCGGTCTGGTGGATTCTTGAACTCTGCAATGGTGAGTTTTTTTATCATTAGATACTGTGTGGTTTTTCTGCTGAAAAGATTATACTCACAAAAACAAGAAAAGATCAATTCTTGTGAACTAAGTAACCATTATTGGAAGTTAATTACTTAAGCTAATACGTGAATTATATTCGATTTTTTATGTGTAGGAGGACTGAGTGTAGTATTATGTTAATCCCAATGCATTAACTATTATAACCCGCAACCCCTATGTTTTAACATGTATTCTATTCGTAATACATTTCCTTTTCTGTTCGTGGGTGTGTTTTTGGATAGAAGTTAAAGATGTTTCATGCAAACAAGTTTTAATCTGTTGACTTGGCTATGCTCCTTGCAGATATCTTTGTTTTATGTTGCTGTGCTTGCATGGCTTCTCCACAGGTTCCCTGTAAACTTTACTCAGGTGCGAGCCAGCAGTGTTTTTTTTCTTTCAACCCTTTGCCTCTTTCTTTTTTGTTTTTTGAAACTTGTTCTAGATGGTTCTCATTGAATACATTCTTATGTACAGCAAACAGCCGGTCAGATTAGGAACAGGAAATCTGGGGGCTCTGCTGGTGCTAAAGCATCTGAACAAGGAGAAGCAATAACCTTTGCTGATGTTGCTGGTGTGGATGAGGCTAAAGAGGAGTTGGAAGAAATTGTGGTATGTTGGATGCTCCTCAGTTTACTTTGACATCACCAATGAATCATCAGAGTCTTTTAGAGGACCCTAAAGGCCTCCTACTGTTTTCTGAATTTTTATTTCAATTTTAATTATGCCAATGTTTACTGTCCAGGAATTTCTTCGGAATCCAGACAAATATATACGCCTTGGTGCTCGTCCTCCACGTGGAGTTCTCCTGGTGAGTTTTACCAAAGACCAGTTTATCTATGATGAATTAGACTTCGGAAACCAGGGAGTGGGAAGTCATAATGGTCTTAATTCAAATCTTAAGCATTTATTGTTGAAAGATGTGCCAACTATGGTGGGTCTTTCTCTTGGATATCTCCCATGCCACAAGTTTTTTTTAGCATGGCTGCAGAACTGATAGGGAATTGACTCCACGTGTAGATAGGGTAACATAGAGCGCTACTACTCACGTATGGGTACTCTCTGTAGTATCCTTTTGACACTTGATTTGCACTTGGTCTACTGTTAGGGTGTATTGTATCAATCGCCACCTGGAGAATCATATAGTTTTACCCTTGAATGGTCCCATTCACGGGTTGTAATTCAGTGCATTTCTGGAGGATTTGTAGAAGATGCCTTTGTTCTTTGTTTGTGTAATAACTAGTAAGCATGGCTTGTTTATCTTGCAGGTGGGTCTTCCTGGGACAGGTAAGACTCTTCTTGCCAAGGCTGTGGCTGGGGAAGCTGATGTGCCCTTTATAAGTTGCTCTGCTAGTGAGTTTGTAGAGTTGTATGTTGGCATGGGTGCCTCTCGTGTAAGGGATCTATTTGCACGGGCAAAAAAGGAGTCACCATCTATAATATTTATTGATGAGGTACGGATATGGATAATGTAATTCTGTTGTGTAACTATCTTGATTCTTGGCCCATATATTTTTTAGTGGATTCGTTTCAGTATTTCTTCTTTTGCACAGATAGATGCTGTGGCAAAAAGCCGTGATGGAAAATTCCGTATTGTCAGCAATGATGAGCGAGAACAAACCTTGAATCAGTTGCTCACTGTAAGCTTTTGTCTGCACTTAGTTTTGAGTGTTTGGGTGATTTTGGCTACATGCCACTGACATTCATGTGTATGAATTCAAATGCAGGAGATGGATGGATTTGACAGCAGCTCTGCAGTTATTGTTCTTGGAGCAACTAATCGCGCAGATGTCTTAGACCCAGCACTTCGTCGACCAGGGAGATTTGATCGTGTGGTTATGGTTCGTAGTCCTTGTTTCTAGTATCTTTCTGAGTTTTAAATGATATGAAACCAAGCTTCACTTGGAAACATTGTGTTCCGCATATGTTTGTATATATGAATTTATATACGAATGTACATAATCTTATATCACATTAAATCCTGTCTTTTCTCATTAGGTGGAAACACCAGATAGGAGAGGAAGAGAAGAGATTCTAAAGGTGCATGCTACCCAAAAAGAACTTCCTTTGGCAAAAGATGTCTACCTTGGTGACATTGCTTCTATGACTACTGGCTTTACTGGGTATATGTTATTATTTGCTCATTCTTTAGTCTGTTTAAGATCTGCACTGAGTAGTAAATAATTAAACAAATGAAGAAAAAGTTATGCTTCTGACCTGTGCATTGGGAATGACGTTTCTGATATATATTCTGCAGGGCAGATCTCGCAAATTTGGTGAATGAAGCTGCTTTATTGGCTGGAAGACAAAGCAAGTTGGTTGTGGAAAAAATTGATTTTATTCAAGCTGTGGAGAGATCAATAGCTGTAAGTCTCTCTTTCCCTCTGTTATTTAGTTACACCTATTCTTGAATTATGATAAAAAAACTGTAATAAAATCATATATGACTATTTTTCAACCTTATTCATATGCTCCCAGCTGATTCCTGATATTAGAATTTCATTTCTTGTCTTTCTTGAGCCGGTCTATGTTGTTGGTGCCTTAGGGTTTTTGTTTTATATTTGTACAACCCTTAGTCCACATTGTCTTCCTGATCCTCTGAAGTCTCTATACTTGTATGTTTCCTTTCCATAAATTCTTTAATGACCCAAGAGCTCCATTTCTTTGTTCTGGGTTTTTATTTTATTTATTTTCGTAAAACATGCTTCTTGGTGTATAATCTTGTTCATACCATTCAATGACAGCATTTTTAAATCAAAGGTGTTCTTTTAATTAACTAGTAGAGAAACTTAGCCGAATTACTTGTTATAGGGTATAGAAAAGAAGACTGCCAAGTTGCAGGGAATTGAGAAGGCTGTTGTTGCACGACATGAAGCTGGTCATGCAGTAGTAGGGACTGCTGTTGCAAGTCTTCTTCCTGGACAGCCACGTGTTGAGGTGCATTTTTTAGAGATTTACTGAAAATACGTCTTATTTATTATTACGAATGAATCGATAAAAATAACTTGAAAATAATATGAGAAATTGTGAATAATTCAAGTCCTGCAGTAGCTCACTTATTAACCATCAATTTACATAAATATACTAATTATTTGCGTCTTTGTGTTATCAGAAATTGAGCATATTGCCAAGGTCGGGAGGGGCGTTGGGCTTTACTTATATTCCTCCAACAACTGAAGACAGATATTTACTCTTCATCGATGAGTTGCGTGGACGTTTGGTTACACTTCTTGGAGGACGTGCAGCAGAAGAATTTGTGTATTCAGGTCGTGTCTCAACAGGTGCACTCGATGATATACGACGAGCAACTGACATGGCATACAAAGCAGTAGCTGAGTATGGTCTCAATCAGAACATTGGCCCTGTGTCTATAGCAACACTTTCTGCTGGTGGAATGGATGAGTCTGGAGGAGGTGCTCCTTGGGGAAGGGATCAGGTCCAGTATATTTTTATTTTGTTTTTGTTTTTGAGTAAATTGATTGCTGTAAATACTGATCCTATAATGATAACAACAGGGGCGTCTTGTTGATCTTGTTCAAGGAGAGGTTAAAGCTTTGCTACAATCTGCCTTGGACATAGCTCTTTCGGTTGTACGTGCTAATCCTACTGTTTTGGAGGGTCTTGGTGCTCAGTTGGAAGGTGATATTTTGCTGCTTTGGTATTATTATATTGTTTCCTATGTTCTATAGTTTTATATAATTGAAGCCTTTTGCTATTCGGTTATGTGCACTAGTACTATTGTGGTAGCATCAAATTTGTGGAAACCAGCATGACACAAAAAGTGGCTATTAAATAAAATGAAGTTCAGCATGGTACAAAGAGTGGCTATTGAATAAAATGAAGTCCTGTTTCAGTTTAGTCTTTTGGTGTTTTGGACATTTAGCCGTGTTGAAATTAGCTGTAAAATCAATCATAATCACTTGCAAATTTGTCGTGCTGGGACTTACACTGTGTAGTTATTATAGGCCTTGTTGATGAAAGATGCAAGTTCACAGTTGTGTTTGTTAGATTTTCCAGGTTTTGTGTATCTATTGAGCTTAGGGACTCTCACATACAATAATATGCTCATAGTATTGGCAAATCTTGATCTTAGTGTGCAGAGTGTGTGGTTTTTATTATAAATGTAACTCTGCAGTTATCATGGTATTCTGATAGTGTTTCTTGTTCAGAAAAAGAAAAGGTAGAAGGCGAAGAGCTACGGAAGTGGTTAAAATTGGTGGTTGCACCAACGGAACTGTCAATCTTCATTAGTGGCAAGCAAGAGTCTCTTCCCCCATTGCAGACCATCGAGTCTCTTCTCCCATTGCAGACTGGCTCGTACTAACTACCATATGTTGTTATACTTATTCTCCTCGGTGTGAACTATGGAGTAGCTTACTGCTCTTTGTGCCGCTGTCCTGTTAGTGAATTCATCCTCTTTATTGGCAGCAGCTCCCAGTTACAACTTGTATATTTTGGGTTCATTTTCTAATGAATGTGATCACGCTCTTTGTTTTACCTCACAATTCACCAGCCCATGTTGCCCAACCAAAGAGAAGGGAAAGAAGCCGGAGAATAGTACCTGCACCCAAGCCTTCTCAAGTGTTTTGGGGTCATCCATATCAACTTCAGCACAACCGGGTTGGTATCTGAAACTGTTGTACATTAACTGTTACTCAATTACACATGATCTGCCTATATGCAATGCTAATTGTTCATGAGTTGTATACGATAATTATTATACGAAAGATGTAATCTGCTCGTATATTGGTTCAAAAGTTCAGATGAATGGTGTGCATGTCATATTTTTGGTATTGGGATGGTACCCGTATTGTTGCCGTACAAAGAAAGTTTGCCCTAGGCTTAAACTCCGGTGGTGAGAAGCGGTACTGACCCAAGGGTATGCCAAAGTGGATTCGAAATCCAAGTACCGCAGGCGTTGCGTCGGCAGTTTGATTTGTTGGTGGTTTCTGTTTTCGGTCATTGTTTTACCCTTGGGGTTAAGAAGTCTCTTTCGGTTTTTGATCTGACATCAGAGGAATTCTAGACACGGGAGAAGTCATTGTAATAGTATTTCAAGTCAATATACACCGTCTTGTTGAATAGTTGTGCCAAGGGTAGAATACGGTCCAAATTATTTTGAGATGGGCAGAGAATGGTGATGGATATTATCGTCTGTAATCTTTATGCTTTGACATTTTGGAGTCCAAAAATATCAGCGTCCCTTTCTGAATGAAACATAAGACTTTGGTGTCTATGGTCTTGGCCGAAGGAAGCAGAGGAACATCTTAACCTGCTGAAGGACCACTGTCCCCATATTTTTCTGTTTCCTTCCGTGATTTGAGTGTCCTATTCATTCACTTGTAACTTCAACTTTTCTCCACTACCAATCCACTTTATGACTAACGAAAATTCTTACTTTCGACCTTAGGCCATAGTTTATGAGCCATTTGTTTTGGTCAAATTTAAGGCAAGCCTTGGCCCAACTGAAATGTTGCTTCGTTGTAATCAAAAGGTCATGGTTTCGACTCCTGAAAATAGTTGTAAGACTACGTACTGTAGACCTCTTCCGTGATCTTTGTAAACCAGAGAGCCTTGCCCCTTATATATTGATAAATTTGATGATTCAATCCACAAGAACCCTAATGCAAACTAATTTACTTTAGGGATAATTTATAATGGAAAATACTCGGTTTCTTTTACCTGTAGAAAGTCATATGACAGTTGATATATGTGCCTATTGTTCATTTTAATAATTTTAATAAATAATTTATATTTTTCAGATAAGAAAGAATAACCTTTTACATATAAGGAAACAAAATGCTCGGCGAAGTAACATGAACAAAAAGTTTCGTACATTCAGATGTTAGAAAAGGAAAATATATTTTTTGTGCCCTTGTCCAAGGGAAATGGAAGTAGCAACAACTATAGTCTCCATATGTGGTTTGTGGACGATTGTAGATGTACGATGAGTTCACTAATAGAAAACAAGGCATCAAAACACATGCAGTTGGCTAAGTAGATAGAAACTCAGATAGAGAACATTGAATTGAGATCCACTCTAGATCTCTGTATCTGGAGCTCGCAAATCAAAGAATTCGGACAATTTAATTTCAATCTTACGCCCCCATTCCATTAGTTCACTTAACAAAAACCTAAAAACTTGAACAGCTCGAATCTCTCTCTCTTTTGAAAGTTAGGATTTCTTGGTTTGCAAACTCTGGACACAGAGATCCAGAGTGAATCTCATTGTGCGAATATTGACCATACATTAATGGCTGCATGGAGACCATATAGATTAGATGCACAAAAAAGAATGTTGGTATTCTAAAAGACACTTGTGAAATCAGTGGGAGTAGCCAAATTTTCTACTAGTCGTTCTATGTTATATTCAATGGTTAAGAGTTATCCGCGATAATACGTTAATGGTTAAAAGCGTAATGTTAATAGGTGACTGAGAACAAGAACTTACTATGCGGACGTACGTAGCACGCTTGACGGCTTTTGCATGGCAATGGCATATAACATGCATAATTAGCAAGTTGCTTAATAAGTAATGACCATTTCTAAACTCTATTAGCTACTCTTTTATGTTTGGAGGCAAATGCCAAATCTCTTTATGTACTCTCTGTCACCTCATGTTTTTGACACAATGTTTTATAATGTTTGCACGAGAATTGACGTTAAACTGTGATGTGACAGAGAATATATGAAAAGTCTCACTTTGGGAGAGTCCCCTTATAGCATTTCTCTTATCCTTATTAAGCAACTATTCTTCATAATAATCTGCAGAAATTACAAGTTTTTTGTTCAGGCTTGACACATTTTCTACTTCAATCGTTGTTCAGTTTCAACAATTGGTCTTGTAATTCTGTTTGGTTAGCAATCTAAGTCCTGTAAATAAATCCAATATAATTAAGAAAATATACGAAATTGCTTATATTTTGGATTCATTGCAAACATTTGGAGAGACAAAATTACTGAGTGATCTACTCTTGTATACGGTGAGTTGTATATTTCAATGAAATTTATGATTCTAACTTGATTGTAAACCAAACCGAAACATATATGATTGAAATTGCCAAAATTTGACAAGAACCAAACGAAGACACAGAACCAAAGTTGAAGGACCTAAAGTAATTTGGAACATCTTACGTTGCCCCTTTCGAAAATTGAGAAGATCGCAATGTCGCACGTGAATGGTAAGGCCAAAAAAAGGCAGTTACATATTCATATGACATGCCAAATTTGTCAAGATGTTAATGAAAGACACTTAGCCACACGCTCCTCATGAACAACTCCAAAGCATCCAACGAATCCTTGGAATAAAGTTACGATGAGCCATAACTTAATCGTAAACTCACCAAACAGTTTTTAAAATAATGTAATCACAAATTATATCGTTGTCTCATCCCGTGTGATTATAGAGTAATCTTAAACCATACGATATTTCAAAGTTGTCACACAATTTCACATGTTAGCATAAGACAGTTAACCACACGCACCTCGTGAACAATCGCAAAGCATCCAAATTATACATAACTATGAATTTGTTTAAATGGAGCCACCATGAGTCATAAATCTTAAACTCACTAAATAATTTCGAAAGAACTCTAGAAATTGGAATACGTAACTATAAATATATCTTCGTCCCATCATGTGTGATCAAATTTTAAAATTAAAACAAATAAAGACCGAATGCTACTAAATTAGCAAGTCATGTGCTTTAATTTTTTATTGAATTAAGAAGAATTGAGAAAATATCTGGCTGGAAAAATCACCTGGAGCCACGTAGTGTTGGCTTTCTGGTTACCTTCTGGAGCAAACACGAGGACACTGCTTTTTAACACCCTATAAAATGCTACAACGTAATCTTAGGCAAGTGCTCAGGTTGTCATTGAAATTTTCAGTTGTGAGAGAGAGAACAAGATAAGCCTGTGAGAAGCCTTCCTTCTTCTACCAGCCCCAGGTTCCAGGTTCTTCCTTTCTCTCTCTTCTTTCTCTCTCTTCAATCCCCAACATTTTTACTCTCATTATTATCCTTTCAGCTCACTTGGGTTGGTCTTAATTTTCTGTTTGGTTGCCTAGAAAGTTTAAGATGCTTATGAAATGAACCCAAATTATCGAACTTATAATGATTTTGGTTTCCTGGAAATTCAAACAATTTCTAATATCTGAGTGTTGAAGATAAATTGATTTAATTCTGATGCTTTTGTTTTGTTTTTGCATGCCTCACTGAAATTGTTCATTTCCTGAAATGGATGTGAAATTGTGAATAAAAATAGGAAATTGGTAGCATCTTGCCATTTTTTAGTTGCTTGTGGATTGACCTTTGATGTCCCAATTGTTTGCTGAATTCAGAAATGGCATCGGTGCATAGTGCCCTGACATCGGTTGTGTGCAAGAATGGCAGTCATTCTTCTGCAGCAAAGTTCCCAGCTACTACCTTCTTGCCCGGGTTTGATGCCGTGGGGCGTCCTTCAAGTCCGTTCAAGAAGGAAGTGTGCCTTAGTTCCCTGAGCTCAGGTGCTAAAGCTACACTAACCTTTGATCCCCCAGCAACCAATTCCGAGAAACCCAAACTACCAAGGCATACAGCCGATCCCGCTTCTCCTGATTTTCTGCCTCTTCCGTCCTTTGAACAATGTTTTCCCAAGAGCACAAAAGAACACAGGTCTATCTCTCTCTCTTCTTCCACTGCTTCATATGAATTAATTGGTCCAGAACTGTATAACTTGTTGGAGGTACATTTGTGAATTGGATTGTGGCGTACTGATGCGTGATTGCCCCTGCAGGGAAGTTGTTCATGAAGAAACTGGTCATGTGCTCAAAGTTCCCTTTCGACGAGTCCACCTGGCTGGGGATGAACCTCCATTTGACAACTATGACACCAGCGGTCCACAAAACATAAGCCCGCGCGTTGGTAAGCACAATAATTTTGTTTCAACGTATTTTTTTTGGTAGTCTTCCTCACCCTATGGAACGGAAACTTTGATTGAAAATTGTTATAATGTTCAGTTTTTATTACAATAATGTGGTTTCCACTAAAATGTCTTTCTATTGTATTGTGTTTCGGGCTTAAATTGGATTTCTTCATCCATTTTCTTGGTTGATGTTGATAACTAGGACTCCCTAAACTGCGGAAAGATTGGATTGAGAGGCGAGACAAATTAGGTGCACCAAGATACACTCAGATGTACTATGCTAAGCAGGGAATTATAACTGAGGAGATGTTGTACTGTGCTGCTCGTGAGAAGCTTGACCCAGAGTTTGTGAGGTCAGAAGTGGCTCGTGGGCGGGCGATTATCCCCTCCAATAAGAAGCACTTGGAGCTGGAGCCAATGATTGTTGGGCGAAAATTTCTGGTCAAGGTTAATGCAAACATAGGAAACTCTGCTGTTGCCAGCTCTATCGAAGAGGAAGTTTATAAGGTCCAATGGGCAACGATGTGGGGTGCTGACACTGTCATGGATCTCTCTACAGGACGCCACATCCATGAGACCCGTGAGTGGATACTACGTAACTCCCCTGTGCCAGTAGGGACAGTACCCATTTATCAAGCGCTTGAAAAAGTGGACGGAATTGCAGAAAACCTGAACTGGGAAGTGTTCAGAGAAACTCTTATTGAACAAGCCGAGCAGGGTGTAGATTACTTCACCATCCATGCCGGGGTTCTACTGCGGTACATCCCACTAACAGCAAAGCGTATGACAGGAATTGTTTCACGAGGAGGATCCATTCATGCAAAGTGGTGCTTAGCTTATCACAAAGAGAATTTTGCTTATGAGCACTGGGATGACATACTCGACATCTGCAATCAATATGATGTCGCCCTGTCAATTGGTGATGGGCTGAGACCTGGTTCGATTTATGATGCTAATGACACTGCACAGTTTGCAGAGCTCTTAACTCAGGGAGAACTGACCCGTAGGGCATGGGAAAAGGATGTGCAGGTAATGAATGAAGGACCTGGACATGTTCCAATGCACAAGATTCCTGAAAACATGAAAAAACAGCTTGAATGGTGTAATGAAGCGCCCTTCTACACTCTTGGTCCTCTAACAACTGATATTGCTCCTGGATACGATCACATCACCTCTGCCATTGGTGCTGCCAACATTGGGGCTCTAGGCACTGCCCTTCTCTGTTACGTAACCCCTAAGGAGCACCTGGGATTGCCAAACCGGGATGATGTGAAGGCTGGAGTTATAGCATATAAGATAGCTGCTCATGCCGCTGATCTAGCCAAGGGTCACCCACATGCTCAAGCCTGGGATGATGCATTGAGCAAGGCAAGATTTGAGTTCCGGTGGATGGACCAGTTCGCCTTGTCACTAGACCCTATGACTGCAATGTCATTCCATGACGAAACCCTGCCAGCAGACGGTGCCAAGGTGGCCCATTTTTGCTCCATGTGCGGTCCAAAGTTCTGTTCAATGAAGATAACGGAGGATGTGAGGAAGTATGCTGAAGAGCATGGTTACGGGAGTGCTGAGGAAGCTGTGATCCGTGGAATGGATGCTATGAGTGCTGAGTTTCTTGCTGCCAAGAAAACTGTCAGCGGGGAACAGCATGGTGAAGTTGGAGGGGAAATTTACTTGCCAGAAAGTTATATAAAAGCCGCGGAGAGGTGAAGGTCAGTAATTTCTTTTTATTAAATTTCTATTTTCTATAAACTTGATGTGATTTTGTGGGAAATATCAGTGGTGCGGAGAATTTAATTTACCATTGTAAAACTGTCCATTTCTGTACTTAAGCTGCATTCATAGGATGAATCGGTTTGAAGAAGAAATTTGCTATCGTGCATTCCATTATCTTCGTTCTCATTATTTTGTTCATTTGTTCTACATCAGGAACAGTTGCAGGATCACGTGAATAACCAGAATCAGTTTGACGACTCTGGAGGCTTTCGTGCATGATTGGCTTGTGCGCGGCGAGGTTTTCATTTTCATGTTATGGTATAGACATAGTTTGGTGTGTGCGAAATAATTCTTAATGCTCATGACATTATTGTTTTCTTGAGCTTGTGTTTCTCCGTAATAAAATGCTTGCCGTTCATATTACATCGATATTGTGTATATATTGTTGGCATCGTATTGACATAAGGACGCACCAGGGGTGCCTGTATCTGCTCTAGCACTGGCCTCGTGGTTAGTATGCGAGGAGCAGGTCAGGCTGAGATAGTCCCTTCGAACCTGAACAGGTTAATGCCTGCGTAGGGAGTGTGCATCTCTTTTTCCTGTTTCTGTGCTTGCACAGGGAGGGAGAGCTTTCGTCCATGGTTCGGGCTAGCTGATAGCTTCATGGCCGAGCCGATCAGTCTGCACGGCTGGGAGTAACTGAGTGGCAATTCTATGATACAAAGAGGAAAACAGTGCCTATAACTCACCAGCTTCGATTATTTTCTTCTCTCGTCTATTGCAACTGGTTTCTTCCTCAACACTTAGTTTTAAATTCACTGTACTTCAATTCGCCAAACTCGGTGCTAGATTCAAAAGCACTTTTAAAGAAAATGTTTTTGAGTTCCAAGAGCACTCGGAGTGCTTCCTGCAAGAAGCAGTCAATCGTTTTAAAAACATTTCCAAATCAGCCCTGACTCGAGTCTTTCATGTGTTATAAAAGGGTTAGTTTTCCGAAGTTCCTGTTAACAAATTTGTTTCAAGATCATATCCTTCGATACAAAATACTGAAAGAAACACCAAATAAGAGAGCTTAGCATTTTATCACACATACAAAAAACCAGAGAGATGAAGATAAATGTGCAAGAACATTGCGTTGGTAACAGTAATTCACGGGTAGTAATTTCCTCACTCCTTTTCTCCTCGTGCACTCCTTTTCTCTTCGATTGAAAAATCCAGTGGAGAATGAAGGACAAAAGGAAGGACTGCATAAGGAGAACAAGGGTGTGAAATCACTGCCCTAATTTACTCACAAAAGGGGTAACTAAACCAAATAGACACATTTGTATTGGATTTCATTTGCGAGTTTTACGACAAACACAAAAATGATGGACAGTGTTTCGAAACCAGCCTGCAACATGACTCGGTTGCAATCCTAACAAGGCATGGATAGTTGATCACACTGTTAGGGATGAACTGAGATGAAACCTCCTCATAGGTTAATCTGGGGGCCGAAAATGTGTTAACAAAAACAGCTGTTTATCCGTCTCGTCACTCGGCTGCATCAGAACTCTCATCTGCAGCCGTCCCTGCAATCCAAAATCGAAAAACGAAACCAAATCAACACGAGGAAATTCGAAGAAAAGATCATCATCATCCTATACAACCTTTTCCTCTCCGTAAAATTACACAGAAAACCCATGACTGGTTCGATGTAAAAATGCGAGTAATGTTCGATACAAACTTGTTTCCGTAATCTAATCACCGATCATTTCCTACACGTCCCAGCCTGCAAGAATCAACAAATATGAGTTTGATAAAGAGAAACCACATTGCCCCCTGCACCAGAAATCCTGTATTCGCTTCCCCCGTCCATTAACATCGCACCCGAAATCCTGTATTTGATACATAAACAACCACATTGCACCTTGTCCTCGAGTTTCTATGTTCGTCTTCCCCCTCCCTAATATCGCTTGTTAGAAACAGAAAAACCACATTGCCGCAAACATTTTATCCTCCATGTCCGAAACTTGAACCAAATTAACCGCAGAATTTCTATCAATATGCATACATGGGTTGTGTTCTTAAGCTCAATTCAAGAAATTTAAATCAATGCTAAAAGACTGCAGCAAAAAACTAGTTCTACAAATGCAGATAAACGAAACAAACCCGAATCAAATCATATCAAACCAGCTTCAAAAAATGGCGTTAGAGAATTAACCTTCAACTTCAACTCCTCCTTCTTCTTCTTCTTCCTCCTCCTCGTCCTCCGTCTCGCCGTCGTAATCAACCCCGTACCTTGCATTCAGATAATCCACAATCTCCGGCGTCATGATCAACTTATCCGCATTCAAAATATCAAACAAATTCAAAGTCCTCGGCGTCAGCATCTTCAAAGTCCCAATATTTCTGCTCGAAAGCCTCACATTGTTCGCCACCTCCGTCACCAGAAACGTCGTCTTCTCCTTCGGGTCCAAACCCCACCTCTTCATCGCCGCTATAAACTCCGTCGTCTTTGGCTTCTCAAGCTTCTCGAACTCGTCGCTGAAATCCTCCACCACGATCGTGTTCTCCGCGGCACTCGCCACCGCCGTCGAAATCGCCAGCCGCTTCTCCTTCCGATTGATCTTGATGCTCCAATCCCTGGGCTTGGGTCCGAACACGACCCCTCCGCCAGGTCGTAGCGGGGTTCGGGTCGACCCCTGGCGGGCCCGACCCGTCTTCTTCTGCGGGTAAGGTTTTCTCCCTCCTCCGCTGACCTCCGCGCGGGTGAGAGTGGATGCTGTGCCGCGGCGCTTGTTCTGGAGGTCAGTGATGATGGCGCGGTGGACGACGGCGCGCGCGGTGTCGGGGAGCGCGGACTTGAGGTCGAGGAAAGTTTCCCCAACTTTGTCGCCGGTGAAGGAGAGGACTGGGAGGGTGGCGAGCTCGGCGGAGACGGAAAGGCGTTTAGAGATTTTGAGAGAATTGTTCGGTGCGAGGGAAGAGAGGGGTTTCTGGGGGGAGGAGGGGAGGAAGATTGAGGAGTTGAAGAAGGAGAGCGATGAAGGTGCTGCGGACGTCGCCATCGTTGGAGACCTGGAGCTCGAGTGAGAGAGCGTTTGTGACTGTGAGTGATGGTGTTGAAATTTGCTATCCACTACGGCTGCGCCCGCTGCCTATCCGTTGGGTGCTAGGCGCGTCTTTGTATAAACGACGTGTCGTGGCAGTGCTTGGACCAGCCCACTTAAAAATCGAATCGTGCTTGGGCTGATCCGCTTGTACCTTCACTGAGTAAAGCAGTTACCCATACGATATTCGAATTTCCTTCGCCATATATGACAGTTTAGTTCAGTTGTGGTATTAGAGAAGAATTAACATGGAATAAATTCACCGTCACCTGATTCTGATCAAATGTTGTATTATTGTGTGTAAGTTTTTTATATATTGAGAGATTTTTCAATGTGCTGGAACACTGCCCGCTACAGTAAATGTCATAATATAATTGGTTAAAATTTTCTTTTACGGTTTTGAATCAACTATATTATTACATTTAATGTATCGTCGGACTACATTACCGGCATACAGAAAAATTTATCCTGAACTTTTGTACGGTCTTTCAAAACCGGCTTAGTTCGCCAGAAAACAATGGGCCATAACACCACCTCAGTAAAACAATGGGCCAGGAGGGCCACGACCCATTCGCCCCACTCTCCTTCACATGACGCGTTAGTTAACTTCAAACAAATTTCAACTTCCTTGTCGACCTCGCAGTTGAGTTTCTGCACAGCCGAAGCTACGGCTTTTGGATTTGTCCTTCTTCAAATTATTCACTCTGCTTCCTCAAATCGTAAAATTGTCTGAAGAAAAATAAAAAAGTTTCTGCCTTTCACACCCAGTCGGTGATTCGCCCTTTGGATTCATACGTTCTCTCAGTAAAAGAACTGGAATTTTGAGAAATTGGAAATGGCGACCGACAGCAGCTCCCAAATCTACCACGAGCGGCAGAAGCTACAGTTTTGCCTCTTACATTCGCTCAACAATCTTTTCCAGGTAACACTTTCAAAACCCATCTCTCTATCCCTCTCTTTAATCTACTTCTTGTTTGAATTTTGTTTTTATTAGGAGAAAGGTAATAGAAGACTACCCACTAATTATTTCTGCCCAAAACGATCATTCTGCTTTAATTTTATGATTTTAGACAACCTTAATGTGTATTTTTCGGTTTTAATTTGCTTATTTGATTTGAGTATTAAGTGGGTTTGATGCTAATTATCGAAAAAATGTTTGTAGAACAGAAAAAAGATGCATTTACTCGATCAAGCCTGAATGAGGTTGCTGAAAAACTTGTGCTTGAAGAACCCAACAAGGAAAAATGGACACCCTTTTCTGTGCTCTTTAAACCCCATCATAATTCACTTACTGGAAACTATGACATAAATGTGCTAATTGCCGCTTTAGAAGACAAGGGGAAGAATGTGGTTTGGCACGATCGGCGTAATGGGGCGTCTACGATTGATCTAGACGGGCCTGAAGATGCTAATTTGATGGGTATTCTGCTTAATGTTCCGGTTAGAATGTTTGCCGGGTTGTGGAAAAGTAGGCATTGGGTAACGTTGAGGAAGATTGGTGGGGTTTGGTACAATCTGGATAGTGATCTTGTTGCTCCTGAGGCCTTTGAAGATGCTGAAAAGGTTAGAGAATTCTTGGATTACATGATTGGACATGGTGGAGAAGTTTTGCTTGTTATGAATAATAAATAGTAATTTTCTTTTACTTGAATCAAAACATCCTTTTACTTGAATCAAAGTAATCTGATAGGATGTTCAAATGACTGTATATAAACTCTGCTTGTAACAAACTCAATTTTCAATCAGCTTAGAGAAGAAACAGTTTTGTTTCTTTTTCATTTCGGTTTGTTCCTATGCCCTGTGTGTATTCTGTTTCAGTGCTTAAGATTATTGAGAATATGTTGGAATTAATAGGATGATGCATTGGGTGGTAAGGATGCTACTAAATGATTTCTGTGCTTGCATATCTGGTCTTGAAAGGGCTTCTCCATTAATCTTGACGCGTTTGGTGGCTTCTGAGTTGATTTTTTCTTTTCTTTTTTTTCTGAGGTGAAATGTTAGTAGTTAAGGGCAATGTTCTCATAGTAAACATCTGGATACTGATTTGAATAGACTGAGTTTGGTTTCAATGTGGATCATGTGCTTGACATGGTATAAGATATTTTTGCACAACATTTTGTGCGATATTGTGCATATTTGATCAAGAAATTGATTTCAGTTGTCGCTAATCAGTATCGTTTGATGCTTGACTGATGATACATCTGAAAGGGAAAGTTTGGATGGATTTAGTGTGCTTTTTCCAAGTTTTGTTGACCACTTTCTTGCTCTGTAGAAAACAGAACGTAGTTTGGATCTTTAAGGGACCGTTTGTTAACCATTTCGTTTTTAGTTTCCATTTTTTGGTTAGAGATAGAGGTTAAATAGAGGGGAGAAAGGCGGATACAGGAAATTGGTGGAAGGGATGCGCAAGAAATGGATACGGAACGGTACAGAATCTAAAAATTAGAAACAATTATAGCTTTCACATTCAAGTTTTTGTTTCAGATATTCTCCTTCATTTCTCTCTCCCAACACTCTCCGTCCGCCGTTCTTCGCCCCTTTTCCCTTCATATCCTTCCCCTCGTCCTTGCACAAACAACGAAACTAAAGCTTGTTGGGTTTTTCAGCCATGATGATTTAGTCTATTAGGAATTATAGTCTTTAGTGGATTAAATTGTTTTCCTAATTGAATTAGTTTTTTTCCAATTGGAGTGATTTTTCCAATCGGAGTTGGTTTCTCGGAGAAGGATTTATAACTAGGTTCCAATTAGGATTAGTATTCCTTATTGAAGAATACCTTTATTATATCTATATAAAGAAGCTATTGCACGAGTTTTGAATTGGAGCAAAATAATAAGTTGTATACCACTCAATAGGTTAGAGTGAGAGAATATTGTAAGGACAAAGTGTGCGAGAGAAAAGAAAAGGATAAGAGTGTATTTTTTGTTCTTGTTATTTCAAGTTTTTCGTCAAGTCTTAATCAATGGGGTTTGGCAAGATTATTCTTTGTACTCATAATTGATATAGAGAAAGATTGTCGTTGATGCCTTGTGGACATAGGCACATAGTTGAACCACGTTAATTCTTGGTGTGATTTGTCTTGGTTATTTTGCTTTCGGTTGTCCGAGTTTGTTTTGTTTTTCTCATCCTTAAACGCAATATCCACAACAAAACTAAAACAGAATGGTTACCAAATGGGCACCATAAGATGTTTAATGAAAAGTTGATGATCTAGACAGCTATTGCATGTTATGTTATGATTTCAACGGGGTCTTAAAACTTGAGTGGTGTTCATCTTTGATATTATCTTAGTATATTGGAAGCTCTGCTTAATCTGTAAAGTATCCTAGTGCCCCACGACCATCTATATACCCTAATAACTCATGATGCACGGATTGCTTTAGAGATTCGAACAATGAATCAAAAGCACTTTAACACCAGCATGATGATTGCTGGTGTCTTCTTCCTTGCATCTTGTCAGATATCACTTTTGCCTTTCGATTTCTTCGTGATCAATCAACTTTTTTCGGGTTTTTGTTTCCCTCGGTTTTTCCTTTTTACAGTGCTCTTGCTGCATTCCCCTCTACAGCTCTTCCCCCACCCTCACTCACTCAAAGAAAGATGAAAAGTTGTAAACTTTGGGGCTGTTAATGTTCTCCATTGTCTCACCAGACACTACCACTGCTATAAGCAGTAGATTTATAGAGTACACAAACTGAGGAAATAGAACTGTAAGCAGTATTCTCCTAGTACCGACTTACTCAGGAGACGGTCTTTTAAGCTTTGTTTTTAGATCAAATCTAAGTCGATGTCCGGAACTCTATATTGATTGTAACAAGTTCACTTTAACAGAAATGAGGATGTGACTTGTGAATGTGTCATGCACAATGGTTTTAGGGAGAAAGTTATTAGTCGACATCTGTATCTCTGTCTTTCTCACTCATCACGTGATTATTCAAGTGAATAGGAGCACGTAGAAGACACGTGTGAATGAAGGCACGAGTCTATGCAGAAACTTACTGGTGTGAACAATGCTGGACTGATAGTATCACTTTCCGTCCATCCTATTTGTTTTTTGGTATTTTGTTGGTTGGAGGGGTCACTTTTTGACGCTTGCACGGAAAGATGCCTCACATTAGATCATGCTTTTGGTTACTGAGTTCTCTTTTCCTTTTTGGCATATCTTTTTGGCACTCTTCCATATACTCGGATTATAAGACTTATTCCCTGCGAGCTCTCTATCAATTCAACTCGTGTCTCGCTCGCTCTCGCTCTGTTTCTCTTTTCGGCCTGTAATTCTAGTATGGCAACAAGAGCCAATACCCAGGTGAGCCACAGAGAGTATGTAAAGAAGAGAGTCTTTTATTTGAACCAAACTTCCACTAGGAGAGTTGTGCAAGACCGAAGGTTTGCTGAAAGTTATGGATTCAGATTTTTTACATGGTCTGGATTCTTACCGATGAGTTTACTCAGAAATCTGGCCGACTGGGTGGCGGGAACTCTATATTTGGGTATGGCACCTGTGAGGTCGAGGCCTTTGCGGAAGGACTCTTCATCTAGAAGATCGATGCCATTCGTGGCTCGTGTTGATTCTCATAGAGAAGAAACCATTGAAGATTGCATTGAGTTCATCAACTCTTGTTCTCTTTCAAGATCAATTTCTACAGCCAAACATTCTCCTTAGATTTATGATGAATTTCTGTTCCAACTATCGTTCTTATATAAATCAACTCTTAGTTTGTAACAAAAGAAACTCGAAAAACAAAGTTCATGGTATTGTACATAAGTTTGATGCATAAAATTGGAGAGCTCTGCCTATGCTGCTATGCATATGGTTATTGTTTGAAATTTGTTGTCCTTATGGCATAATGCAAAATTTCCAAGCGTTGCCTGGTGATGCAAACCCGAGAACAGTGATGTTCTAGAATTCATACAGCTGGCCCACTTAGTAGAATAAGCCTTGGTTGTTGTTGTTGTCAGCTGATGCAATGACTTAGTCTATTAGATGCTAACAAACTACTAATTCTTCTAATTTTGACAAATTAAGTCCTTGAAGTAGTTTACAGGAGGTAACAAGATGAACATCGTAGAGGTCAAAAATTTTTGTTAGCGATTCCGTTTAAAGAGTAGAGAAAACTTACCATCGGAGCTAAGGTGTCATCGGTGAAAATCAAGTTCGAACGTGCTTCGGAAAACAAAGAGAGGAAGACGATTACAGAAGCTCTAGGGTTTGTGAAGTCATCCAATAAGTACACTACTCCAGCGACTCTAGTCAGGCCGCTGTCACAAGGGGTGAGACCGTGAGATCCGTGCATTGAGAGTTGCACTTACGCGGGCCAAATGGTATTCAAATACAAGAGGCTTGTTCGCTTGTGAGAGGGGTCTGACCACGTGGTTGGTCAGGCAACCCCACTAAAGTTTATCTCCCAAGGCATTCTACTAATCTTCACCACTTTGGTGGTGTGGGTTTAGAATGTTAGGTTTTTTCTGATCACATGGTTTGGAGAGATCTTTTCAAATACCGGATATTGAAGCAGTACTTTACATGTCATAATTGAAGTAGAGAGAGCAAAAAGGCATGTGAAAATCATTTTTCGCACGGAAAACATCAACAGATAAGAGCCCCATTTGCCACAATTTATTCTAATTTCCAAAATATATCATATATATTATCTACCTGCTGATCAAAAATGGATATTAAAATGAAGATCTTTAGATGCAGAGGCAGGTGAAGAATTTAACATGCTTAACATGTTTCACAATGATCAATGAGTACAGAAAGCAAATTAGACACATAATACTGCCTGAAATGATCAGTCCTTCTTGGCAAAAAGGCCTCCAAAGCCACCCTGCTTCTTCTTCGGCGGCACAACCACAGTGCCCTTGCTGCCGCTGACGGTACCATTCTTGTCCTCAACCTTCTTCAGGATTGGATCAACCTCAAGCAGCTGGTCCTCCTTCGCTAGCCCTCCGAGAATCCAATCAAACGGACCCTTCTCTTCTTTGCTTCCTCCCTTGGCTGCCGTTGCAGCGTACACTTGGCCGGTTGCTCTGCCAGTCACCACCGGAGGAAAGACCATTGTCAAGGAAGCCATGTTAAGCTTGTTTGAGTCTCTAGAGGAAAATGGTATGAAAGTTTGGAATGGTTGGGAGTGAATAAGAGGAGGGAAGCAAAGTGAGTAGGATAATGTATCCTCACTTTTTGTTTCAGTGAATGTGAGCCGCTGGATGGATTTTGTATGGTGACTTAGATTTGAATGGATTGTGTTTGTAGCACAAGCTCTCCACAAGTGTCTTATCCTCATTCCTCTAATATTTTTGGCCAATATTTTTGCTGCTGTCTGTAAATTCTACCAGGAGGAAAAATAAATAAAGGGTATTTTGTAAGATGAGGGATAGTTCCCCATGACGAGAAATTTTTTATTGTGACCGGAATAAGGATGAAAAATGGTGAAAAATTGTATTTTATAAGTTATTAACTTTTTAACACATATATCATAGCATTTTTATAGTAACACGTGATGTACTATCTTATGTTCCAGTTACATTGAAAAACCTCTCTTCAATTACATGGATTTGAATAGGACACGTGGCAGTACCATAACCTGCAGTTAGTGGAGACTAGAATTTTAAAAGGGGCAAGTGGAGATGGTTAGCCAACTAGGTCTATTGGAGCTAAACGTTTAACAAACTAGGAAAACAATGCCTAAAAAGGATTGGAATTTGTATTCCATATGATTGCTGACATTTTTGGCGTTGTTTGATGTCCAAGATTGGATAAAACTGAATGACTTACTAGATTCAATATGTTAAAGAAATAAATGAATGTTAATTTCTAAATCGCTAGATTAGTTAGTTATGAAAAGAAATTTAATTATATCCGGCCTCTCAAGATTTTTATAGAAATTAAAGGGATAAATGTTCTACACAGCTAATTCAATTTTAGCACCAAACGAGATCTTATAATTTGTGAGAGAGACGGCGATAACAACAAGAAGAAAAGTGGAAAAGGAGAGAGAGTGAAAATTGAATAGAGAAAATGAGAGAATTTTTGCGCTGATCTAATTCTATGCTGATTTTCAAAAAAAAGAAAATATAAAAAATGTATTAAACATGTCACGCCTCTGGTCCACATAGGCACATAGTAACGTGGTATTCTCTTTGGGGCATGCCCCACTCAAAACAAGTCTTACCGATGTAGGTTGCACCTAACTTCACCTTTGCTAACCAAGACGATGTCAGATACCTAGTAACTAGCTAGTGTCCTCGCGCCCGCTCGTATATTGTACAGCGATACAGATTCCCGTACTCGTATCGTCAAGCATGGGGAACACTTATACAAGGCTATATGGAGATAATTTTACTCATAACCTATATTAATAACTTGAAATGCCACACAGTGGTGAACTCGTTCAACCTTCCCTAGAAGCTGCAGTTAAACAGGCCCAAGTGTCAGAGTAGATTAAACTCGGGTTACGATGATGGCATGCCAAATAACTAGGTTAGAGTGGTGAGACCAAGCTAATAAATAGGCAGTGAAGAGTCATAGCATGCGAAGACGACTTACGTGTAATGGATATACTGCTATAGTAGTGACTGGTGTCAATAATATAATATCATATGTAATAAATTTCTAACCATATGACGTTGTATTATTGACACAAAACGCCACAATGACTATATACCCGTGCTATATAAGTCCGTCTCCTAGCCTGTCGTGTGAGTTGAACAATGGGCAATGAAGAAGCCCTTGCCGTGAAGATTAGTGTGAGTGTGCTACCGTCAATAACCTTCCCCATAGGGAACGGTGTGAATAAGAAAATCATATCCATATGTGTGTAAAACAATGGGCATTGAGGAAGCCCTTGCCGTGTGGATTGGCGTGAGAAAAACCAAAACCAAAAACCAACCAGAACCAGCCCTATTTGACAAAAGTTCACCATGCGTAGAATTTCTTTGACTTGCAGTACAATTTTACAGTGAAACGTGAGGTTTGGACGAACTACGCAGCATGGATTGGTGCCGATTGTCGTAAAGAATGGGAAAACGTGACCATTTGTTCTATGCAAAGCTCCATCTTTTCTTGAAAGTACTTGTAATATTTCAGATCAAATGAAAGTCAACTGAGCTTCATCTCTTAGGTATCAGCTAGGTGTCTCACTTAGAAAACACAAATGTTTTAGATTTCGTTTTCCCTGTTTTCTAAATCGGGTCAACCGACTCCACCCACCCTTTACTCTCACACTCACAGATATTTGCTGAGCTTGCAAGAATGCCAAGGAAATCAACCATAATTTCCATGCATGTATTTAGATCGATTCTGAGGAAGCTTCTGAATTACTTGCTCTCCTTGATATGCATACATATACAAGAAAGTGTTTTTGAGTATTTTGCAGAACCCTGGTCATTAGGAATTAAATTCATTGCTTGGCAGGAAATAATAAGAATTAAAAGATATATAATTCATCCGTATATATGGTCCCAACTACCATGGAAAATGGGATAGCCATAACCTTACTTGTGAGCTTACAATTTTCAGCGATTTGGCATGCACATAAGTAGAAGTCTAGAAACCAACTTCTGAGTACATTACCTGATTCTTAAGTAAAAGTTGTCTTCAAAGTAGCGTATAAGTGTCTTTATAGTCATTAGTAAAGGGGTTTGATTAAAAACTTTCTCTCAATCTTTTCCTTTTGGCTTTAATTATTGTAGCAATACAGTCCTTTAACTATAGTATGAGTTGTATTTTTGTCCGTGAATTCGAATATTAGGTTTTACAGTCCTCAATAGTTAGGACTCGTATAATCATAGTGATCATTTTCGTTCACTCTGTTAAATATTTTCTCAAATGCAAGAGCAAACAAGGAAATTCACCTTCCATCTGAAAAAATAAAAAAATAATAAAAAAAAAGTATAAAACAACAATCATTTTATGAGTCTGTACACTGGTCTACAGAATGACTCGGTCCCATTCTTACCATGTCACCATTATGAAGAAAGACTCTTTGATTGGGGACCAAACCTCTCCAGGTGTTGTACGTAGACTACCTCTTCAGGGTGCCCTATTGAGACCCCCAAACCACTTCTTCAAGTGTTCTAAGGACGACCACCTCTCCAGGGTGCTTTATTGAAACCACCAGACCACATCTCTAAGTGCTCTACAGATGACCACCTCTCCAGGTGCTCTACATACGACCACCTCTCCAGTGCTCTATGGAGACCACCTATCCAGGGTGCTCTATTGAGACCACCTCTCCAAGTGCTCTACATATAAACTACCATTGAATGAAGACCCCTTGACCAAGACTAGATATTTGTTAGTCTTTAGACATTAATGAGTGGATAGAGAGAGGCCACATGAATCTGTATGGTGAGACCATCACTTGACCTTCCTCGGTGGGTTTGTATGTATAGAGGGAAGAGGACAGAGGAAATAAGGGGATGGCTGGTTGGATGGAGAAAACCTACTGTTCTTTGGTTTCTCCTTGCCAACTAAAAGCTTTGAGCCATTTCATGGAACATTTGTAACCTCACACAAATATGTATACAAACCTCGTTTATGAGTGAACCACTATCCTCTAAGTTAACTTTCAATTTTGAACATTAACAAAGTCATTAGATAAAATTTGATGGTTAATAATAGGCAAAATGTTATATATGTTCTTTAAGTTAATGTTTTATTAGAACGCTAGCTAGTAAGGCCTTGAACTTTAATTATCTAATTGCGAGGCTGTGAAGAAATGTCTTTTATATATTACAAGTTTATCAAATCTTAAATGTATTTATGAAGCGTTGGGCTACTTCTTATATTGCTAATTAGTTTTATGGTGGAATTCCTCAACTTCCTTTATAGTATTATAAAAAGTTAACCCACATGTAAAACGTAATAATCACATGTTTGCGTAGATTAGATAACAAAATGAATTGAACAAGTAGTCAAAAGACGCAAATCGGATAGCAAGAACGGAGTTGTTTTATTAGTTTCTTCTTTTCAATTATATCAAACATAGTATATTTCTAGAACCTATTAAGGCCCATTTCATGTCATCATCATCTTTCTAAATTACCCTATGTAAGCATGATCTTTCTAAGCATCATCTTTCTAAATTAAGTAATGACCATATTGTAAGCCAATGCCACGTACAAGGATTGAAAATGATACTAAAATCAATGGTAGCGTACGTTAACATGTCGGCCGGAGGTGGCATTTGTTTATGGCCAGTCACCAAAGCAAACAATAAGACAGTTAAAACCAAGTTAATTAAAACCCTACCTAATTAATCAGTAAATAATCATTTTACTTCGGATAATTAATCTCCTCCCTCCCCATAGGCAATTATCTTCCATGCACCTACGCAAACGGCTACAAATTAACAATATAAAGCCCTTAAATGTTTAAAGCTTTGTAATTAGGTTCGATTTGGCAGCGACTTGTACGTATGCCCAAATTTTCCCAACAACTCTTCCTACAAAATTTCCACTTTAATATTTATATCAATCTTTATATATATACCCGTCACACTTTTTCTCTTAGTATATACTGCTCGATCGCCCAATTCTATAACCTCAACACTGATATAGCTAGCTAAAATGGAAGCCCTACCGATTCTCTCCGCCCTATTTGCTGCCACATCCGTATACCTCTTCTGGTTCTACCTCTTGGCTAGAAAACTCACCGGCCCGAGCGTCTGGCCAGTTGTGGGCAGCCTTCCGTTTCTCTACTCAAATCGGAAGCAAATCCACGATTGGATCACGAGCAACCTCCGCGCCACTGGCGGTTCCGCCACGTACCAAACATGCACGCTCGCTCTCCCTTTCCTGGCTCGCAAGCAAGGGTTGTACACCGTGACAAGCAACCCTAAAAACATCGAGCATATTCTCCGTACCCGGTTCGATAATTATCCCAAGGGCCCGACGTGGCAGGCAGCTTTTCATGACCTTTTGGGAGAAGGGATATTCAACAGCGACGGAGAGACGTGGCTGATACAGAGGAAGACGGCTGCTTTGGAGTTCACGACGCGGACGTTGAGGCAGGCCATGGCTCGGTGGGTCAACCGGACGATCAGGAACCGGCTTTGGTGCATTTTGGATAAGGCGGCGAGAGATCACATCGCGGTGGACTTGCAGGACCTTTTGCTTCGCTTGACATTCGACAACATTTGTGGACTCACATTCGGTAATGTTCAAAATTAACTCTCAAAATTTATTAAAAATGTAATTTAAAAAAATAACTTAAATTGGGCCTCGTTTGGCAGCTCGGACTGTACTGACTATTTCTGTCGGATAGGATAAATAGCCACCGGATAGTACTGACTAAATTAGTCGGGTGTTTGGTGCAGTATCGGACTAGTGACCGTATTATTTATACTGTGTTTGATATTATACTAGATAGGAGGCATCAAACTTTAAAAAAAAAAAAAAAATTAAAATGAAATCATTTTTTTGTTCCCAGGTCTCTCCGCACCCCCCAAACACCCTCCCTCTTTCTCCCTTCTTCTTCCCCGACGATAGAAGAATCCCAAATAATTGTTCCCCAGCTCTCTCCGCCACACCCCCCCAAACTCCCTCCCTTTCTCTCCCATATTCTTCTTCCCCGACTAAATAATCCGGACGTTTTGGTTGGTTTTATTAAGCGGGTGTATACCGTATTATCCTATCCGACCGGTTAAATTAATCCGGTGCTTATTTAGCACGAGTGAACGCCAAACACCTGGGTCCGTATAACTAATCCTATCCGATCTGCCAAACACTTTTCACCTCCCTGTTTCCCGTAAATATTATCCTGGTCCTTATACTTTTGATATTCAAAATTGTATCTACGTGCTCGACAAATTTATTGAAATGATAAAATTTGGCAAATTAACCAAATGGTCTAAATGTTTCTAACTATAAGATGAGATTGAAAATGTTTAATTTGTCGGGACCAAAATGCAAAATTATTTAAATCTAAGTTCAAAAAGGTAAATTTGTAAAACTGTGCATGGTAGTTATTATAGTTATTACGTGGCGATATTCAAACTAACATTTTCCCACCAGGCAAGGACCCGGAAACGCTGTCGCCGGAGCTATCCGACAACCCATTTGCAAAGGCATTCGACAACGCCACTGAAGCCACCCTCCAGCGCCTCCTCTACCCCGCTTTCCTATGGAGAATCCAGAAGTTCTTCGGTCTCGGAGCCGAGCGACAGCTGGAGAAGAGCCTCAAAATCGTTGGGGACTACATGAACGACGCCGTCGCCGCCCGCAAGTTGACACCGTCCGACGACCTCATCTCCCGCTTCATGAACAAGCGCGACGTCGACGGCAACCCATTCCCAAGCGCCGTCCTCCAGCGCATCGCTCTTAACTTCGTCCTCGCCGGCCGCGACACGTCGTCGGTGGCGCTCAGCTGGTTCTTCCACCTCATCATGGAAAATCCCCACATCGAGGAGAAAATCATCGCCGAGATCTCGACGGTGCTGAAACAGACACGTGGTGATGATCCGCGGCTATGGACGGAGGAGCCCTTGGTGTTCGACGAGGCGGATAAATTGGTTTACTTGAAGGCGGCGCTGGCTGAGACTTTACGACTATACCCCTCCGTGCCGGAGGATTTCAAGTACGTCGTGAAAGACGACGTTCTGCCTGACGGGACTTTCGTGCCGGCCGGTTCGACGGTGACGTATTCGATTTACTCGGTGGGGAGGATGAAGAGCATTTGGGGGGAGGATTGCATGGAGTTTAAACCGGAACGGTGGATGTCGGCCGACGGGAACCGGTTCGAACCGCCCCAGGACGGTTACAAGTTCGTGGCTTTCAATGCTGGACCGAGGACTTGTTTGGGGAAGGACTTGGCTTACCTGCAGATGAAATCGGTGGTTTCTGCCGTGCTTTTGCGTTACCGGCTGTCTCCGGTTCCCGGTTTCCGAGCACAGCAGAAGATGTCGCTCACACTCTTCATGAAGAACGGGCTTCAGGTGCATTTGCATCCACGTAAGCTTGGTGGTGGGCCAGGTTCTGTGGCTGCCACCTCAGCATAGGCAGAGGTATTTTCGGGATTGTTGGCATGTGTGGGAAGAAATTTTTTAATATACTGAAAACACAGAGCGATATATCATATATTATTTTGCAAGTAGGAGAAGTTTCTTTTCGCTTGTATAATAATGTATAATGTATGTGTTCGTGTTCTAGACACACTAAAAATCTCACAGGGGTGGTGGGGATACAGAAGTCATTTAATTTGTTTTACTTTTAAAATGTATACTGTTGTCAAATGTTGTTGGTTTTTATTGGGTGGGTGGGTTAAGTAAAAAAGTGGGTGAGTGAGGGTTGCTCATCTAAGTTGGAAGATTTGATGATGTCTTTATGTTGTTAATTATATTCCATTTCATTTGATGTGGGTTTTTTTAATTAATACTTTTATCAATAAAATATAATTAATACTCTTCAAGCTTGTTCTATGTACGTAGTAGCTAAACTAGATTAGCAAATTTTAAATAAGTAGCATAACTGTGAAATTTTTGTTTGCACAAAGGATACTATGTAGGGAGAGTCGAACACAAAATCTTAGGTGCAATGATAAATTGGTCGTATTACTTTAGTTTTAGGTTTTGATTTATGTCTCAACCTAATCATTCTCTTCTTGTTTTGACAAACATTTATTGGAACCTATAATCTTGATATAGTATAACTATGTGTATTACGTGTCAATAATAGTTAATCGGATTGTTGAGTACAAATCTTATAGAAGTGAGACTTGTTTCCGTAAGTGAATATTAACAAAGCAGTTGTAGCTAACCAACTTGTAGGAGAGACACCTTCAAGTTAGACACACTTTTTTTGCTCATTCGGCATTTTCTTTTTTCTTTTTTTGGGTGGTTAAATCATTCAACATAATTCGGACATTGTTTTCGAATTCAATCAAACATCAAACGAGCCCATACCAACACACATTTTGATTGGAAGTGTTTTTAAGCGCTTTTGGTTAAATTATTTTTGGGTTCTCAAAGCATTTGAAGTGCTTTCTGCAAGCAGTAGCGAAACTACGTGAGAGCGAGAAGTGGCAGCCGCCACTCCCCTCACCGGAAAACACGCTAGGAGCGCTGATTGAGCCCCTTCGCTCTCGTCGAAATTCATGGCACCTGTAAAAATTGGTTTTGGTCGATGCACCGTCTTGGTCGAATTTGTAGAGAAAGGGCGATAGTTTGGTTGGATTTGCAGAGAATGTGGCTTTAGGACCTTACTCGTCACCACAAACATCACCAGGTTAAGATGAAATGGCGAAGTGATGATGACTGGTCACAATCATCGCCGTCGTCCATAATGGAGGACAACGATCACAGTCTCTATAGAAAAAAGCGATTGGTGGGTCGCATGAAATAGGGATTGGGTCACCGGGAAGAGAGGAGTTGCGGGTGCGTCACCGGAGATAAGAGGGGATTCAATGTTCGATGAGGGAGACGAAGAATGTTTGGTTTGCAGAATAGGGGATGTTTGGTTGTATGGTTAAGGACTTGAAAATAGACATGTGTCTTTATTTTATTGGTCTATTAGGAGGTCAGTAAATGTCAGTACCAAGTATTATTCTTTTTTTGTGGTTTATTAACCCATTTCTCTCCTTTTTTATTTATTTTTTATTCTTGTATGTATTTTTATTTTGTCTTTTAAGATTCCCAACGTATTTATCTTAAACTCTCATATTATTTATAAATATTGTATTAATTTTTAAAAACAATGTAAATATAGTTTAATGCTTATTTTATGATAATTTAAAGAGAACTTTAACAAAAAACTCCAGGTATTATTTACTTTAACGAAAAATTACATTTTTACACTAAAAAATCAATCATTGTACTATTCACTTTAACATTTATTTTGTCCTTATCGTTAAAACTCAAAATTTTCAAAACATTTTCATTAGTTTTTCTTAATTTAAATCCATCTAGGCTCCTGCCTAGATCTCACTTAGGCACCTAGCTGCTAGGTCCCAATCTGTTTTTAGACTGGTGCCTAACATTTTTTAGGATCTAATCCTAGCCAATTTAAGCTTCTTACATTGGCTCTGAAATTAGTGCTTACAACCGCTGTGGTGGAGAGACTATTTTCTGCTATGAATATTGACTCAAAACTTTGCACTCTCCAATATAAAAGCAATCGCTTCGATTGAACCTTGTACTCTTTTGAATTTCGCCCCTCCCCTCGGCAAATCATGGCTTCGCCACTGTTTGCAAGAAACACCATTGCAGGAAGCACTTTAAGTGTTTTTTTTTTAGGATTCACTTGTATTTTTACTAAGGACTGGTTCTAAAAGTACTAATGAAGAAAGTGCTTTCAACAATTTTACAAGCACATTCAAACTTCAATGTCTAAGAATGAAGCGTAGTAGTTAAAAAAGGGTATATTAATGGGAAATGCATGTACATACAAATTACAATATACAACATTTACAGAAAATGGCTGTGTTGGGGGTTCATTTAATTTTACCATATATTCAGTATTCATGAAAATTTTGTATGAAATGCAGCCGGTTTATGAAACTTCAAATGTTGCAGGGAAGAACTAGCTAGCACCTCACTCTTTCGATTTCAAGCTTCCAGTTCGACGTCAAAATCTTTGTAACAGTTCTTCTGCAAGTCCAAGACTATCAATAAAATGATACTGCTTTCCTTCCAACTTCAATTTCTTGGCATTTTTGCTACCTCTCTCCTCCAATATAACTCTGAACTATAAAAGCTCAGGAATGAAGTGCCAGCGATGATTAAGAATCAAGTTATCTGTGAACTAATCTATGATCTTTTCGCCAGTTGAGAACAGATTCCAAACAACAGTTCCGACCAGGTAAAGGCCTACCGAAACCTTGAATACATCATCCCAAGAACCTGAAAAATATCAAAGTGGAGAGGGAGGGGTGTTAGAATCAGCTTGTTGCCAATGGATTACAACTTGATGTCCTCGAGGCCAACAAATTCGGGCAATTTGATTTCCGCTAACGCGTGAAATGCAAACTAAAATTTGCAATAAATGGAGACTGACCGTGTTGTAAAATGTAACCAGTGGATGCCGTTCCAAAGACACCTGCCAGCACTCCGGCTGTGTTTGACATACCAAGCAATACCCCCTGAGAAACAGTTGGAACAAAGATCATTAGAACCACAGTTTTCTCCTACTCTTCACTCTGAGATACAATAATACAATACTACAAATCCAAATAGCACACAATTGCCAATTGACTGATAGGCTTATGTTGGAACTCGGTAGATGTTTGATTTATGGTTCTAACAACAGTAGAAACTGGCACGGGCAAGACAAAACCAAAAACTAAACCAATACTTACAGAATATCGTGGAGCGATATCTTGATGGTTTGAATATAGACCAGATTGCGAGAATGCATCAGTTCCCTATTTAAGCAAAAGAAACAAAACAAGATAAGGCACATGATAGCTAATTATTGAATGAACAACAAAATATTAAGCAATTGTACCAAGCTTTGAAACGAAGCATACCTGACTGCATGCCATGCATAGAACAGCCATTGCAGGAGAATTAATATGGCTCAACTGTGTTAGGAAGAAAGCAGGGCCTAGAAACCCAATTGTTTGCATAATCTGCGATGGATGATATAGATAAGTAACGCGACAGCTGAACTAGAAAATGTGATTTCTATCTCGGAAAACTGTTCCCCAAATAATGTTTGGTTTAGATTAGAAAAGATGATGAAATATGATACCTTCCGAACCCTTGTCACAGAGAAGCCCTTGCTGACAAGAGTGTCTGCAATCCACCCTCCAAGATTTGCAGAAAATGCCATTGTTAGCCAGGGCAGGACGCAGAATAGCCCTGATTCGGTAAGATTGAACTTCAGTACCTAATGGTTGGATCAATGGTAAAATCAGAATTCAACTTGCAATTTCAGGCCTGATTGAACACTTTGCCACTTATGCAGCAACAAGCATTAACCAATTTTGTAGTACCGTCTACTTTGGCAAAGCCACAAGATAGTTAATTTTTATACTAGAAGGAAAACTATGCGGCATCAAACTAGGGTAACAAATGCAAGAAATGATGACTTACTTGGTTATAGTAAGTTGGCATCCATGTGAGAAGAATAAATGTTCCCCAATTGTGGCAGAAGTGAGACACTATCAGGGCCCAAACAGGTGCTTTGGACAAAATCAATTTCCAAGGAATCTGTTTAACAGGTTCCTTGGAAATACTACTTGCAAGAATAAGTTTCTTCTCTGCTGGTCGCAGCTCAGGATCCTCGAGAGGTGAACTGTGTGCCTACATTAACAGCCCCATGAAAAAAAAAAAAATTCAAATATAGAACTTACACATCAGTAAAGAAAAAAAAAATTAAGGACATTGCTTAAAATACCAAACTTACAGCGAAAAGTTGTGCCTTAGGTTGCAAGTAACATGTTTCTTGAAAAAGAAATACTAATCTGAGAGGGGTTAAAAGTCAATCACCTTACTTAGCCATAGAGCGAACCAGACCGTCCCCAGAGAACCAAAGGAGTAAAAGACTGATGGCCATCCAAACTGATGTATTAGAAATGGTGAAAAGGCCAAGCCGGTGACTGATCCAAGATACATTCCACTGTAAACCAGAGCCAAAGATCTACTTCTCTCTGCTACAGGAATCCATTTCGACAGTATATTATTCATTGCAGGCATAGCAACACCCTGAAAAGAAAAGCAGACTAAGTGAATAGTAATTAGTAAAAGTTAACGAATAACCATAGTGATTAGTATTATCAAAAGTTGACAAATAATCATAGTAACTAGTGATCGATAAACAACCTATTTCCTACAGATTACTGATAAATTATAGAAGACCAACCTCACCAATCCCCATGAATGCACGAACAACGAGTAGGAAAGGCAATCCAACTTTAGCGGCAACAGGAGTGAGAATAGTAGCAATGGACCACCAAATGACTCCAAATGCCAATACTTGCTTCCCACCTACTGTGTCTGCCCATATTCCACCAGCAATCTGCCACTCACAGTCATAAGTTAACCCAAAAAAAAAAGGGATAAAACATCAAGTGTTAACTCCCGAGGGAGGGCGTACTATAGATTAGATTACATAAGTCCAGAATCTGATTCCCTCTAACGTAACTAAAAGAAAAACCAAAAAGTTTCTCACAAGCTATACTTTTGAATCTTTGATGGAACATCAGGAATGTGTCATCGATGTTACAGGACAAAAGGGCAATGGGCTTAATTTTGTTTGAAAACACGATATTCTGAACCAGTCTAATCTACGAAAAAAGGGATTTGACAAACTCTAGTAAACTCGGTTGACCCAATCACATACAAACTTAAAAAATGTGATGTAATTACTAACTAGAAGAAGTGCATAAATGTAATTAACCTGAGTTAGGAGGTATCCCCAGAAGAAAGAAGACTGTATCAAACCAACTGTTGCTGGGTTCCAATTGTACTCTGCTGACATGGGTAGAATTGCAATGCTCATATTTACCTGCCACAGTTCACAAAAAATAACTTTTTACTGCTGTAATTAACTTCCACCTTCCATTTTTAATTACCATTTCCAAATTGCATAACCATTAAAGCTTCAAGCTTACTCTGTCCATGTTGCAGAGAAGGAAAGCCGAAAAGCACAAAACGACAATGACCCATCGTTTCGGAAAATCTTGTAACCACGAAACCTCCGCCGCGGACTCCACCTCCAAATCTTCCTTCCTCGAAACGACATCGTCCAACCCCTTCTCGAACTTATCCACCGATTTAACATCCGCAAACACTTTCCCGCTCCTCCGGTTACCACCGCCGCCGCGCGAAACGCGTGCGAAACAGCAGTACTGCTCACGGTTCCGAATCCACACGCGTAACCGAAACGGCGGTTGGTGTCTCGGGTGATCGGCGCCGAAACTTCTCTTGGTGGCCGAAATATCGGGCAGGACGATGTTGGGTTTCGGAGAGAAGGAGTAAAGAAGCGCTCTGGGATTCATGGTTTCTAGAGCATGAAACGACTCACCGAGTCGCTGAGTCAGTGTACCGAGTTCCCAGCTTCGCAGGGAGCTAGACGCATGCTATAAGGTCGGAGGAAGATTTTTGGAGAGAGGAACTGTGGAAGGATATTTATCTGCACTGGCTGTGGTTAGAACACGTGGCGGTTGCACAGAAGGGATTTGGATTGTTAGGGGTAAGGGTAGGAGGCTGACGGTTTTTTTCCGCTTTGTTTTGGGTTGGCGGGTAGTTAACTGTAAATTGAATTCCAATTGTTATTTAATGCTTCTGCAAAATGGACTGGGCTGTGCCAATTGAAAAGGTTTAGGCTTGGGCTTCTATTTCAAAACTAAAGGGGCTGCTCTTATGAGGTCTAGAAAAATGTTTTATTTTTGTTTTTATTTACAATTAATCGTGTTTCTAACTTAAAAATGTTCATGGGTTATGGAAGCGTATTTTGGAGAACCACATGCCATATGCTTATTTAAAAAGAATTTTCAAGTGGATTTTTTGTAAAACAATTGAATTTTTAATAAATCTATTCCCATATGTGGTATGATATTTTTTTTTTACATAATGTGTATAAACAGAGAAATGAATATATCTAACAATATGCAAGATTCTCTTACCGTGACTCCAAAATCAGTCCAATCTTTTTTTCATGAATGATCTTAATTGGATTTTTTCTCTAAGTGTCCCTCTAAAATAACTATGATAACACTTGTGTCCCAATGAAATTTGTTCTCTTGGGTCACTCACCCATCATACCTTGCACAAGAAAATGCCTAAACTGCACATAATCTGCCCTCCTCGTCCCATACCCTTCTCATCCCCTCCTATTTATGTGGTCACGGTTAAGCCATGTCAACATTTTATATTCTCATTGTTTTTTGTCTTATTATTTCTATATAAAAAAAAATCAATATAAAATGTTGACGTGACTTAACCGTGACCACAGAAATAAGAGGGTATGGGATGGGTAGGGCAGACAATCCAGGTCCAAGGTGGATATAAGTGACGCGACAGTGATTTGGAACGTGGACCAAAGCCAAACGGATTGCACACCGGTTTTTTTTTTATGTCTTTTAATCTTTAAATTTTATCTTTTATTTTTTATTTAGTTTTACAAGGGAGAGTACTACTCTAATTTACACTAGTTGGAGGGACACGATGAGGAGGTAGATTTGAATTTGAAATGTGGTGCGCTTAAAAGAACTGTCCTAATCGAGGGATAATTTTACCACTTGCCTAATTTTCTTTAATCTAAATACAGTTAAGAGTGTAATTAAGTTAATATTGAATATATTTTCAAGAGAGCGCATGCACGTAAACGGAATTTGCTTTACTCTCACATTCAAGTTTATGCAATATAAGATTTTAAGTTTTCCTCAGCTGACTTGATAAGTCCATGGTAACTTCATAAGAATTGGATCTCAAGGATCAAATGAGTTTCTGTGCCTCTATGTACAAATCTTTTGGTAGGTGTTCTTAACAGATCGAACATTTAGGATTTAAGATCTGTTCAATTCTTTCGGCCTGATAATGATACCTTTAATGATAAGCCCACTTTTGGAGGGCTTGTCATGATTATAAAGATCAATGATCACTTCTCCAGTTTCTCCTGCCATGGACTGAAAGCTGCCACCATTAAGCTCCATCCACAGTCCTCTCGGCTTCTTGAGGAGACTATATCGGCGCTTCTTTTCTGTTCCGCCCTGCCCTGGGAGATTGATTTTGAGTGTTACAGGGAGTTCCCATCCGGATGCTCCATTTGTTAATTTAACCATGCAGGCAATCTCACAAACAACTCCTGATGAGAGCGCTGACATCTTGAACCATCCTCGGACATCTAGGTCGCGTACGCCCGTTAGTTTGGCTACCTCAATGTCATCCCTGTGAATCAAGGACGTAAAAATTCTCTATTTCATATTGAAAACTGCAGGCATCTAGAAGACATGAGTTAAATTCCGCTTGAGAAATTAGCCATACCCGGTCTCTTTATAACAATTCCAAAAACAGTGTGGAGGACCCTCCAAGTGATAGCTAAAGACCTTGCGTATAACATCATGCATTTGTAGCCAGAGTGCTACATCAGTCTAGCATTTATGTTAATATAGATACATACATAAAATCTGTGCCGAATGCCGCCGGCACGGAATGTCATTTTAGTATTCATTCTCCCCTATGCATACATATATACAAAAACTAATAAGCATGTAGTTTATTTTCTTTTGATATGTTTTAGCTTTGATTTTTTCATCTTTGTATGACTCATCTTGATCGATGTTAGCTGAGTTTGTTATGCGTTGTTAACTCAATCCTTGACAGCGCAATAGTAGAATGGATGTCTAACAGAGAGGAGATATTTGGTTCCCGAAGGTTGTGGTCCGAAAGACTCAAAACCCATTCCTTCACTTACAGTTTAATCATTTGAGTCAGCAGGGCTACTCACTTATATGGTCCAGATCTGTCCGCACACGGTGGCTACTAAGTGTGAGAGATGGTGTTAGGTAGGCTTGGCAAATTGGTCATGTTTGTAGTTTTTTTGAGTCATATCCGTTATCTTAACCCTTCGTGTCGTGTCAAACTCGTTAAGATAACAAGTTTTTGACGGATGACCCAATAATAATCCGATTCGTTAATAGGGCACGTCGAATTAACTTGTCATGCAAGAAATTGATTAAGAAAGATATTGTCTAGAAAGCATATCTGAATCATTCTTTTCTATTTATAACTTGCGGAAATGCCATTAAGCAAAGACTAACATCCTGACCTTCCACATATTTCTAGTTGTTGGTGAAGGATGCGTTCGCACTATACTCGTTAAGATAACAAGTTTTTGACGGATAACCTAACAACGATCCGATTTGTTAACAGGTCATGCCGGATTAACAGGTCATGCAAGAAATTGATTAAGAAAGATATTGTCTAGAAAGCATATCTGAATCATTCTTTTCTATTTATAACCTGCGGAAATGCCATTAATCAAAGATTATTATTGTGAAAAGATTAAAAGTAGAAATATAAAATAATAATAACTTCAGGCTTCAAACTTGAAATCAGACTGACCATTTACTTGGAAGTCCCGGAATTCTCCATTTGTTGAATCTTCCATGGTTAAGTTGTTATGTTGTTTAACCCACAGTGCAAGAGTAAAGAACCTCTTCGTCCTGGCTTCTTAAAACATACCAGTTTAGGAGGAACGACTAACATCCTGACCTTCCACATATTTCTAGTTGCTGGTGAAAGATGCGTTCGCACCATATTCTTTGAGTGCTGCATCTGGAATTGGTTGGTTTTTTTTATGCTTTTGAGTGTTTTAAGAGCATCTCCATGGGACGAAGTTAGAAGCAAGGAAAAATTCCTCACTTCCGCACCAAGGACAACTTTCCTTGCAGAAACGTTGATATTTTCTTGTGAGCTACGTTTTTTGTGAATTTCTAGGGTTCTATCTCGGAAGAGCTGCTTACCATGACATTCTAATTATTCTTTGGGAAGTTCGATGACAGAGAGAGGACGGGAATTTGTTCTCCTCTCCGCTTGAGTCATTCCTTGATTTTTCTGTATGTTCAAGTATTCTAAGTTCTTTGAGTGTTGTCAAGTATTCTTCTGGTGCTGCTCAAGCCTTCCAATCTTTTCAACCGAAGGAAAGTATCAACTTGTTCCAGAATTTAAGCGTCACATGCCTCGGCTATATATATTGCTCTCTTCAAAGCATCATCCATTAATTCAAGAAACACAGCCGGATTGTCTCTCCAGACTCCAAATCACACTACATTTATGTTTCCTTTCTTTCACCCTTGTTTCTTCTTGTCCATTTGTTGTTTTCGGCTTTCCATTTTAATTCGGAAGAAAATAACAACATGGCTGACTTGATTATCAGCCTTGCAAGTCCTATTGTAGAGATTGCAATGAAGAAATTGGCTAATGCTGCTACTAATGAATTCGTCAATATCGAGGATGAGGTAGAGAGGCTGAAACGTACTTTTATGGAAATTCAAGATTTGCTTAAAATTTTGGAAGGAAATCATCAGATGAATGCTTCTACTCCTCATGCCCCGAAGAATTGGCTCGAAAGGCTACGAGCACCATCTTATGATATTGAGGATTTGATCGACTGTTGGACAGCAGAATGTGAACGGTGGAAGATGAAGAAGCAGCAGCAGCAGCAGGTACAAAAATTCCATCTTCCGTTTTGTGCTTTTAAGTTTCTCTTTCTGCATCGTGTATTGTCTAAGTATGAGAGAAATTACATCAAGAATACATGAGATTAAACAAGATGGACAATTCTATAGAAAAATGATAGGAAGTGATCAAATTCATTCAAAAACACAAGAAAAAACACGGGAAACTGGGTCCATCCCAGACAGTTCAGTTGTTAGTAGGGAAGAGAAAAAAAAGACCATCATAGAACAGCTGATAACAGATAAAGAAGCCAGTTTTTCATGTATTCCCCTGTCGATCCCAACTCTCCCATCTTCTTCAAACTACATATCTCGTTTGAAGATGCCTGTTCCCTCGAGTTGAACCAACTACCTTCCCCCAATGATCTCAACCCTCTCAACTCGGGCGAACTAGAAATCCTTCGTGGTCTCTACTACAACTACTTTGAACGATTACAAACCCGTACTGAGAATACTGACTTTACCTCTCTCTCCTTGGACCAACTACAAACTCGCATTCGTGAACTTCTGGCTCGGAAACGATTTTTACTTGTTCTAGACGACCTGTGGAATCGTGAAGAATTGCAGCAACTAGTAGATGTCTTAAATGTGGGGGGCAACGGAAGTAAGGTTCTGGTGACTAGTCGGCAGGAAAATGTTACTAGTATTATGGATTCAGAGTCACCCCATTCTCTGAAATGTTTGGGTGATGATGAGTCATGGTCGTTGTTTAAAAAATTGGCACCCAAAGAAGATAGTAACTTGAGCGATAGCGAACGTTGGGAGTTTGAAAATTGGGGAAGGGAAATTGTACGTATGTGTCAGGGTCTTCCTTTGGCTATAAAACAAACGGCAGGTCTGTTACGTGGGAAAAACTTGAAAGAATGGGAAAATGTTGCCAAAAGTCAAACATGGAAAGCACGAGCAGAAGATGATACTGGAGTACGGCCTGCTCTTAGACTGAGTTATAATCACCTGCCCTCACCAGATCACAAGCAGTGCTTTTCGTTGTGTTCCCTGTTTCCGAAATCATATCTCTATGAGAAGGATGAGTTGGTCAAGTTATGGATGGAAGAAGGATTTATATAACCACCTGAGAACGGAGTGCAAGGGAGGATAGAAGACATCGGAAGTCGATACTTTGAGGAGCTGTCAGACAGGTTCTTCTTCGAATGCTCAACTGAAGACAAGACAAAGTATAGGATGCATGATCTTATCCATGATCTGGCACTTTCAGTTTCCAGTCCCTTTTGTTGCCAAGTGAATGATATGAAACATTTTGATGAAAAATCTCGTCATGTATCACTGCTTTCAGAACAAGTTGAGAAGCCTGCAATAGAGATCGCCAACAAATCGAAGAAGCTGCGCACACTTTTACTTCCAGTTCAACACTTGCAACTGAGAGCCTTTGGGAAAGGACAAGGTGAGATAATTCACTCACTTACATATATGCGTGTGCTAGACCCGAGTTCAAGCACAGTTGTCACACTGTCAGATTCAATTGGGAGGTTGAAGCTCTTGCGCTACCTCGATTTATCGGCAACTGAAATCAGAAAGCTCCCTGACTCGGTATGCAACCTCTTCAATTTGGAGACGTTGAAACTTTTGCGTTGTCCTTGGATTTTCAATTTGCCCAAGAACTTCAAAACTCTTGTCAACCTGAGACATCTGGAGCTAGATGAAATTTTCTGGTACAAGGCCTTGATGTTGCCACGAAGCATGGGGTGTCTAACCAGTCTGCACAACTTGCACAAATTTCCGGTTTGTTTTTTGTTTTTTTTTTCCTTCAAATATATTTATATTTTGATTTTTCCAATCCTTTTCTTGTTGTTGAGCGGGGTCATACGTCTATCTTACAAAATATATATATATATATATATATATATATATATATTCAGGTTAGCCGCGAAACAGGAAACAAACTTGAAGAATTGAATAACATGGTGTACCTTAGAGGAACGTTGCACATGTCAAAGCTGGAAAAGGGTGGGCTACCAACCTCCCTCCTGCATCTCTCTATCCAACGCTGTGCCTCGCTGATAGAACAATGCGGGAAGGAAGGCAGTGATTGGCCCAAGATCAAACATATCCCTGATCTGGAAATGGGGATGCCATCCACCGAAACTGCAACCTCATCACCATCTTCTTCTTCAGCAGCTTGGTACCATCTTGGTGGGAGCTGCGCTTGCAGAGGTATGTTTAGGAATTTGAATTTAATTTATTGTCTGCCATACTCTAGTCGCAAGTCAGTTGTTTATGTGTTTTGGTTTGTATCCAGCTTATGTGGTAGACCAAAACGTACCATACAAGTTTTCATGTTTGGAAATTCCCATTTGGGAAGGAGAATCGATTTCATAACAACTCCGAGGATTAAGATGTGTACGTGTTTGAATTTGCAGGACAAGCTTCAAAAGGAAAAATGGTTGCAGAATGATGCCAAGCTTCTCGCAATGCAGGACAAGTTCGTACAGTATTCCGTTCATCTCTATTAGGCAATCATTAGCTCGTAGCTTGAGATATATTTCATGCATGCTTAACACATATGCATCTCAAGCAAAGTACTATAATCAACCAATTATGTTAAAGGCTCTATATGATTGACTTGCAGAGGGATCTGAAGCTGGACGGAAAGCCTTGAGACGACGTGTTTCTGGAATCCAGCATGATGGTGAAAATCAAAGTGTACGCAGCCAGTTGACGAGAGAGACAATGCATTGCATTCTAAATCTATAACCTAAGTTGTTTAGTTTCTATACAATAAGCAGCCTTCCTCCATCTTCCTCCACCTATGTTGGAAGGGAAGACTGCCCGATGAATTTATGATTCAAAGTCATATGTACATACAAATTATTACAAAACAGAATGGTAATAATTCAAACCCGGGTTTCATATTACTTAAGGCACAAGGAATATCTTACGAAAAAACGCATATAACAGGTGTGTACAGGCAGAGAATCAAATACAACGAATTCCCGTTTATGATGAATAATATCATCACCAATACTACAATTAGTAGTATTGGTAAGGGATCCAACCGAAGAAAAAGACGATCATCATCCTTAACTCGGAGATGATACTGCATATGTAGCGATCATCTCCGTGACACGCCCTGGCCCCGATGTCCAATGGACGTCCCGAGGTATGCCGGCCATCACCTGGATGGGTGACAAAGCCATAATATGCATAAAAACATGACTAAAGTTATCAATCAATAAAATCTATCGAAAATTCCGCAGAACTTCAACTAAAATTGGGATATGCCCAAATTTAAAACACTTTGCACATGACCACAAATATTCCAACAAACGCGTATAACAGGTATAGGTATGTACAGGCAGAGAATCAAATACAACACATTTCGTTGTCGTTAAAGCTTGAAGCTTTAAGCTTACTCTGTCCATGTTGCGCAGAAGGAAGTCCGAAAAGCACAAAACGACAATGACCCATCGTTTCGGAAACTCTTGTAACCACGAAACCTCCGCCGCGGACTCCACCTCCAAATCCTCCTTCCCCGAGACGACATCGTTCAGCTCCTTCTCGAACTTATCCACCGGTTTAACATCCGCAAACACTTTCCGCTCCTCCGATTACAGCCGCCGCCCGCAACGCGTACGAAGCAGCAGTTCTGCCCACGGTTCCGAATCCCCCCGCGAAACCGAACCGGCGTTTGGGGTCTTGGGTGATCGGCGCCGAAACTTCTCTTAGTGGCCGAAATATCGGGCGGGACGATGTTGGGTTTCGGAGAGGAGGAGTAAAGAAGCGCTCCGTGGTTCATGGTTTCCAGAGCATGAAACGACTCGCTGAGTCGCTGAGTTGCTGAGTCGCTGAGTCAGTGTAACGAGTTCCCAGCTTCGCAGGGAGCGAGACGGATATGCTATAAGGTCGGGGAAGATTCTCGGAGAGAGGAACTGTTGAGGGAGGAATATTTATCTGCACTGGCTGTGGTTAGAACACGTGGTGGTCGCACGGAAGGGACTTGGATAGTTAGGGGTAAGGGTAGGAGGTGGACGGTTTTTTCCGTTTTGTTTTGGGTTGGTGGGTAATTAACTGATTGAATGATAATTGTTATTTAATTCTTTTTCTAAACGGACTGGGCTGTGCCAATTTAAAAGTTTTGGGCTTGGTCTTTAAAAGCTAAAGAGGCTGCTCTCAAGATAAATCCAATTTAAAATGTTTGGGCTTGGGCCTGCTGATCATTAGTAATGTATCAAGCAATTGATGGTGAAAGCTCGTTTTCTTGATCACTTGGTTGTCCGTTTTTGAATTTGATATTAAACATTGAAAAAATATTTATTTGGTCGTCCAAGTACAATTCGCATAGTCAAGCAATTAGTGGTGCAAGCTCGTTCTTGGGCCCTTGGTTTCCTCAAGGTTTAAACCGTAGTCGTACTGTTGGTTGCAATGATGGGCTCACAAACTTCAATTCGAAAGCATAATCTTGCGTACAATCGGGAATATTCAAATGGCGCTTATCACGTGAAAAGTAGTGAATTCATGCCCCTAGGCATTACTTAATAACATTTTTTTGTATACACAATCAGATTGTTTTTCAATACCATTGTAGTGTGCACGTCAAGTGTTATACATGTTAAGGAAAAGAAAGTTAGAGCTATTAAACATTTCCCATCCATCCAAACATATATATAGCAGCAAATCTGTGACATCACATTTTTTACGTAATGTGCATAATACAAAAAGAGAGAGAGATATATATATATATATATATCTTGTTGTATGCAAGATTCTCTTACAGTGACTCTAAAATCAGTCCAATCTTTATTTCACGAACGATCTTATTTGAATTTTTTATTTCTTTATTGTCCCTTTAAAATAACTTTCATAACACTTGTGTCCCTTTGAAATTTGTTCTCTTGGGTCACTCAGCCATCATACCTTGCACAAGAAGATGCCTAAACTGCACATAGTGTCCACAGTTATTATACAAGTAATCGCAATGATGATTATAACGTGGATGGTACCAAAACGCTTTGTAGTTCAGTCATGTCAAGCAATTGGAGTTTCAGATCGAACCACTTTTTTCTGTTTTTTTCTATAGAAAATGAAGACTTATTGCTAAAGACTCGTTCAGTTTTCGACATAAGACTTTTCATCTTTGATCCCACCACAACGAAAGAAGAAATATTAAATGAATTACGCAGCCAACATGCATCAACCCCTCACGTTTGTCTTCTTTCCTGTAGTAATTCATCTGATGAGTTCATGGCGCAATTTGAAATTAAACGTTGGGTTTCTGAAAGCTATCTTCTGTTGCAATCCTCGATCGCCTTGTATAACGATTGATCAATGGTTTTCGCGCTACGAGATTATGAGCTCATGGCAGGATGGATGTTATTGATATGATAAAGGATGGGGTAAAGTCCGAGCCTCGGATGACGGGGATTATAAATCATGGAAGCCTTCCGCGAGAGGGCCCTGAAGGAGAATTGGATTAATGAGAGGAAGAAGCCCCCTTAATCATGACAGTACGGCCTGAGATTGGAATGGGGGGAGTGCGTACTTTTATCAATTTATTTATCTTCGAAGCTTTATTTTATTAAAGTAATATTTTGATCATATACTAAACTATAGAGAAGGATATTCAAACTTGAATGTAGAAATGTGAGTACTTATATACTGCTCTAGCCGACTTAACCTTAATCATCTCAACAATCTTAAATGGTTATACAGGTTCCGAAGATATAAACAATACGCGTTTAGAACGATCACATAATTGTTAATTCATGATTATGATCCTAAATTCTGATTACACCACAATGAGAAAACAAGTGTCTTCACCAAATGAGGATAACACACACACACACACATATATATAGCCTCACTCACACTATATCATGATATGGTAGTTTATTTCAAAGCATGATTAACAAATAAAATGGTGGCCAATTAAAGCTGTGCCCTTTCCAAGTGACATCACATTATCACAGTACACATACATGGTCACCACCAAATGTAGAAATAAATAAGTAGAAGAATACACACCATGATTACCCACTAATCTAAAAGCAAATCGATGTCGGCAGCTTTCTCCTACTGACTGGGGCAAAGGAGAAAAGAAATAATACCTTATCAGTATAGATAAAAGATTTTCTTGGTGTGAAAATGAAAGCTTTACCAAAAGAGAAAAGCACCACAGCAGATGCTTCCTTTACTTCTTTTTCTTCCCCTTTAGTCTGCTTGTGTTTTCACTTCATCGAGTCAACAATATCAAGTCAAGCGCACTTGTTGGCCAATTCTTTTTTAATAGTTCGAGACTACTGAGTAGTTTGGAAAGAAAATGACAATGAAGTTTGACTCTAAGATGAAGGAAGAGGATCCTCTCTCTTGAGCTCAAGATGAAGATCCTCCTAATCACGAAATTCGGACTGTTCAAAATTAATCCAACAGTTCCAAATAGGGGATTCTCTAAAAGTTATAATAATTGCAACCATTGGATTAAAATTGAACGGTCCAGATTTCATGGTCAGGAGGATCCCCATCCTATGCTCAGGAGAGGATCCTCTTCCCACTGTAAGAGTTTGAACAATGAAAATTGTTTAAAAAGTTGGATTAGTGATAGGTTTTAGAAAGAGTTGTGATCTCAATTAGATTCAAGAAAGAATTTCAACTTTCTTTGGAGAGAGAAGTCTTTTTCTTCCAGTCCCGGATCATATTCCAGTGCGTTTAGAGATCCCATTGTATCTAAGAATTCTTGTGGTTCCGGAGGATCTAGCTACATGAGAACCAAGAAGGGAGAACTATATAAAGCAGGTTAACTTATGCGTTATGTGTGAAGGTTTACAAAAGTATATAAGGTGAGAAAAATTGTGTCATCTATCTATTGTCAATTAGTTTTTGAAAGGTGTAACCTCAATTTTTTTTTTTCAAATTTTCATAAAATTGAGGCTAAACATAGACCAATCGAAAATGTAATTTCCACTCTAAAAATCCCACAAATTAGTGTGATAAATTTTGTCCATAATTTCCCATCAACCTAGGGTCATTAGGTTAATTATGTGCCATTATTGGCTCATATTATAAGATAGGAGTGGGGTGTGTACCACTGTACTACCACAGACAAGGAGATTTCAACGCAATATTTTTCATCAGCCAAAGACGAATCATATTGGCCTACCAAAAACGAAAGCTACTACTAGACTTGTTCGTCAAGTGGGCCATGTGGCCCACATTAAACTATTATAAGGGTTGTAGAATCATGGAATCATAGAGTCCACAATGAAATAATGAAGACCGAGGCATATAGAAGAATCATAGAGGATAAATAAACCAATATATCACGAGATGTAGATTTCTACATTGTTTGATGAATCCATCGAAATCCATTCAGTTTTTTTTAGTTAGGAGAATTATTTTTTAAATGATTGAAATTGTTTTTAAAGAAAATATTTTTAAGTTCTAAAAACATTTGATGTGCTTTTCCAGAATTCACGTACGTTTTTACAAAGGATTAGTTCCAAAATATTTTCATCAAAAACGTTTTCAGTTATTTTAAAAACACTTTCAAACAAACAGTAGCTGATGCTTCTTTCAAGAAGCATTTTAAGTGTTTTTTTAGATTTCATTTGCATTTTTACTAAGGATTTGTTCTAAAAAAAAATTCACCAAAAATATTTTCAGTCATTATTTTAAAGCACTTCTAAACAAACCGTAAAACTTCACTTCAACCTTTATCTATGAGGGTTCCCAACTGCTAATCTGCTCTGCTTTTGTTACAAATTACTTGATGGACTAAGGTCTTTTTCTTCCTCTTTTCAGAGGATGGTCAAGAGCCAAACTCTTACGCAGAGGTAAGTAATAAACGGACGAAGCAACAGTGAGTCATCACAGCTATACTATTGCATACACATCAATACAGTGTGACACTATTCAGCTATGTGCGTACGTAGCTTATCGTGCATGTTTGGAACCAACTAGTGAAGAACTCGTACCATCATGTAAACTGTTTTTTGAGTGGTAAGATAAAGATTGTAATGCAGTTACGAAGTATTACCAGTTCACATTTTATAATACAAGTAGACGAGAAATTTTGTATTTTAGAGAATGATATAAAACATGTCTTAAGATCTATATGAATTGTAACCCTAGATTGCTACATTCACAAAATGTTGAGAGTGTTAATTTCCCTCAGTTGAATTAAATTAGGGAAATAATACTTTAAAATTTGATAACGTGGAGGTAGCTAGAGATACTGATTCCTGCTGATAACGAAAAAGTAAATCAGAGGCATATATGTCTCCAAAATGCATGGCCGCAGCACTCGAAAAATTGTAAAGTAGAATCGATTATGTACAGCACTAAAACCAATTTAACCCCTCGAAGTTTGGTTTCACTAACTTAATTTTACAAATTAAATTAGTTTCATGCATGTATTGTTGGAGATATTTTTTAGTGTGTCACGAATACGACAGTCTAGTACACTACGTACATATTATAATACAAGTGGTTGAATACTTAAAAAAGAATTTTTAACAAATTTTTAACATTCAAGTATCTAACCATTTGTATATGACACTTGGTGTATTAACACATGTTTCCTACACACTGAATTTTTTTTGTACTCTTGGGGGTCCTTCACACACAGTGTCATCCTAAATAAATGGATTTTTGTCGCATTACTCCTTTTCTTTAGTCATAAAAAATAAAAACCTACAATTTTAGACAAAATCATGTGTCATATTTGTTCATATCCTTCAATGAAAAAACAAACTAAACGGCAAGAGCAGGCCTTGGATTCTTTTTGAGAAATGGCCGCATGATAAACCCCATTTATCTAATTGTTGGTTTTATGTATCAAAAAATTGTTTAATTAAAAGGAAAACTAATGAAAAAGTTTGAAAATTTTGAATTTTAACGATAAGGACAAAATAAATGATAAATTGAATAGTACATGATTGACTTTTTAGTATAAAAATGTGATTTTTCGTTAAAATGAACAATACCAAGAGCTTTTCGTTAAAATTCTCTTAATTAAATGGGTTGGCGCTTTTGTGGGAGAGCCTTGCACGTGTGGAATCACATCCATTCCGTAGTATCGCATCTAGGAGTTTGTTCTTGATCAATTTATTAATTTCTTCTTTAATTTCCAAGTAGATATATGTATTGGTAATTTGGTACGTGATCGTGAATAATGATGAGCTTAAGGAACTCCACATGCCAGTCTCAGTTTCCCTCAATTAATTGTTGACAATGATGAAGCACTTTGGATTGTCGATCATTGAGGTGATTAATTAGTTTTGATTAGGTATTTAATTCATGATCGAGAAGTGCATGCGTAAGGGGTTTTCGTATTTGATATAATGATTTACTTATGTTAAGACGTGTGAAAATTTTGAATCAAACTCGTTATTCATAAAAATTAAACTTAAAATTTTCACTTTATAAATACTAATATACCGTGGTGATAAGTGATTGTTTTTTAATTCATAGTTTTTATTAAAAGGAAATTGTAATGGCAAAGCTCAAGCAGACGAGAGATTTTTCAATGTAACCGGTACACAAGGTGGTACATCACATGTCATTATACAAATGGTGGGATATATGTGTTAAAAAGTTAATAACTTAAAAAATAAAAAAATTTCACCACTTCTATAAAAACATATAATGTACCATCCGTATTTCCGTCATACAAAAAATTTTCCCCTAGCAGACAAGTTCTGTTTTGTATGTCTCAAATATGTAAGGGAACGCTATGGTTAAAGTTGCGACAGAAAAAGTAAGATCCATGTGATGCATGCGGAGTGTTTCAAGTTCATGTATCATGTTCAAGCCAAACAAAAGCACGCTTCAAGTGAAACCGTAAAAAGTACAAGAAATAAAAAAAAGTCCTAGCTACGTCATCTGAAACTCTATTTTGATCTCATTTTATCTGTAACTCAAAAGTTATTGTTTTACTTCTTAAAACTCAAAATTCGTACCACTTTATTTGTGAACTCTCTCTTCTCCCTTAAACTTCGCCTCCTAAAATACATGTGGTGCCCAATACCCAATAAGACCATACCAACAATAAATTTGATTATAAATCTCTATTATAATATATACATAATAAGTTTACTCAAATACGTCTAGGTTCCCACCTAGGCGTTAGATGATATATAATAAATTTACTCAAATCTGCTTAGGTGCTAGGCTTCAGTTCACTGCCCTGCTAGTTCCTAACGTCTTTTAGAACCTTCAACCTGGATTATGAATGACATTAATATTGCTTACTATCTGAAAGGATTTGATTGTCTACAATTTTTTGGGACCTTTTACAGTTTTAAATTCCACCCCTCCTAATTATTTCTGGCTTCGCCACTGAATGCATCCCTTATTCATATGATGCATGCATGATAAATTCCCTTCAATGGAAGACTGTTAATTTCAGTCAAAAGTATGTTATACAGTAATAATATGTAAAATAAAAATAAAAATTTAATTCCTCGACGTAAGATATTCTCACTACCTCCCCATCATCTAAGAGAAACGAGATATAGAGATAGCTCTAGAGGCAGACAGAGAGATACCATGAAGTTGCCTTCCACCTACTCTTTCTCTCTTTTAGCTTTATTCTTCTTCACCTGCTCCCATGTCCCACCTCCTCCCCCTCTCTATCTCCTTCCCCCTTCATGATCATCTACTCCTCTCTCCTCTTCCTCCTTCCATAATTTCCTAACCACCAATCATCTCTCTCTCTCTCTCTCTCTCTCTCTCTCTCTCCATCTTCATGCATACCCTATAGCTATTGACATCTACTATACACTCATTTTCCAAAACCCTAATGGCCAACATATCAACACTCTTCAACAAGTTCCTCTCTCTCCTTCTCCTCCTCCTCCACCTCGGCTGCTTCTCTTTCACCGCCACCACCAACCACCAAACAAAGCATCATCACCGCCGTAAACTCCTTAAACCCAACACCCTAAAACCCCAAAAAGCCCTTTCCACCTCCTGGTCCTATCTCAAACGCATCTTCACCTCCAAATCCTGCAAAATCACCTGCACCAACATCATCCAATCCCACCTCTCCACTCCACCCCGCTCCTCCAGCCATTCCATCGTCTCCCTCGTCCTACCCGACCCAGACACCAAATACCCACCTGGGTCATTCCCCGAATCCGGTATCTCGGCCGGTTCCCACCAATTCTTCCCTCTCCGAAACGATATCTTCCCATGTACCGCCTGCGGCGAAATCTTCCCGAAGCCCGAGACTCTCGACCACCACCAGGCAATCCACCACGCCGTTTCAGAGCTCCATGACGGAGACTCGGGCAAAAACATCGTCCAAATCATATTCAAAACCGGTTGGACCGATACGCGAAAAGCCCCCGAAATTCACCGGATCCTGAAGATCCACAACAGCGGTAAAATCCTGTCGAGGTTCGAGGAGTACAGAGAGCTGGTCAAGTCGAAGGCGGCGCGAAACGGCGCTTGCCGGAGGCGGGACGAGCGTTGCATTGCCGACGGCAACGAGCTTCTCCGATTTCACTGCTCCACTTTCGTCTGCGATTTGGGACTCAACGGGAATTCTGGGATTTGTAATCACGAGTACTGCAGTATTTGCGGGATTATTAAATCTGGATTCTCGCCCAAGTTGGACGGAATTTCCACTTTGTCGAGTAGCTCCAGGGCACACGTGGCGATTCCGGAGGATATCGAGGAGGACTTTAAGTTCATGAACGTGAAGCGGGCTATGCTGGTCTGCCGGGTCGTGGCGGGTCGGGTCGGGTGTGACTCGGAGGAGGATATTGATGACGTGGACAAAGAGGGCGGTGGATTCGACTCGGTCGTGGGACGAGGAGGCAGCGGGGTACACTCGAGGGTCGACGAGGAGGAGCTTTTGGTGTATAACCCGAGGGCTGTGCTTCCTTGTTTTGTGATTATATATGTTGTGTGATAGTGTGACAGTTTGAGCATTTGATGCATGGAATATGAACTTGTAGTACTACTTATTGTAGAGCGAGGATTGTGATTTTTTGGTGATGTGTGGTGGTGATGGTGTTTGATCCACTCCAGGTTTTTGCTTAGCCTGTGACCAAAAACATGTCACAGCCCTAATCCTCAATTTCTATTTCCCATCTTCTTCTTATTAATTTACTAATTTAGGTATGTGGATATTTATTTTTTGGTATGTAATTATATATAAATAGGATGATGAATTGTTGATGTTAATTGTTAGTGTCTTAGTGTGGACTGTGTAGGTTGAGCTCCAACCCTTTGTGACCTTGTCGGTTTCTTGTTCTATCCCATTTAACATGTGATAGTTGGCATGGATTTATTCCTGCCATGTTAATTTGTATGCTAATTAGCAAAGCCTCACTTGAGAGTGGGGTTTTTGTCCCATTTTAGTGTTTATTTATTTATCAGTGTTAGGGCACGGTGTAAACTTTCACTTGTAATTGTTTTCATTGAATTAAAGTGATCCTACCAGTTGCAAGTAGCATATGGTTTAGTAAATATTTTTCTCTGAGAAGGTTTTATGTTCGACCTACATAGACAAAGAGTTTGGTATTTAATTATATGTTATAGTTGATTTATTATGTAGCTTAATCTGAATCACCCACTTCTTAGATTAAAATATAGTTGAACAAAGATAGAAGGTGATTTTGGCAATTTACTAAAGTGATTTGTGTAGCCCTTAAAGGGTTCGTTTAAGAATGATTTCCGTAAAAGTACTTTAAAATTTTACTTTAAATAATTTTATGGAAAAGCGCATAAGAAGCATTTCTCTAAAAATCAAATAGTTGTGAGTTAGCTACATTATTGGGTGTTTACAGACGTGTGTTTACAGACGTACAATCTTGCCCTTCTAAGGTCCTCATTTCAAGGACTTGTGAGGACCAAATAATATTAGCCACAAGATTGTATCAGTTTAAATCTAAAAGTTTAAAATATTGAACAACTTAATAAAGCAAAATCAACTTAAAATCCATGAATCATTAGAAAACTCATTTTCTTGTTTTGCTTTATTAAGTTGTCAAAATTTTAAGCATTTGAACCTAAACTCTCAAAATGAGGACCTTATGAGACTAGAGCTCATAGAAGCAAGGTGTTGAGAGACAAAACTAGAGTGCATACAACATTTTTGCTACCAAAAACCGAAGATATCCACAGAAGGACGAAGGTGGGCTTGTGAATTTAGCTTATAAAAGGCCTAGATAGAGATACGTAGGTGGCAAATTGGGGTGCCCTCTTATAGTATCACCGAACTATACATCTGTCTACGTTGCATCCTTTGTGAAAATATAAAGGGTGAGTCTTGGTGCAATGAAAAAGTTGATTTTTTGTGCTATGAATATAATTATCAAGATTATAATTTCTATATCTTCTCTAATAATCCAACGATCAGAAGAAATCTCATCCTGTCGAATTCTTGATTTTTGTACAATTTTGAACAAGCCATTGAAATTTGAGAAAATCCAACTTTGTTGAAACCTGAACTTTTTATTGGAGAAATTTTCGTTGTGTCGGAGCATGGATGGTACACTACGTATCATTATATAAGTAGAGGAAAATTTTATTATTTTTTAAGTTGTTAATTTTTTAACACAAATATTTCACCAGTATAGTAATATGTGGTGTATCACTCCGTTTTCTGGACACACTAAAAAATTTCTCCTTTTATTGGTTGAAACGTTTAGAAAAAAATGTTGAAATAAGACTTTAGAAAATCAACCTAAAACAAAGAGTTAACAAAAAAATTACCGTAATTAAATTATAGTCCCTTCCTCAGATGGCTTCATACTGTTAAATGTTAATCCATAAAACAACCGCACCAAAAGCAGTCGTTCGAAATCCTTAGCAAATTAACCACAGCAAGTGGCCCAGTAACAAGGGTGCAGACTGCGACTTCTTAATAAACAAAAAAATGTGGAAAGTTCCGAGTTCGATGCTCCGAGTTAGTGAGTTTGATTGTCTGTATCCACGGGCATGATGAAAACATGTGGTATACCATCCATGTTCCTGTCACAACTGAAAATTTTTCAAGAAAGACCCAGTTCATCACTACCTTGTTCTCCAAGCCACGTTCATACCTGAACATCAAACGTTCAAAAAAGCTAAGTTAATTTGAAGGTTTCGGGCAAGTTTGATGAGCTTCCGAGTTCGACTAGGATTATTCATGCATGTTTCCTTCCTCCGTGAGGTAGATTTTTGCTCTCTATATAAACTCCGCTCCTTGTCATAACTTCATGCACTATTGCAATTTCCTCTGTGTCTCTCTCTTGCAAGCACTATTTGCAGTATAGCTATAGCTAATGGCACCTAACATTAGTTTTCAAGTCCGCAGGTTTCAGGAAGTTACGTTATGTCATCGTCCCCCGCCTCAAATACCTCGCCGGTCGCATCTTGACTAAAACCACTGCCACATGGTCCCCTGCCGCTGCCGCTGCTGCTGCGACCAGTAGAGAAAAATCCCACAAGGCCCTCTCATGCACCGAAACCATCGATCTTCCCTCCCCGCCCATAAATTTCTCCCACCCTAGACTTTCTCCACACTTTGGACCCCAAAAAATCCACCCCTGAAACTCATCTCGATCTTCAAACCCTGAATCCGATACTTCAGTCTTTTCCCAACTCTCTCACCTAAAATCCGAAACTGTTCTAATCTTCCCTGTACATCCTGCCATTGCACTGAAACTTTCTCGAATTCCAGTCTCCTTGAAAAACACAAATCTGTCTAGCACGCCGTTTTGGTGCTCACCGGCATCAACGAGGGCACCGTCGCAAGATATTCGAAGACCACAAATGGACCGACACTTTGAAAGAACCCAAAATTCACCGAATTTTAGAGATCAATCATAGCGCCGAAATGCTAATGAGATATGACAAGTACCTACTTTCGGTCAGAAAGACAAGATGCGGACTACCTACACCTGGACAGAAAGACCCTATGAAGCTTCACTGTTCCCTAGGATGAGCTTTGAGCCTTTCCTGCGCAGCTTAGGTGGAAGGCGAATAAGGCCCCGCCTAGGGCTGCATTCTTCCTTAATCACTTGTCGTGCATGTTTTTTTATTTATTTCATGCTAAGAAAATTATTAAACTCTAATTTTGGTATATGCTTTCCTACCTATAGTGTCAATTGGAGTAGTCTGTAATGGATTCTATAAGCCTTTTTTGGGGTAAATTTTTGCTTATTAATATTCTGCATTATGAAAACTATCTGTTCTGTATTTTTTTTTCCAATTTAATTATATTTTATCTTTCTTTTTGTACCATGCATAAACTATTAGATTTAATTTTGTAACGTCATATAAACTAGGGTATTTTAATATGCACTCCACCAAACGATTTTGTTGGGAAGTATGAGAACATGCATGATACACGATGAACAATCTCGTGAGTTTGGTGCTAGTGCCCTTAGTGAGATCAAGCAACTGAAATCGAAGGTTGGTGGTATTGGCGATGGAAACTTGAGAGAAGTGATCATGGAGGCAGTCCGAAGTAGCTGTTGACAAAGTTTTGTTGACGACGAGAGAGAGAATTGCCTCGGACATGGTGGAGGTGATATAAATACAGACCAATTGGTCAGCCTGGAACCAAGTAACGAACGATGGATTAGGTTTGGCTGGCCAAGTTTGGCGACGAGGGCGTTAGCAGGCCCAGCAACGTACTCAACCATTTAGTGTAGTTGGGGTTAGTGAGCTTGAGAAAGTGGGCGACGTTGGAAACCGAAAAAAGAAGGGTCGTAGGTGGAGGAAGCAACAACGACAGCAGCAGAAGCCATGGAGGAAATAAGAATCTTTAGGTTTTCAGGGAAGAGAGAAGAAGGTTAGGGTTTTGAGTTATAGAGAAATCTAGACGAGTGATACCATGTAGAATTGGTAAATTGGATGATTGTACGGATGTAGAGGCTTACACTTGGATACACATTCGTGACTTGGCATACAAGAGATATATGTGGGAAAATGATCATCTCCGGATTCACTTTGTGGGGTTCTTAGGGATTTCCACATTCTAGCCGTTTATTGTACATCGTGTGGTCAGTTTTTTTCAGATACAATTTGTGTTTAATTTTAAATAAAAAAAGTTAAATAATTTCTGATCGCACGATACATGATGAATGGTTAAAATGTGCGAATCCCTAGAATTCCCACAAAGTGGATCGGAATCCAATTCCGGGCCTTTACAAGAAACCAAAGCCCACATGACTAATAAATTAAACCTAGCCCAGTCTGTAGAAAAATCCTAACCGATTCCCGTACTCTAAGAATGACATATGGACAACAAGTTAGCTGATATATTAATGGTTGAACAATGACATAGTTATAACCTATAGATAATGATATCATAATCAAGGGAAGGAGAAGATTTGAACTCAAAACGCAATCAATTGAAAAGTAAGATCCTAACTACTAAAGCAACTCACCACTTGCATGTTGAAGATACTCTAACCGTCTCCTCAAAACTCGGTACCGTCGGACAGAAATGAAAATAAAAATTCTCATGGTGGGCTTGGTTGTGATAAAGATTTCATGCCTGATGGGCTTCGTTGAGAAATCTGTTTCAATATTCTGAACTCTGCTCCAAACCCAGATCACAAAATAGTCCATAAGCCCCAAAATCCATCCACAATTTCCGCGCAAAAAGCAGACCGTTTGAAATCCCACGCGAAACCCAAAAGTTGCTTTCCAAATTCCGGATTCCGGCGTCCCTGATTCGATTCACAGAAGAGAAGAAGAACCAGTTCACCTTCATTGACCTTCTTCGTAATGTTCTACAGAGAGAGAGAGAGAGAGAGAGAGAGAGAGATGGAGGAAGATGATTCGCACAACGGTTTGACTTTGGGTGCATGTGGTTGAGTTCCTCATTCCCAAATATCATTCAATTTCTATGGTAGTCGCCTGGAATCTCACCCTCCCACTCTGTTCCTTCCTTTCTTAATGCTCACTTACTCTCTCTCTCTCTCTCTCTCTCTCTCTCTCTCTCTCTCTCTCTCTCTCCTTCCCAGACAGTACTGCCACACTTGACTCAGATCCACACCTAATCACCTTTGCTCTTAAAAAAGATGAGTTTTCACGGATTCACGTTTTCTTCATGATTTTTTCGTTAACCAAGCATTTGATATATCTCCCTTTTCTACTTTCACTAAGATATTCCTGTACATTTGTCCTCTGTTGTACATTTCCAGAGTTTGAAAGACTGAATAAAAAAAAGCGCGAAGGGTTTAATTGGTAAGAACACTTGTACCTGTGAGTACAAAAGATACGATTTTTAGCTTCAGAAAGTGAAAATTTGATCCTAGTTTGCAATTGGGTTGTTGATTTTTTTTTTTTTTCTTTCACTTTTGCCGGTGGGGTCATCTAATTTCAAGTTGGATTGAGCAAAAGGCCATGATAGTGAGGACCTAGAAGTTGGCTCTATCAATGGAGGAGTCCATTCGATTCTTCCAGAACGAAGAGCTGTGACATTGACTGACAGGTAGACTCCTTAATTACTCTTACCTTTTGATGATCGAAGGCTTTGAATCTCCACAACAAATTTGTTTTTTGTTTTGTTTTTGTACTTATTTAAGTTGAAGAAGTAACTTTGATGAACACTATGAATTTTTGTTAATGGTGGCCACGTTTATCCCATGAGTCGTCTTAGAATAATGACAATTTCTGGTTGTATTCATGTGTAGATGTTGTATTGTGGAATGAGCTGAGCATTTAGAATATGGTTGCTTTGTGGTTATATCGACACATTGTTAATTTGGCGCATTGTCCCCTTTTTTTGGGTCCTTTCTTTAAAGTAGGTTGTTTAGAGGGAGTCGAGGAGGGCACGGTGAGATTGTCTCTATTCCAATCGGTGGAGATGAAAAGCATGAACATAGGTCAGCAAGGAAATCTGGACCACTGTTGTCTGGAACAGCTTATTGCATTTCTTCTTGCAGTATGATATTGCTGAACAAAGTTGTTCTGTCCGGTTATACAAAGGTTTCGATTTTTCTAGGCTGATAATTGATCCCTCGTCACTAATTTGATGATCGTTTCTTTAATTCTTTGCAATTCCTTTAATTTAGGCAGTCATAGCGAAAACTTATTTCTTCTGTGCGCTTCTCTGCAGAATTAAGTACAATAATTGTTGTCCTCTTGGGCTTTTCTAACTGGTTAGGGTCTGGATCCCTGTCAATGTAATCTTCATTGGCATGTATAGGTGAGTTGTAGGCCTACATATTTTGGGGACTTTTATTTTCGTTTTAGTTTGGAGCTTACTGTTCTGACCTGCGGAAATTGAACAACGACAACTTGTGAAGAGAATATTAATTATAACATCTAAATATACACTTCTCTTCATGTGATGACATATATGGTTCATTACTAAAATGTATTCTAACATATATGGATTATGGACTACTTAATGTACTGTGGTTCATTTGATGCTACATAAGGTTTATTACTAAAGGATACTCTTAACATACGTACAAACCTTTGACGTACTGTATTTCATTTGTTTTTCCTTTCGGTTTGAAGTATGTAAATATTGCAATGGTGACCATTCTGAATTTTGTGACAAATATTTTAACAGCACTTGGAGAATTATATTAGTTCCGGAAACATCGGAATCAGAAAGTGTGGACTGCCATGTTTATGATGGTAATCAACTCTACACTTACCATGTTGCAGGAAACTGCCAGCGTTTTGATTCCCATATCATGTTCATTGCTCTGTAGATGAAATATAATTACTTGTTTCTTCCCCCCTAAATTTTTTTTTACAGTGAAGTTTGAAAGAGTACTATCGCTTCCGTATGTATTGCAGATTATCTCTTCTATCAGCAGTGGCATTACAGATATCTCCTTTGGCACAGTAGGTTACGCATGGCTGCTTTCGAATTGCGTACAAACAGCAAGCTACTCAGTAAGTAGCGGTTATTAAGTTTGGGATATTTGTAAATTCCAGTTTGTTTGGGAGACCTGTAACTTTATATTTGAATTACATAGGTCATTTTATAATTTGTGCAAATATTCTCTCTTTGTGACAGCTCACTCTACGGCGAGTCATGGATGAGAAAAAAAAGTACACAAGATCTGAATCCCTCAACGAAGTATCAATGGTTGTGCTGAATAATTTGGTATCTCTACCTTTTGCTGCCTTCTTGATTATTCTGTTTGATGAATGGGAATATATAATGAACGTGTAAGCGTATCTCCCTAATTCAAAGTTTGACATAACTTCGTGCCCTTTTCTTTTTGAGAACATATTAACTTCAGTTCTACTTACTCTTTTGGCTTCGATATGCAGAGATGTGATCAAATTGCCAATGTTTTGGGTTGTTGCAACAGCTAGTGGATTGCTTGGACTTGCCATCAGCTTCACCTCCATGTGGTTTTTACATCAAACTGGCCCAACCATGTATAGGTAATATCGATGTATACTTTAGTTCAACATGAAAACTTCTTATGAGTATCTATACAGGAACTAAAGATACTCTTCTGCTTTGCAGTCTCGTTGGTTCCTTAAACAAGAGTCCGATCTCGCTTGCAGGTTTAGTCCTGTTCAAGGTGCCCCTTAGCCTACCAAACCTCTTCAGTATACTATTTGGTAATCAACACAATCAACAATGAAGACATTGAAATACTAACGTGATTTTGTGGGGTTTTATTCTCATCTTAGTAACTTTTGTTTGTCCCAGGTTTATTTGCCGGAATATTCTTTGCCAGGGCCATAATGTCCTGATCCGGACCGCTCCTATTAGGAATGAAATGAAGGAACTGACTCGCGCTCAGATTGAAAAAACTGGCTGCACATAACAGTTTCTAGGCTTAAGTTCTTCTTGGTTTTGCTTTATTTTTTCGGTGGGAAGTCTTTTCCTTTCTTGTTGAAGAAGGCAAAGATTTTATTCCTGCAAACATACTGCATCAATGAGTTACAGGAGTTGGAAATTGCAGCTCCATTTACATTTACTAGCGGCCAAGAAAAATCACAAGCCAGTGGGCATACTTCCAATTTATTTTTCCAAATGTAATACTTGTAGCTAAAGTTTTGTTGATGAAGTATTAACATTCTTTTTTGGTTGAATGATCTTATCTACTTTAAGTCTTCTAAATCAAAATAGATACTTTTTGTTTATTAATAATTGTTTCTTTATAGATTTGAAGTCGGGATCTCCTCCAACAAAGCAGAAAATGAATGTCGCTAGGCCAATTACCCTGAATACAAAGAATTCACTTCTTAAAAGATGGTATTACCTTCAGGAGACCTTTTAATGTTTGTTTTGCGGACGTAGCTGTATTGACTAGAACCGGTGTGCTTCTCGTCATGCACTCAAGTTCATGTTCCCTCTTCTTTCAGAGAACAGACTAGTTAAAGTTCAATATCGCTTTTGGACAAAAAATAATAATAATAAATTGAAACATTGCTGGCATAAAATTTAGATTTTAGGTAATCACTCATAGATATTAATTACCAATATTTCAATTTTTATAACTTCTTCATCTACTCCAGTAACGGAAATATGCAGTGACCAGGGCTTGAGATAATGTTCCAAAAGTTTTAAATCGATAAATTGAGCTTAATATTTTCTTTGAAATTTCTCGTGTCAAAATTCTCAACCCTACGTCTCTTTAAGTCAAAGTCATCCATAAGAATGAGAAAAATTTTAGTGTGTCATGAACATGACCCGGTACAAATGTCATAATACAAGAAATTGAATACTTGAAAAAAAAAAATTTCAACCACTTATGTTATAAAATTTGGTGTATCGGGTCATATTCCTAGCACACTCAAAAAATTGCTCCACAAAAATAAACATCTATGTAACCAAAAAAAAAATTGAAACCAAATATATAAAATAAAATTATAATGAGGGAGATTAATATGAAAGAAAATGGAATATGTACAATTGGCTAAGCATTCATACAAAGCAATAAAACTGGGGCTTAAGTTTGGCCAGAATTCCTCTTGCTAATTAATTATAATTAATTCATAATTAACTCAGACAGTCAAAACATTTTTCAATATTTTATGTCCCTCATTTTTTTATGGTATCAAATGGTCCAAAACACCCTCTCATTTCATTATGTGCCATGAGCTAAGAGTGTAGATGTGGGGGCAATTATGTCTTTCCGTCATAATGGCGCCAAAGTGATTAACAGTTGGAAGCTGCCCAAATCATTACCTGAGGGTTAGTCCAAAATTTAAAAAATCTTGTAATAAAAAGTATTTTTAATAATTGTGGATTTTATAACCAACGCACTAATCTCTTTCCAGCTCTTTCTACTTTCTACAAGAAGGGAAGCTCAGGAGTCACAGCCAAAGACATTTTGAACCGTTAGATGCATCTCCGCATCAACGGTCCTTGTGACATGTGGCTCTTTACTAGGCTGAGTACATGCTAATTGTCAAGCTCTCGTTACAAGGTTGTTCTCTCTCTGCCTCTCTTTCTGACTCTAAGAAGTAAGAACAAACTGAAAACAAGAAAAACCCCTTAGAAAAGCTTACCAAAATTGAACCCTAAATTAATATCCTGAATTTCTTTCTTTCCTCTTGCATTTTCTCAGTCTTAATTTTCAAATGTCTCTTTTCATGGAGGGAGGTAGAGGAGGAGGAGGCGGAGGAGGTGGTGGTGATGGTGATGGTGATTATGGTGTTTATGGATTTACAAACAACACACAAGATCCTCCCCAGCATCACAGTATATATAAAACAGGTCCTCCATTGACAGCCATAGATAGGTTCTTGTGGGGAAGTCATCAAAGCCAAAACAATGCAAGCAACATAGATCATCAGAAGGTGGTTTTCTCAAATGAGTTGAGTGGTTTTGCTTCTTTTTGCGGTGGTGGTGGTGCAATATTTGGCCATGAGGCAGAAGCTTCTTGGCCTAATAATTATAGTATCACTAATCATCTCCAAGAGCCAAGCTTTGTGGATGAACTTTTTCTTGAACAAGGAGATGCCTTGATGATGAGTTGGGTTCAAGAGCAAAACCCTAATACCACAGGTGGTTTCGGAGAAGAAGGAAGGGTTTCTGAAAGAAGTTGTAAAGCGGTCGGAAAGAGATCTAAAAAAGGTTTAACTGCTGCTACTTTAATAAAGGGACAGTGGACTGCTGAAGAAGACAGGTAAGATTATATATAGATATATATATCTCTGTAACAAGAAACCGTGTGACGGTTCTCTTAATTTGCCCTTTCTTTTCTTAAAGCTTGTGGATTTTTTGTATTTCAAAGTCGATCGATCATCAAACAATGTTGCATGTAAAATTATTTGGGTTTTTTCTTATAGTTTATCGATTTTTCATGTTTCGTTGTTGATAGATCGATTTTTTGAAGCCATCAAATAATATTTCAGGTAAACTTGAATGGGTTTTCTTTTTTCTTTTGTTTGGCTTTGTTTTCGTATGGTGAAATTTTCAGGAAGTTGATCAGGCTGGTGCAGCAATGTGGAGAGAGAAAATGGGCACAGATTGCTGAGAAGTTGGTGGGTAGGGCTGGCAAGCAGTGTAGAGAAAGATGGCACAATCATTTGCGCCCTGATATCAAGGTGATTTGTTCTTAGATCTCTATAAACCAAGAACAAAAATTTGCTGCTTGGATACATTTTTAGATTTGTACAATTAATTAGCTACAAGTTAGAATTTCACCATAAAAAAGTATCCAAATTTTGCTATATTTTTGCCTGGATTGTGATATATGGCAAAGATATAGCTAAAAGTCAAAGGCGCAAATTTAGATTGTGAAGGATCTATTTGTGGATCTCATAGATCTCCTCTCTTTCCGTTTGGGGATTCAAATTTCGTTGTCAAAACCCTAGTTCTAGCTCAAGAACATTGAAGCATCTCATCTTCCGTTTAGAAGTAAACATTTTTGTAAATGTTTATTTTGCATAGGTTTTTTGTAATCAAATTTCATTTTTAAAATATTTAGGGTTCGTAAGTGGAGGATTGTCTTGGTAGATAGGGTGTTCATCTCCATCCCATCGAACCCTCCCCCCTCTCTTTCGTCGCTTACATAGATTTATCGGGTGTTGATAAAAATGAAAATGTTTTATAAGGTTAATTATTTGGATTAAAAATAAGAATTCATTGGCTTTTCTCTTGTAGTACATAATTTTATGTTCCATATTTTTTTTCTTGGTGAAATTTTATTTTTCAGAAAGATGGCTGGACTGAAGAGGAAGAGAGGGTACTTGTTGATGCTCATGCTAAAGTTGGAAACCGTTGGGCAGAGATTGCGAAACGCATTCCGGGAAGAACCGAAAACGCCATTAAAAACCATTGGAATGCAACAAAAAGGAGGCAGACTTCAAAGAGAAAGAACAAGCAACCTGAAGGCAACAATGGAAACCACAAAAACAAGCCTCATTCTTCCATTCTCCAAAACTACATCAGGAGCAAGAATCTCATGAACAACTCCTCCAATATTTCCAATGTTTCCACTAGTACCCCTACTAGCTCTTCCACTCTCTCTCAAAATGATCCATCAAAAACCCACCTCAACACTTTGGTCAAAGAGCCATCTGATCAGTCCACTACTAGCAACTGTTTTGGCTCTCCACTGAATTTGGCTGACTCTTTTTATGATGAACTTGTTTTTATGCAAACTTTCTTCACCAACAACCCTCACAATCTCAATCATCCTCAACAGCCTTCCAATTCCACTGACAACAATGTTGAACTAATTGTTAGTCCAATGGAACCCTCACAAAATCCAAACATGTACAATTTTGCTACTACCTCCACAACTAGTACCCCCAGTCCTACTACTACCACCCCTCTGTATTCTGACCTTTACCTCTCATACCTCTTAAATGGAGCCGACAATTCATCATCTTATAATTCAAATGATCATCATCCTCACTTAGGGTTTTGCAACACAAACATGGAATATTTGGCGTCACAGGATCATCATCTTCAAGCTGCAGCTTCTTCAAACGAAAAGAGAGAGATGGATTTGGTAGAGATGGTGTCTGCTTCTCAATGTACCAAGGAACCAGCTTCTGATCTTTAACCTAGTACTTCGTTCTACCTTTGAAGAACTACAAGGAACTAATAAGTAATGGGTCACCTTAGAAAGTTGTGTAACCTAAGTTATCCTTTTTCTTTCTTTTTTGTTGTCTGGATTTGAAATTGCCAATATGGTGTTGGTTGGCTTAGTTGCTCATGGGAGTGTAACTGAACAAATGGTATGTGTGGTTTTTCGTTTTGTATATATAGCAGCCGAACTATCAAGTTTCTTTTCAGTTTTATTTGTGTCTTTTTCTTTGCTTTTCCTAACGGCCTCTGATTGATTACGTACTAGTTTTATAGATTTGAGAGTTTGGGTCGGTGGACGTGAAAGATAGTTAGAGTGGAATGGTTTTGCCCACAGTTCCATCTCCATGCATTGCATTTGTTAAATTGAATATTTCGTGATCACGTTTTTCTGTTTTCAGTTCACTTTAAATGGAAATTAAGATGAAAGAAAAGTGAGAAGAATATTTTTGTTTTGTTTTAACTTTGATAAGGTATATCATGTGGATTTATAATTTTATACATGTTTGTTAGCAATTTTAGTAAAATTTTCAATTTTTCAGCATTTTATGAAATCATTCACGCGTAAGCAGAGTTAGAAATTCGAGTAAGAGGTGGAACCTAACAAAACTTATTAGGCAGGGGTAACTCGAGCTCTTTTATTAGTGACAATCAATCTAATTTGTAAAATTTCCTACTTTGGTTTCCTTTTATCTGCTTTGTGCTTCATGTTTTGATCACTAAGATAATTCAACACTTGTTTATACAGATAAGTATATGCAATTCAAAATGGATTCCGACATGATAGTGAAAAAAAAAAAAAAAAGGGGGTAGTTCACTTCAAACCTGATGGGGTAAAACATAATTTATCCAGTTATGTATTATTTGTAAAAACTTAATATAGCAAAAATAAAAATAAAAACGTAAGAAAGGGAACGTGCATGGGCATGTGCAGGCATGCATTGGCTCCGACCCTGCGCGTAAAAGTATTAAAAACATGAGAAAGGAAACGTGCATGAGATGCGCAGGCATTCACTGGCTCCACCCCGCCGCGTAAAATTCTTAAAAACTTGAGAAAGGAACGTGCATAGGCATGCACAACCATGCATTGGTTCCGCCCTGGCGCGTAAAAATATTAAAAACATGAGAAAGGAAACGTGCATGGGAATGTGAGGGTATTTCACTGGCTCCGCCCCTCCGCGTAAAAGTATTAAAAACATGAGAAAAGAAACGTGCATAGGCATGCACGAGCATGCATTGGCTCCGTCCTTGCGCGTAAAAGTATTACCTATAAGTGTCATTTCACATCAATTCGTTGATTAGGCTTTCAAGTGAAATGGCAGCAAAACGGCCAAAATAATATCACTACGTAAATAATTACAAAAAAATTGTTATTGACATTATGAAAAAGTCATCATGCACTCTAAATATATAACGAGAACATTTGTCTATGCAAAATAACAGCCTTGAAGTGTCAATAACATCATTCATAATTAACAGCTTTTGGATATTAGACTATGATTCTAAACAGATGATCAAAATCACAAGACCTGACTTATAGGAAAAGCCATATTTTTTGGTTTTTTGGTTTTACCATGTTTTCTTCCTCATTTATCCATATTCAGTATCATCTAGATTAAGGCTATTGGGCCAGCAATGGAGTAACTCAATATATAGTCAATAGAAACTAGTCAAAATAATAATAATAACAATAATTTAAACTACATATTAATAAAATTCTCTTTTTCAACTTAAAAAGGGTGAAAAGTCAATTTATTCTTCCACCACAAAATAAAATTATGGACAGTAAAGTAAATTCACACAAAGTAAATGTTAGAGTTTTTTTATAGCCTCACCAAAAGGTGACCTTAAGATCCTATAAAAAAATAAAAACAAAAATTCTCTCTCTAATTCCACGTTCCTCTCTCTCTCTCTCGATCTCCTTCCCATTTTAAAACAAAAATATATATTTTTTCACACACAAAGTGACATAGTTGAGCTAGAAACGAACATTATTAGGCCTAAGATTGAGCTCGGTTATATAGAGAAAATTTGTAAGTGATGATCACACTGCCACGTAATTTTATTAATTTACTTATTACAATATAAATAAATGACACAATTAATTTTTATAAATAAAGTTACGTGTTATTATTGGACAAATTGACATAACCATGTGGTAGTGTGTGATATTACCATGCATTTATAGATTAAAGAGGATGAAATAGAAGACTAGTAAACTACCCATGATGACTATCTTTGATAGAAACTAAATTTTCACCTTTGTTGAGAAAAACCTTCTATCCAAATTATTCTTGGCTCTCCAGAAGTCTCAGAGCAAGACCTCTAAATTCATCAAACCAAGCTTCCTTGAAGAGATGAGGATGAGGATTTTGTGCTGCCAAGTGCCAAGATATCTTCTAGGTGGCTAGCCTTGAGTGTTGACCAGGTTTGTACTGTCAGATTGAGTCGGGATTGGGCTTAACTAGAAGGATATTATGGGTCTAGTCTATCAGTGATATTGCTTGCGGATGTTCGTAGGATGTGAAGCGGCAACATGATTTTATCCTTTTATTTTTGTTTCTGTCTAATAATTAATTGCTCTCTATAAGAGAATTGCTTGATTTTAATTTTCGTTTTATTGTGCTATCTTTTTTGGATCTATGTGTGAAGGGTGAAGCTGTTTGATTTACTGGATCTATTTCACTTGGTATTATGTGATCGTAGTGGTGATTAGGTGATATAATTGAACCATGGGCATCGTACTCTCTGTCACAATATATGATTTGAGATTTTGTTCTCACATGTCTCCATGTAAGACAAGATTTACTGGTTTTATTGATATGTGCAAGCTTGCAGTTCCTAATAAGCTTGAATTGAAGTATATTCATTGTTTTGCAATTAGTGATACTTTATTGTAATATTTTTAGATCTACTTTGCAAAGACTCTTTGAGGGCCCATTTATTCATGAAATATATTTGTAATATATGCATGTTTCAATGAAAGAAATATCGCACTTTGCATTCATAGAACATATCAGCAAATCAGCTAAGTTATCCTTTTTTCCTTTCACGATTTTCATCTTTGTTTCGTTTTGCCTTTTGTTGTTGTTGATTCTCATTTCATTTTTTGAGAAAAATATATCTTGTTTTTTCTTGCTCTTCTTTTAAATACTGGTCTTGTTTCAATTGTATTCTGCCAACTCACTACGGCATGCATGCCTATTTTCGGCCTATTTAGGGGCTTTTTTTGGTTTCTGCTTTTCATATTTCGTCATATGCATAACTTAGGGTAAAAGTCCAATGAGTCAAAGTTGAATAGGTCTAGAAATCCGAAAATACCTTTAAGACGCTTTTGACTGACCCAACTAACTATATATGGCATCCCAAACTCAAGTTTATTGATATATAAGTTGTGCCTAATAGTATGACATTACTAATATGACTTTGGAATTAATGTGTGAAAAATATTACAGTATATATTGAGTTATATCAATTTTTATATAGGTAGGAATTTTACACATTTTTTTTAGAACAAATGATATTAGGGGGAGGGAGTAAGCTAAGTCTCGCAATAGGTTAGCATTAATAATATGGTTCAAATTCGCCATTGGTGAGAATCGAACCTAAAAACTTTCACTCACAAGTTAAGAAAAATACTACTATAGTCAAGTGTGTCAAACTACATGCATTTAAGTTGTGTCAGACATGGTGTCGGTTTCAGCCGACGCAAAGTCCAAATATTTCAACCATATTTATACCTCTTTCTTCCCCATTACTTCCATGCTTTCGTTTCCCTCTCTCGTTTACTTCTTTGGTTTTGCCCCGTGTGTTCTTACTCCCTCTCATTCTCCCATTTCAGCCTTACTCCTTCTCCTTTCCACTAACTTTTTCTATGGATCAACAAAGTGAAGATAAACGTTCTGAGGAACTTCATTTCGAGGAGGAAAAGTTCGAAGGTGGTTCATTTGTGAATTATTATTAATTTTTTGTTTTGTGTTTAAACTAGTATTAGGCTTAAACTGAAAATTTACTTTTGTTTCTTGGTTGTTAATTATTTTTTTGTGTTAATAAGGAACATCCCGACGGAGGCATGGACCCTCAGTTCCCAAATGGACAAAACAACTTTGCTCGTTTGATTCGTCTGGAAAATACATTAGTGATAACTCTAGTGCTTTTTCAAGATATGTAGCATGGGAGGTTAGAGATTATAGAAATCTCCCGTTGACAACTGATTGCGTAAGATTAAGGAAGAAGAAAATGAAGTTTTCTGGTATAGAATAAAGGAATAAGATTAATCGGCTGTTGAAAGCAATGAACCATACAACTGGTTCAAAATCTTTTGCAAGAGTGTGGCAAGAATTTGTATGAGTTGTACATTTTTAAGATATTTGTATATTTTGTATGAGTTTTTGTATATTATGTGGAATGTTGGATATAAAATATTTGTATATTTTGTCACTATTTTTATTGTTAATAATTTTTATTAAGGTTTGTTTTGGCCTTTACATGAAATTTATTTATTTGGTTATATAATTTTTTTTTAGTACCAATTAATTGAAAACGAATGCAGATTCTCGTATTTTTTATTATTATTAACAAAGATGGTGTCGGTTAAGACCGTTACTAGTTTGAATATTTTATTTATTTAATTGTTATCTGACGTCGATTTACGTATATTTTATTTATTTAATTTTATCACAATGTCGGTTAAAATCGACAGTAGGGTGGATATATTATAATTAAATTGCTATTGAACGTCGCTTTAAACCGACGTAATGTTTAAGTATGCGTCGCTTTAAATTGATGTTAATGTCAGTGTCGCTTTTAACCGACGCTGCGTGGTGGTGGATTAAGCGAACAAACCGACACTGAAGGCCTTTTGTGATGCTAGCATTAGTGTCGCTATTCTAATCCGACATTACATTGTTTTATGTCGGATTTTTGCCAAATTTCCGACAGAAATTGGGTTTCATGTCGGTTTTTGCTTCGCCAGTGATAGCCTATATTGTAGTAGTGCTAGACTGTAATACTAAGTGGTTACACTAATTTTGTTGGAGCTTACATTCCTATTACACATATGCTACAATAATGGAGATGATTCCTAATTAACTAAGAAAAATCTAACACTACCCAAACTAAAGAACCTATTGATTTGAATTCCATTACAATACAGTCTATCTCTAACTCAATGATTTTGATCACATTATAAGAGCACAAAATTAGTGTGAAGTCCTTACAGTGAAATTCTAAAGTCTATATGATTTGTGATGGTGGTGAAAGTCTGCACAACAGAAACCCTTTTCCAAGAGTGGCTCTCGAGTGTTGGATATAGGATAAGAATTAAACATTCAAGCATTTTAAGAACATGAACTATAAAAAGAGAGTAAATAAAGACTTAGAACAAGTCCACCCATTTTAGGAAGGTAAAGGCAAAGTAAAGGTAATGAAATTGTTTTTACTATTCACTCTTAAGTAGTAATTGTCTTTGTGCAAATCAGGGCAAGGGTAAGGGCACTGTTTACGAATATATTTTTTTAATTTTTATGTTTTGTAAGTTTGTTCCATGAAAATAAAATGATTGTAGCATTACAACCTACCAAAGATATTAAAATAAATATTGAGTTGTGGTGTAGTGTGAGAAATGCAGAAGATAGTTGGGTATTTATATTAAAAAAAAGTATTTTTTAATTTTTAACCATTATAATAATCTTGGCTGTTCAATTTTAAATTTTTTATGTTGGATGCTCCAAATTGTGCCACGTGTTAGTGACAATTAAATTTGCACATTTTTTTACCATTGGAAATCCAATGGCTCATCTTGAAGAAAAAAACAAGTTATTGGGTCGATTCCAACTGCCAATGGACGGAAGCCCAGGCGTCAATTGCAAAGGTAGTCCCACGAGCACAAGCCCTTGGTCCAATTGCCCTCCCCTTTTGGGACCGCTGGACCTGGATTTTTTGGCCCAAAGACAGTTCAACCCAATTGTAATGGCAACTTTGAGACTGCTGGACTTGCTCTTACATTGCAAAGGAAATGACTTTCTTAAGAAGAACAAACTCTAGTGCTGTCGGGCCACCGTATTCAATGTTGTCGAGCTGCATTCAGTGAACTACCATTGAAACGATCAACATATTTTTCCCATCATATTCAAACACATCGCCAAAAATTACAGAAATCATAATATATTTGATCAGAACATATTTCTCGATCCCGACGAATGCCTTGAGCTACTTCATTGATCATGCATGATATATAGTAGGAAAATTTTATTTAAACTCATCTAACCACTTTTTATACCTAATTTAAATTTTAAATGTTAATTATTTATTTTATCTTATTGCATAATTACTATTAAGTACAAAATGAAAGTAATAATAAAAATTAAATTTATCAATAGACCCATATATTATAATTAAACCCTAGCGTTACCCTTTGTTTATCCTATGTTCATTCCGACTAAAACCCTAATAGCTCTGATAGAGAAAAACAAGTTTTTCTATTGATAGATGGTGATTTTGAAGTTTTTAATCCTCCAACTAAAGTATGACTCGATTTATGGATATTTTGTTTATTTGCTTCTTCTTTGGATTAAATTTCATATTTTTTATATTATATTGTATTTATTTTTCTTTGTCGTCTATATGCTCCCCAAAACACCAATGCAATGACTTTTGATTAGTACTGCAAAGACATAAAACTTGATTTTTGGTGCAAATAAAGATTGCTCAACCATAACCACGAACTAGCGGGTGGCATGTCTTGCACCTTTTTTATTTGAAATAGCTCCAATTTGTTTATTTCTTTATTAACATAGCAGCAAAACACCCAACCCTATGTCACTTCAAAGTTTCTTAAAAAGTATATGAAAATGCTTGATTTAAAAAGGACTGAATTGGAGCTTGCTTAACATTCTCTTGGCAAATTCAAGTCTATGGAATGATCTCTTGAATCCCAAGTCCATGGATGGGTTGTGGTAGCAAAAAGAAAAAAAGCAACCATGAAAATGCTAGTCCTATACGGCATATGCAATTATAAAGGGAATGAGTGTAAAGATAATTTTACATTTTGAATTGGGTTTGAGAGGGTAGTTTAGGTAATAAATTTGGGTTTAAAGAGATATTAATTCTTTAATAAAAAATAATATGGGTGAAGAGAGTAAGTTGGGTGTAGAAAGAAATTAGATAGGTTCAAATAAAATTTTCCTGCATAATTTTACAAAAGATCAACAATATAATCATAAAGTAACTATAGTGCCTCAAATTTAAAGACTAATTTGCATTAGTAATGTAAATTGTAACTAAGAGTTCTTGATTGATACAATTTCCCTCCAAAACCCATATGATTGGTAACTGACGAATGAGAGTATGAGAGATGTGAGATTTTTCAATGTTTCAGAAACACGGTTTGGTACAACAAGTGTCATAATGCAAGTGGTTCGATACTTAAAAAAAAACGGGGCTGTTTTCTTGAAATACTAGAAAAAAATTCTTGAGAGAGAGAGATAAGGAGAGGCATATGGGAGGATGAATGGAGACATGGAAGTTGTGTTAGGTTAACTAAACACCACCTTCCATTTCACGTGATATACCGTCATTTTCTGCTTGGATTTCTAAACTTAATCCCAATCCCCAAAACGACCACATTTTGCTTCTTCTCATATGCATCCATACCATATGTCTCCCATTTATCAATACTATATATGTCTAGTCATATTTGCCTTTCTAAGAGATTTATGCATCCTCTAAACTGCCAAAGTTCACATGGTTTAAACTTTATTAAAAAGGAAGAAAAAAGAAGAAGAATATGCTACTACATATGTGTCCAATATTTGCAAAGAATATTACCAACTTTGAGAAACATGCCCTTATATATGAGTATATGCATCATCAGAATGACTCTTCGTTGCTTTGTTTTTGTGTTCATAATTCTTTCGTCAAAGTCTATTTGTTGACCTCTAGAACCTTCATTCTTTGAGAATTTATTAATATTTCTCTTAAAATCTGATTACATGTTAACATGTGAGTAGGGATACTCTTAGGGGCGGATCATTATGTGAAGGTTTTCCGAGAATTCTCCGAATATTTGGTACGAGTTCTTTTTGTCCCTATCAATTATTTGATGTAATGTCACATCAATTGGTTGATTAGGTTTTCAAGTGAAATGGCAGCAAAACGGCCAAAATAATATCACTATGCAAATGATTACAAAAAAAATTGTTATTGACATTCTGAAAAAGTCATTATGCACTCTAAATTTATAACGAGAACATTTGTCTATGCAAAATAACAGCCTTGAAGTGTCAATAATATCATTCATAATTAACAGCTTTTGGATATTAGACTATGATTCTAAACAGATGATCAAAATCAGAAGAATTGACTTATAGGAAAAGCCATATTTTTTGGTTTTTTGGTTTTGCCATGTTTTCTTCCTCATTTATCCATATTCAATATCATCTTAGATTGAGTCTATTGGATCAGCAATGGAGTAACTCAATAGTCAATAGAAACTTGTCAAAATAATAATAATAATAATAATAATAATAATAATAATATAATATTGATAATAATAATAGCAATAATTTAAATTATATATTAATAAAACTCTCTTTGTCAACCAGAAGATGGTGAAAAGTCAATTTAATCTTCTACCATAAAATAAAATTATGGACAGTAAAGTAAATTCACACAAACTAAATATTATAGCTTTTTTATAGCCACCAAAAGGTGACCTTAACATCCTCTAATTTAAAAAATAAAAAAATTTCTCACTCTAATTCCACGTTCCTCCTTTTTCTCCCTCTCGATCTCCTTCCCATTTTAAAACAAAAATAAAAAATTTTCCACACACAAAGTGTGGGGCATATGCTAGTAGCTAGTAATAATAATAATAATAACAAAAGAGCTTGACATAGTTGTGCTAGAAACGAACATTATTAGGCCTAAGATTGAGCTCGGTTATATAGAGAAAATTTGTAGGTGATGATCGCATCGTCACGTAATTTCATTAATTTACTTATTACAATATAGATAAATGACACAATTAATTTTTATAAATAAATTTACGTGTTATAATTGGACAAATTGACATTACCATGTGGTAGTGTGTGACATGTGAGTGGGAAACTTCTCACATGGTCATGCTTGGGGTCTCGTAGGCCTTTGCCAAATTGGTTTGCAGCCTAAAAAGTGCAAATTTGGACCCACCCGTCCTCCAACATATTTTCATTTTTACCGTTAAAATTTTGATTAAGGCGCTTTGATTTTCGCACACATCAGCATTTTTAAGTTTAATTTACATGAGCTTAGATATGTTTGTGGTACGCCAGCCATGAGTTTGGGTACGTTTCTTTGTTTGCATTTATAGATTAAAGAGGATGAAATAGAAGATTAGTAGACTACCCATGATGACTATCTTTGATAGAAACTAAAATTTTCACCTTTGTTGAAAAAAACCTTCCATCCAAATTCTTCTTGGCTCTCCAGAAGTCTCAGAGCAAGACCTCTAAATTCATCAAACCAAGCTTCCTTGAAGAGATGAGGATGAGGATTTTGTGCTGCCAAGTGCCAAGATATCCTCTAGGTGGCTAGCCTCGAGTGTTGACAAGGTTTGTGCTGTCAGATTGAGTCGGTATTGGGTTTAACTAGAATGACACTATGGGTCTATTCTGTGCGGTGATATCGCTTTCAAATGTTCGGAGGGTGTGAAGTGACGACATAATTTTATCTTTTTATTTTGTTTTTATCTAATAATTTTTAAAAATTGTCTTGGGGAGTCTGGTTTTGATTTCTCTCTTTAGGAGAGTTTGCTAGTTTGAATGCACTCTAGCTATAAGAGAGTTGCTTGATTTTAATTTTCGTTTTGTTGTGCTATCTTTTTTGGATCTATGTGTGAAGGGTGAAGCTATTTGATTTCCTAGATCTATTTCACTTGGTATTCTGTGATCGTAGTGGTGATTAGGTGATATGATTGACCCATGGACATCGTACTCTCTGTCACAATATATGATTTGAGATTTTGTTATCACATGATCTCCGTGTAACACGAGGTTTACCGGTTTTATTGATCTATGCAAGCTTGCGGTTCCTGATAAGCTCGAATCAATGCTTGAAGTCTACTTATTATTTTGCAATTAGTGATACTTTATTATAATATTTTTAGATCTACTTTGCAAAAACTCTTTGAGAACCGATTTATTCATGATACATATTTGTAATGCCTTTTGTTCAATGAAAGAAATATCGCACTTTGCATTCTTAGAACATATCAACAAATCAGCTAAGTTATCCTTTTTCGCTTTCACGATTTCCATCTTTGTTTCGTTTTGCTTTTTGTTGTTGTTGGTTCCCATTTCATTTTTCCCAACCCACTACGGCATGCATGCCTATTTTCGGCCTATTTTCGGGCTTTTTTGGTTTCTTCATTTCATAATTCGTCATATGCATAACTTAAGGTAAAAGTCTAATGAGTCAAAGTTGAATAGGTCTAGAAACCCGAAACGACCTTTAAGACGCTTTTGACTGACCCAACTAACTATGGCATCCCAAACTCAAGTTTATTGATTTATAAGTTATGCCTAATAGTATGACATTACTAATATGACTTTGGAATTAATGTGTGATAAATTTTACAAAATATATTGAGTTATATCAATTTTTATATAGGTAGGAATCTTACACTTTTTTTTTAGAACAAACGATATTAGGGGGAAGGAGTATGCTAAGCCTTGCAATATACTAACATTAATAATATGGTTCAAATTCACCGTTAACGAGAATCAAACCTAAGAACTCTCACTCACAAGTTAAAAAGAATACTACTAGACCTTAATGTTAAGTGGCTACACTAATTTTAATTGAAGCTTACATTCATATTACACATGCTACAATCACGAAGATGATTTCGAATTAACTAAGGATAATTTAACACTACCTATGCTAAAGAACCTATTGATTTGAATTGCATTACAATATGGTCCATCTCTAACTCAATAATTTTGATCACGTTATAAGAGCACAAAATTAGTGTGAAGTGCTTACAATGAAATTCTAAAGTCTATAAGATTTGTGATGGTGGTGAAAGTCTGCACAACAGAAACCCCTTTCCGAGAGTGGCTCTCGAGTGTTGGATATAGGATAAGAATTAGGAGTTTTAAAGAAACATTCCTGTACTGTTCACTTAACCATATTTTTACCTTTTTATGATTCTATTCATTACACCTTTATTTGTCATTTTTCATTAAAACTAAAATTTTTTTAGACTTTTGGCACTACAAAAAATATGGGCACTGCACACTATAAATTATTTGTGCCCTTTGAGGTCAAAGGGCACCAACATATGTGTCCATAGACCAATGGCAACCGTGCAGCAACTAAGTTTGTATCTATGCCCTCTATGGGCGTCACCATTGCTAAAATGGCACAATACACTGTTTGGTGCTCAAAGACACAGGCACAAATAAAGGCCTTTTTGTGTCTATGTTCTAACAAACTTGTCAGATGACCTTCTCCATCCATGTTTGCACTATTTTTGTTATTGTGCCCAGTAGGTTCCATTTAAAAAAAAATAGAAATGCAAAATTTTGAAATAAAACCAAAAATTTAAAATTTTCATAAAATCAAAGATGGCAGCCTCTGCTGTAAAAAGCAATCCAATAGTAGAAATGGAATGTCTATAATGAAATTACAGAAATATTCCTCATAAAGAACATGTTTACAAGTGTTAAAGATAAAAGACCAACAAAATAATGAGATTTTCCTATCAATGTATCCATGCATTGCCACCCGTAACTAATTTTACCCTTTTTCCCAGCTCAGTGGATTATGCAATCACCTTCCTGAAATCCAAACCAAAGGAAAAATGAAAAAGGGAAAGGATCACATATTTTCAGTGATGTTTCACTACCCAAACATCCAATCAACATTGAGAATTCATAGCATCCTGGAAATCGATTTAAAATAACCAAATGTGATCAGAGCTCGTAACACCAGCATGCTTATGTTTTCAAGCGCATTCTAAGTGCCGCTTGAAATATTAAATGATTAACATATTGGAATCTGGTAGTCTGTTGTTACCAATGCGTAGAAAGGGTAGCTCACCTTAAGTTCGACTCCGGACTCTAGACGTGAGCGCACACCCACAATGGAGTGTTGAACGCTACATTCTTGCAAGAAGCAACCATGAGAAATAATTGCATCCATAATCTACAAAATTCATTTGGCCATGAGATCAAATATGTTCTCAATAATAACAAATCAAGTGATATAATATTTTTAGAGCCAGAATTTGATCCCAAGTGCAAACCAATCCACAACTATAATGCCAGTGAAGAAAAAGACCAACCTCTGCCTTCTTGATGACTGGAGACTTCTTGAATGGCAGTAAAATATGTGGGAACAAATACATATAGACCACAATTGATCAAATCACTCATCTGCATTTAAAAAATAGATAACCCTTACATAATGTGGCATGTAACAAAGCACATAAAACAAAGAATTAAGATCATGAAGCACCAACTAAATGAACAATTTTGGGACAGTAATTGCATCGTGTACATACAAAAGTCACTGGCTTCTCAGTATAATGCAATCGTTCTTTGGTGGCAGGATCAACAACCAACTGCCAAAACTGGTTCAAAGATTCAGCAAAAACTTACAGATGAACCCAAAAACGAAGTATGGCATGACGAAAAAACAAGAGGAAAGAACATCAGGAATATGGGGGAGAGTTGCAACATTATTCAATAGTTCAAGCAGTCTGTCAACAAACTAACCCTTTATAACAAACATTGTACCCATCACCTTATATCCTTTATGAGCATCCGCAATGACGAACAAGAAGAAGCAATAAAAGGAATTAACTTTTCAAAATCTTATCTATAATTCCAAGCAATAATCACAAATAATTTTCATTAAATTCTAGAAATGAATTGTATAGTGGTACGACTAACAACTACTAATTGATCTTTTGACATGTCGCAACAGGCCACACCGCAATCAAAATTTAGGTCCAGTGACATCAATGGCACTCTAGATTAGAATTTCATTAACCTTCAATGTTTATCATGTTTGAACTCCAATCCAAATCAGTCGTGACTATGTGTTCGATATATGCAAATGGATTTGAGTGTTTAAAAAGGATTAAAGGCAACTGCAGAAGATGGGATGGTGCTTAGATAACTACACATGCTTAGAAACAGAGAGCTATTCTTCCTACTATCCAATCAACAAAATTTGAAACATCAATTTGTTGCTTTCCTAATTTTATTATGCCAATGCAAAATGCAATGCCAATTAATATGCAGTATGATGTGTTTAAGGTTCAACAGTTCTTACCAAAGAAACATGCAAAACTCGCCAGGGCCTAGCTCGTCCCATAATCATAGCAAAGATTAAGAAATAATTAGATGAAAGTAAAACCCATAACCTCATGTATTCCACACACAAAAGTAATAGAAGAAAAAAGCACACCAGACATATAGAGCTATAAACAATCAACCTAAACAAAATTAAGAACCAAACAGATGAGTGAATCGTTTCTGCACCTCAGAATCGCTTCAACTTCATAAAATTTGGAGTCTGGGACATAACCTACGAGCAACCAACAATATGGATTCAGAAGCCATGCCAAGATTTAAAATTTAAAATTCGAGACACCCAAATCATAATTTGAATGGAATACGCAATAACATTGAAAACCCTTTATAAACCATTTTTCTAGAAAATGGGAAGAAGACAAACCAGAAGAACTCTGCGCTTGTACGACCGGAACAATGGACGCATTTGTTGCGTGCTTTAGAGTGATATTGAGCTGACAGAACCGAATTTTGCTAGCTTGGTGCGGATCGAGGTCGAACCAAAATCGGAAGCTTGTTGAGGTGGCAATGGAGATGCGGCTGACTCCGAATTCGAAGGTTTCCACACGGCGATGAAATATTCATGACGACCATGACTCCTTACTCCCTCTTCGACTCGCACCTGCCCTTCACCAACACCTCCTAACCTGACGCACCTCCCTCCCATGTTCCCTCCCTATCAGACTCGGATCCCAACGCGATTTTCGATTCATGCTCTACATCCACCGATCATCCCAAACCCGACCCACCCCCTCCCTTGATCTCTCCCTACTAGACCCCGATCTTCCCAAACCTTCCTTCATCACGTGCATGGGGTTTCTGCTAGGGGATTCTGGTGATGATGGGGCTCAAGAGCTTCCATGATTTGTCTGGAGAAGGTAGATAGAGAAAGAGGGGTGAGAGAGAGAGAGAGACAAAGGTGAGAGAAAGAATCTGAGGGGAGGCAGAGCGAAATTGTGTAATGCGAGATAGAGGGAAAGAGACAGAAGGGACCCGAGATAGAATTAGGGTAGAATTTTAATTATTATTATTATAAGAGTTAGTGGGCACAATTGTGTAATGCGGTGGTGGAAACCTAAGTTTTTGAATTTAGTAGTGGGAAACCCAAACTTGCATCATAAAATAGAGGGAGAAGTCCAATTTGAAGAAGGGGAAACTTATTATAAATCCAATTTTATAAGCTTGTCACTTTCGATCTCAACATACGTCCCGAATCGACACGTGACGTCATCAAGTATTCGTACGTCTATCATACCCCACCTTCGGGATATGGCAAAACATAACTCGAGCATCGATTCGCATAGTTTTTTTTTTTTTTCTTCCTAATTTCTGATTGGTTGCTCAACCTCCCCCCCTCCCTAAATTCTGATTGGTCCTCCACCATTTAACTTATTGGTTCCTTCCCTTTGGCCTGAATGGCCTCTTTCCCACAAGGTAGGAGTTTATATTCTTTTAAATCTATAGTTTAGTGAAACGACTTCAAATGTTTGTAACCATGCCGTTATAATCCGGACTCGCAAACAGTTTTTGTCTGTGCGTTCGTGGTCTTGAGATCTATTTGAAAACATCAATTGTGAAATTGAAAGGTCAACGAATTTTAAAGATTAATTACGAAAATTCAAACCCCATAGTTATTCGATTTAATTCCAAAAATCAATGGAATTAAATTAACTAATGAAAATAATGTAAACGTGAAATACGAATTTAAATAACGAGATATGTAATTAATAGTGAAATTCCAGGGATGGGATTTCACAAAGCCATTATTAGTTATAGTCCAATTTTGTTTTAATTTTGAAGCTCTATCAAAGGTTAATTGTGTTTAGCATGATAAAAGGCTTGCGTTGTTCTTTTATTTTTTCTTTTTTCTTTTTTCTTTTCGTTTTTCTTTTGTTTTTTCTTTTTTGTATGAACCGGGAAAGATAATTATAAACCAAAAAATATATAATGTTGGGAGTATCTATATCATGAGCCAATTAGAAAGAAAATATTATTATATTGTAATACTACATAAGTTGATAAAAGGACCCAAGAGGAGTCCAGCATAGCATAAGATAGTTATATTTTCACACACCAGTGAAATATAACATAATATAAAATATATTAATTGTCCTCGTCATCGCTGCTTAAAATCTCAACGGTAACATTCTGCATATTTCGTGAGCTCAACTATGGGAGAGACAGACCTCTAGGACGAATTTGTGCTTGATAAGTGCGTGGTTCTTCAATAATAACGACAGAACTGATAGACTCTTCAATTGTTGTTTCAGCAGAAACCAAATTGACAGGGTATTGTTCTGTCCTACATGGGTTTGCCCATGCTGGCAATACACGTCCTTGAGGTGTGCGTACGCATCCATTATTGAAGGGTAATGCATAGCCAAGGCGACCATCAGCAAAAGTAGTAAGAATGTACTGATTATCAAAAGAACGAGGTATGTACCCGGCATTAACAGGTTGTCGTGGACGTTGAACTAAAGGATTCGTTGTGGAATTTGCTGTTGTAATGTTGGAAGCAATATACGAACGTGATGCTGGAGATTCGGTTCCAATTATAACTCCACGACGTCACCTGTCCGCCATTCTCAATGATGTAGAACTTGATCAAATTCAAAAGAAACACAAGTGTATGAAGCAACCTTCTTAATTTCCATATACAAATTAGTAAGGGAATGTGTGTACGTTTTATAGTAGAATAAAGGCACAAATCCATAATTGTGCCAACATATTCTTTTGCTATAGAGTATTTATTATTTATTAATGTTTACTGGACACAATTTCTAACATTTGTGTCAGAAAAGAGGAATTTATAATTATTAAATACATTCTTTATTTGAAGACCCAATGAGAAGTAGAGTGATTTATTATTTATTAATATTTAGTGGACACAATTTCTATCATTAGTGTCATAAAAAGGAATCTACAATTATTAACTCATTTGTCTATCTGAAGACCAACTAACTTTTGCACAGAGACCAACCCTAAGGGCACAATTGTTGGTTATGTGTTACTGCAGGTAGGACTTTAAAACCAAAAACCATATCACCAAGTATAAAAAACAAACCTGCAAGAAGATAACAATCTAAAAAGCAGTTCAAAAAGATACGAATCTAACAAACATTCATTGCACCTGGAAATGATCCTTTGTAAATCTAAAACACGCCACTTAGTACTATAGTATAGTGGTATTCTTCTTTACTTGTAAGTGAGAGATCTGAGGTTCGGCTTTCGGGAAAAACGAATTTGAACAACATTATTGCTAACTTATTTTGAGGCTAAAATATTGCACGGTAATAAACAGCTTCATACCATTATTTACCACAATTTTATAAATTTTAATTATTGGTGTGCTAGAGGAGGTAAAGACAAACGAGAGAGAACATATAGTGCCTTTGACAAATAATTTTTATAGACACAAAATATTTTTTGTGCCTATTTTCACTAAAAAAGTTGTCATGTGACCCCACTCGACACGATTTCCATGCCCATTAGTGTTTTGTGTCTGCTTTTTTTAACATTGGGCACAATAGATGGTGCCCTCTATGGAATAGGAAATGTTTAAGCTTTTTGGTGGTCAAATTGACACAAAATTCTCCATTGTGCCCTTTGTTTTGTACCCAAAGCTCATTTTTCTTGTAGTGTCGTTAGTTTTCCTAAGAATTTAATTATTAAACATTCAAGCATTTAAAGAACATGAACTGTAAAAAGAGAGTAAACAAAGACCTAGAGCAGGTCTAACCGTTTTAGGAACGCAAAGGCAAAGTAAAGGTAATGAAATTGTTTTTACTATTTACTCTAAATAGTAATTGATCTTGTGCAAATCTACCCATTTATGAAGGGCAGTGCACTGTTCATGAATATACTTCTTTTAATTTTTATGCTTTGTAAGTTTGTTCCATGAAAATAAAATGATTGTTTAATTTCATTAATTTATTTCAAATACAAGGAAAAAAACATAGCTTTACAACCTGCCAAATATATTAAAATAAATATTGAGTTGTGGTGTGGTGTGGGAATGCAAAATATAGTTGGGTATTTATAAAAAAAAATGGTACTTTTTAAATTCTTAACCATTATAGTAATCTTTCTCAATCCCGACGAATACCTTGAGCTATGTCCTTGATCATGCATGATATATAGTATTACGAAAGATCAACAATATAATCATAAAGTAACTATACTGCCTCAAATTTAAAGACTAATTTGCATTAGTAATGTAAGTTGTAACTAAGAGTTCTTGATTGATACAATTTCCCTCTAAACTGCCAAAGTTCACATGGTTTATACTTCTAGTAAAAGGGTAGAAAAAGAAGAAGAATATGCTACTACATATGTGTCCAATCTTTGCAAAGAATATTATCAACTTTTAAAAAACATGCCTTTATATATGAATACATGCATCATCAAAATGACTCTTCATTGCTTTGTTTTGTGTTCATAATTCTTTCGTCGAAGTCTATTTGTTGTCCTCTAGAACCTTCATTCTGTGAGAATTTATTAATATTTCTCTTAAAATCTGATTACATGATTAACAAGTGACTAGGGATATTCTCACGGGCGGATCCAGACCACTTGAAGTCTGAGAAATATATATGTGAAGGTTTTTCGAGAATTCTCTGAATATTTGGTACGAGTTCTTTTTGTGCCTACCAATTGTTTAATGTAATGTCTGCTAGGTATGTATCGACAAGTTGCGTCAACAATATTCGATAAGTTCTCTTTATATCACTCATCAAATTATATCGACATGTGTCGGTATCTATTGATATGTGCGCAACATAGTTTGATTGACAACAATAAGTGTTTAACGAAATGCCTCAGTGAATAAACTAAAATAAAAATTACCCACTTCGAGCTCTTTTTTTATCTAAAAGACTTGTATTTAACATTGAAACTTCTCAAAGTTCAATTTCTGGATTCGCCACTGGATATTCTTACAAAGAACTAGTGTATTCTAAATTTAACAACAAAATCTCTCTTGCAAGTTATATAATGCAATAAGTAGTTATATATCGTATAATTTCTGCATTTCAAAGTGTTTTGACCCTCACTTAAGATTGGGAGAGACCCTCCTTCTCAATCTCCCATGCATCATTAGCCACTTTTGTTGTGGTATTGTGGCATCATTGTTTCTTAAGACAAAGGGTACTTTCACTAAACAAAATTAAAGTGAATCGCAGAATTTTCCAGAGCTTCGTAAGATAAGTGAGGAGGAGGAGGTCAATGGCCGATGCTAGTAAACAAAGTGCACGAGAAACAAGTGCTTACATTGACACAGTAATATTTAAAATTTTGGAAGAAATTGTAGTAAACTTAAATATGGCACATATTAACAAGGTGGCTAATTGCACTTTTGCCAAGTCATTGTGTCAACCCAAAAATATATAATTAACAAAATACACATTATGATCTGTGCAAAAGCAAACCGTGCATGCCCCAATCGCGACCACTTCCCGCTCATCAGCCAAACTCACTGCAATTGTTGCTGCCGTTTTGCCGCGCATGTGAGTGCGTCCCCGCCCACGTGGTTCCCCTCCGCCCCAAACGCCACCACCCCATTTTGCCACCGCCCACCAAAACTTGAGGAATAATAAAACGAAAAAACAAATAGAATTGGAAATGAACGGAAGGTGGCTGCTCTGCTCATCGGCGTTGTTGTAGAGAGAAACTTACATACATTGGGAATGTCAACATGACAAATTCAATACGCATTGTCATGCATTTGATGTAGAATATTGTCATAGTAAACTTCCAGTTGCATGAAAGTTTGTGCTTCGCTGTTCCATATTTCTCTTCTATACTATTCTCTCTTATTGTTTGGGGTTTTTTTTACTTTTATTTACTAAGCATCTTCGATGGCATCAGTCTCAGCAGAGTTGAGAGGGAAGCACGTATCCTCGCCACCGGTATTCCACAAAAAATGGGCATAGTTGGCGGCGTAGAAGGAGTTGCTTGGGTCAACCGAAATGGCTTCCAAGAATGTCTCCTCCGCTGCCCACAAGTCGTTCCGAACCCTCCACAGAAACGTCGCGTATTTGTTGTACGCCTCCGCGTCCGGCGGTTGCACCCCTACTGCCTTCTTGAAATACTCTTCAGCTCTGTTTATTAAATAAATCACCAATAAAAGTCAAACACTTGTATTTGACTCTTTGTACTTTAAGCTCAGACTAATTTACGTAATTATCAATTAATCACTAAGAAGCCAAAGCAAAGATTTTTCATGTGAAACGCGTGAGCTGACCAAACTTGTAATGATTTTTTTGCTAAATAAGGGAAAGACTACCACACATTTCACCATCATACTATCACCAAATTTAAACACCCCGACAAATGAAAGGAAAAAAAAAAAGAAAGATAAATCGTCCATCAGATTTGAACTCAATACTATCGTAACAACAGAAATAGTACGGAAACTCTTTTAAAAGAACTCACAATATATTTTTGACAACATATTTTATAATATTAGCATAAAAATTAATGTTAAACTGCGTGTTATAGAGAGACCATAACGACCGAAGACACGTAAATTTTAATTCGTACCATGATATATTAATATTAATCACCCAACAAATTTATGGACATGAACATTAAAACCAACTAAACTAAGAGAACTCAATTTGTTAGACATGAAAATTAGAATTAAGCACTAAAACTATGAGACTTTTGATGAAATGGAACAGTACCTGTCGTAATCATGAGCAACTCGGTAGAGGAACTGCGCGTAATTGGCAAGAAGCAGAGCATTGCCAGGTTCCTTGGACAGTTCCGTTTGGTAAAGAAGCTCAGTTCTTAAGTACTCGGCGTAGTCGTCCGCCTCGATATTCGCCGTCACCGGCGAAACAAATCTCTGCATCGTTTCGTGATCCAGGGATTCTTCTACGCCCCGCATTTGATGAGCTTCTTCCGCTACTGAATTCCACAGAGCCAGCTCTTCCTCCCTGCTCTCTTGCCCCGAAACCGACTCTGCTTCTCTTGTTGTCCCTAATGAGGACAACTGGGAAGCCCCGTCGGGGACGATTGTCCGGTACTGGTCGGATCGGTCAAACCGGCCATCACCGTCTGTGCCGCTTCCTACCGGTCGGACCTTCCCGCCACCGCCATTGTTTCCGCCTACGGATGTCGTCTTGCCGTTGCCATTCACTGAAAACGACTTACTGGAAGAATCAAATTGGGGGTTATCCAATTTATCGTTCTGAGTCTGAACTTCTTCCACTGAAATAGACTCGGTTGCACTGGCATACAACCCGGCGGGCGGAGCGGCGGCAATGGCGGCGTTGTGGCCTAATGAGTAGACAGTAAAATTCGCCAAGAGGATCATTACATACACCATTAGAGTCGGCGTCTGAGAGAAGACCTGTTGAAATAACCAGACGAACGAAGCTTGCATCTCCTTCTGCACCCTGCTTAAAATCCCCTGCAAATCTTCGAAGAACAGAATCTCTCTCATCTGCAAGGTGTAGCTATGGAGCTCTCGGATTATGAACACCATGGAAGAGAAGGCTTTTTTTACAGAGCAGCACGCGGATTCCCCTGCTTCTCGGAAACCATCCTGCCACTGCATCTTCCGCTTGATGATTCGGAGCGAGAGCGGAAGATCGAAGCTGTTAGCCTTCCGCTCGATGCTCGCCTCCTGGACAATCTCGTCCCTCCGCTGCCAATCGCTCGGCCACGGTGGCTCTAGATCGAGCGGCAACTGGAACCGGCTTTGGTTCTGTTCAAATCTCATTCTCGTTGCAGACTCACTGACGCCGTGATTGTCATCAGAATTCGCCGCCTCCGGTTCCGAATCCGACTCGTTTCCGTCAACGTTAAGGTCATCTTCACCGTCAAAATTGTCGGCGAGCTGGAATCGGAGAGCAAGCTCTCGAATTTTCTTTGAGAACTCTTCGTCTGAGAAGGCGTCCAGGTTGGCACTGCAAGCTCGTCTAATGGACCGGAATCTCGACTTCTGGAAGCCGCAGGACCAGGACCGGGACCGGCTCAGCTTCGTCGACGGAGCACCGAACAACGCCGACCGGTTCAAGCTGTGGACGTGGAGACATAACTGAGCTCCGCCGTCGCCGCCGCCTCCTCTGTTACGTCGTTTTGAGGAAGGAGACGCGATTGAGGAGGCTAGGGTTTGAGATGACGGCGTCGAGCGAGGAACGATCGGCTGCGACCAGTGCAAGCAGGTCGAAGCAACTTTCACTACCATTTCTCTCTGCTTTTCAGATCAGAGAAAAATGTGAAAAAATTTGATAGATTTGCAAAAAGCTTTGTATATATAAAGCTTCGAATTTTTTAATCGGATCTGTAAAGTCTCTGCCTTTGTTGCTTCCGACTCACTCTTCAACCTGTAAAAAACAAACAAAAATCAAATCAGCCATGCACGTGAGAATATTCCCAAATTTTCCCGGAAAATCGAAAGTTTTCATGCCGCTCATTGTATTTTCCAGGAAAATCGGATCCGGAAAGCGCATACCAAAGCCACTCAAAAGATCTCACACGAAAACAGCAAAAACTTAGATCCCTAAGCAGTAAAATAAGCATTTCCATGAAAACTGAACTCACTTGTTCAATTTTCCGGCCGAATCCGGTGCGTTTTCAGATCAAGGTCGGGAGAAAATGATGAGTTTTCCGGCGAGGCACTCTTAGAGAAGCTCACAAAGGGTAGCTTCGGAGAGAAAGCGTCACTCTTTGGGTGCTATATATACAAGCCACGAGCTCTGTAAGAAACTTCGTGAAAAAATCTCGGAGCGTATACAGGTAGTTAGACCGTAAGTTTATACGGTACGGGAGTCCGGGAGATCCCTTGGCCGGTTAGTTACCGGGATATTTTGGATATTTACTTTCGTTGGGTCTGACGTCAAGTCAGCTTGCTATTTGGAGGGGTTTTGTGCGAAGCTGCTCACCGCTTCAAAGATTTTTCAGTGTGGTGGATAAAGAATTGTATATTATATGTCAGTGTAGTCTGTGTAGATATTTGTATTAAAAAATTAATAATTAAAAAAAATAATTATTTTTACCATTTATATAAAATAAGTTGTGTATCAGTCGTATTCGATCACAATGAAAAATTCTGTGCTCAGCGGACTGTTTCCGATCCGATCTGGCTGCTCTCCGTGCTCCACGTGTTCACACCGACCCGCACCTTTGCTTTTCTTTCAAAACCGTGATCCGCTACCGTTACCGATGTTACTTGGGTGACACGTGTATGCTTGCCATTTGATTAAGAAGAGATCGAAATTTGATGAGTGGTGTGTTAATAGATAAATTTTTAATGGTAACCGGAACACAAGTAATACACCACATGTTTTAATAGAAGTAGTAAGAATTTTTATTTTTTATGTTATTAACTTTTTAGTATATATATCATCATTTGTTTAATGACACGTGGTGTACCATCCCGTGTACCCTTCACATTGAAAAATCTCTCGTGTTAATGCCAAATTGCTAATGATGGTTAATAAATCAATTAATTGTTGATTATAATTCTGGGTTGCTTCACGTTTTTCCTAATATTTAGCTAATTGGTATGCTTCCATGAATAAGGTTAGATTCGAATGGAATTAGTATTCATATTATTTAGCTAATTAATAGAAGTCAAGATTCTAACACCTAAATACAATGGTTTTGTGACCGAAGAAATTAAGAGTATTTATTTGTATACTTCTTATATTTCGTTCTTTTATACTTGATATTAATTGGTTTCCAAATAAAGAAAGTGAATGTATTGGGCAAGTTTGCACGTGAATACTTTACACAATAGCAGCATATGATACTAGAGTACGTTATTTACGTGTTAGGTCTAATGATTATATGTGCTCGCTCTTACATTAATCAACATGAACTTGTTTAAAAATACTTTTAAAATAATTGAAAACGTTTTAGATGAACTTTTTTTTTAAATAATCTTAAAAAAGTACTTGAAATACTTCATGCAATAAGCATATATCTTATACTTATTTCATAAAACATTTAAAGTGCTTTCGAAACTCAAAACTAATTTCATTAAAAATACTTTCAATATTATTTTAAAAGTAAATGTGAATGAACTCTCTGCGATAGTTATATAAGTTTAGCTCGAGTAACGAGAGATATGAGGGGGGCGTTGAGACTAATATTTGTCTCACGCATAAATAAAAGACTTGTATTAGCAGGTAGACTAAAGAAAAATACGTAGATCGATTCTACCAAATCGCATAAATTTGCTGAGGTGGCACTCTGTACAAATCTTACGAAATCAGCCTTGGATTTTTCTGTGATTACACTGCACTGAAAGATGGAGCTTAAGCACTGGTTAACATATCATTTGACAATGAAGGACCACTTTAATGATCAGTATTAAATGTCACAAATGCCCTCACATATTTCTGCAATTATGACGTTACTCTCTCTAGTAGTTTCTAAAAAAATCATGTTTGCCTAAACAAGCTCAAACCTTTTTTTTAAATCTATTATCATTAAAGAAAGGAAGAGGTTTCGAAACTCTTATAATAATTTAAGAGCGAAATACATGGATGTAAATCAAACATTATATTCATTTGGATATTGAATCACATGCTAAACAAGTTCAAACTTGCAGTAACAAATACATTATTTTTTCAGAGCTTGATTCTCTCACCTCCAAATTCCCTCCCCTCCCATTTCCTCCTCTCTCATTTTCCTCTTTTTCATTCTCTCTCTATAAATAAATCAACACAAAATATAAATGTAACTTAATCGTGACCGTTTAAATAAGAAACAACTGAAAGAGAATAAAATTTGAAATGAAAGAATCCCACTCCCATTTTCCATACACAAATGCAAGAAAATGATTGCTCACACTACGCGTACCGTAGACGATCACTTCATGTAACTATTTTGTTTAAGCAACTTCTTCAAACGACAAATTCTGCCTCGTATGAAAACATATTGCAAGTCAGAAAGCCAAGTGCATCCATGTCCCATCTATCATGATAAGTTTAATACCAATAATGCCTTTGCCCTGAATAGGTATAAAAATTAAGTTGGTCTATATCTAATCCATAGAGAAGAACCTAGAAATGCTAGTGTGATAAAAAGTCAGGTTGCGTGATTAAGGATTTAGAGTTATCTGCATGTGCTTAAATGAACAGTACTAACGTACTCTCAATGTTCATTAGGTCTACACTTGTCAATGATCCAAGATCATTCAGGTGTACCGTGTACGTAAACGATCCATTTTAACTAAACCTAGCTTATATGGAGATTAAGCGTGCAGTCAAGTCTCCATTCACGCATTTATCGCATATAAAAATTTTGAAATTTACTTTTTTATTTGACAGATTGTCATTCTTTATAATCTTAAGCAAAGTAATGGTTTCACTTACCAAAATCAAAACTACATATCCTTAAACAAAAGATCCCAAAAACCCTAATGCATATCCTTACACATCCTAAATGTTTTGAGTTGACATCAATTGAACCCTAAACATACTTAGGGCGTTTTTGGTCATTCTAGGCACAAAATGGACATGTGCTTACATTTTGATCAAGAGAGGCAGCCAATTATCATTGATATTCCAAGCGAGGGCCTATAGTGGGTCCTTGTGCGTCCATTTCCCTACTCTAATAACTTAATAAATAATATCTTCGTTCATTTAATTAATAAATAAGAAAAGGAATCCTCTCTAGATTCATTTTGTAGAGATTCTAGAGATCTTCACATCCTAAACATTCATCGTATATGGTACGATCAGTTTTTGTCAAATATCATTTATTTTTAATTTTAAATAATAAAATCAAATAATTTCTAACCGCACAATATTTGATAAATAGTTAAGATGTGAAGATTCATAAGATTTCTACAGAGCAGATCTTGGATCCAATTACAATGAATAATACTATAAGAAACATGGGTGTCGTTTAATTTATTTATTATTCCCTTCAGGATTTTATTCCCTTTTTTATATTTCCCAGGAGTTGTCGTTTTCTTGTTTTTGTTATTTATTTGATTTTGGTCCTCATAAGGACAAAGAATTTAAGAAAAACTAGATCAAGTTGAATGTTGTGGGGGTGAGGAACCAGCGGTTCAGAATGAAAGCTCAGAAAAGGGTGAGTAGTAAGCTGTAGCACAACTTGCTTGATGTTGCCATCAGGGGAAGATAAACCAATACGTACGATGGCGACACCACCATTTTAACGGCAGTAAATTGTGTTGCTTCATATCTTTTGGACGACTATAGTTACTTCTGCGACAATTAACTGTGTCTTCATTTTATGATTCCAATCAGATATTTTGATCGTATATCGTATTATGTTATAGTGCTTTAGAGTATATAATACTTTGTGAGTTATTAGGGTTTGAGATTCAACGAGTAACATACGTATAGTAAATAAATTTGGTGATTGTTTCATTGTTATAATGTTTTTAGGATGAATCAAAGGCGCACATGTATAATGATGTATCAATGACTATTACATATCTTTCGTAAGTAGTATAATGATGGAACTTAAGTAGACTTATTTGAGAGTGTACTTATGAAATTATTCTAAAATTCTTCTATAATCATAGCAAGCACCCACTAATTTGATTGTTGATGGAGATTTTTTTTTTTTTGCAAGTACTCCTCTCGCTCTCTCGTTGATGGCAATAGTGTCATTCATGTTGCTTCTCAACAAAACTACATGATTACTTGTTGGAGAATTGAAAGACGATTTTTTCCGGTCCAACAAGGTCACTTGAGAAAACGAAATTACAAGCTTAAGTTTTAACTTATGTATATATGTAATCATGTCATATAACTATCAACGGTTGAGTTTCAAATTACATAGCCAAAAAAAATCAACATACAATCACACTAGGACAAGAGGAGATAATATTGTTAAATGGGCTAGACTTGGTACGAAGCTTATCGTCGATCGGCCAATCGTGTCAAATTCAATGGTGACAAGTTAAAAATTTTGGTTTGTTAATTTGTGAGTGACTAGTTTCAAAGTGACAACCACTCAGCTTTAATTTGTGATCCAAATCTCTATTTAGTTGATGGCAATTGTAAATAAATCCATGAGTGACCATGTCAACGAATGAATAAACTAATATTTAGAAAGAGGATTATCATCAATTTTCAATCAGCTTTGGTGGCTTTGCCTCAACTTTTTCTTAGCTTGTATAATTAGATTAGTCCATCTGTTTTGATATTAGCCGTCCAAACCAGTCAAATAGTGCGCTCTTGCTCATTATATATGGAACCGGTTCCCCAAAAACTAAGCACCTTGAGCAATAAATCAGGACCGTTGAAATTTGATTCAACGACTACAATTATTATAATTTTTAGAGGGGCCCTCTGTTTGTAGCCGTTAGATTAAATTTCAACGGCCCTAATTTATTGCTCAAGGTGCTTAGTTTTTGGGGATTTGGAGGGGATCCTGTTCCATTACATACGGGCGCAGATCCTTTCTGGACTTTTCACATCCCAAGCTTAGAGATCAAATAATTTTGCCCTTTAAAATTTAATCTCGTGACTAAAATTTTCACTCTCTTTTGAAAACTACAATAATTTTTAGCCGCAAACAAATTTCGTAGACCAAAATTATTTGATTCTTAGGTTACGAAGAGGATCTGCTTCCATTATATGGATGAGAATTGTAAGAAATGTAGGGTCGGGATGGCCCAGCTAACTTTAAACCCTAAACAGAGGAGAGGACTGTCCTCCGAATTAGCTGCATGCATTATGGTTAGTGCTGTTAATTTTGAGGGGCCACCAAGATTTTTACACGTTCCCACTATCAAACACAAGAGTGGATGAGGCTAAATTGGCTTTTATCTTTTTGGGTTTATCTCTTTTGTTGAAAAAAAGAAGAAACGTGTGTTTTAGACGATGTCTCAGAGAAATTAGATTTAAAACACATGTTTCTTTTAAGCTCAATTAACATTATGAGTTTTATGACTAAGCGGACTAGGCGGATTTAAGTAAATTTATTATATATCATATAAATAAATGCTTATTTATACTTAGAAAATATACAGAATTGTATTGAGATATATAAATTGCAACATAAAGTAACATATAAATTATAAAGTATTAGAAAATATTGAAAACATAGGGAACAAACATATAATAAGTGTTCATCCACGTATTCAACAAGTTTCTTACATTTTATTAAAAAATTAAAATAAAAAAATGAAAGTTATCGATTTTCTGCCTAAGCAGATTTAGATAGATTAGGCGAATGTCTAGGCATGGTAGACGAATGCCTAAGCGGGTGTGGGTGTACTTTCTTAATTTTCAAACGTCTAGAGATTAATCGAAACGAGGACCCAACGTCCAACGACTAGGCGAGAATTTTTAAAACAATGACTAGGTTTTATATTCTGAACTGCGCACTACGTACATTGACAAGATATGATTCTATACGTGGATGTGAGGACAACAAAATTATTGTTCAAATTGAAGAGTATCCGTACTTTCAAAAAAGAAAAAAAAAAAAAAAAAAAAGATACCGTAGACTTGCCTTCAGTATTGGTAGCTTCGCCGCCCTAACCCCGACTGATGCAGTGACGGACTCCACTAGAACGGTGAGGTAGCAGGTAACTGTGGTCTGAGCCCCGTATCATTCGACGAGCTGAGTGGTGGGTCCCTTTTGGCGTATGGTAGTTTGTTGTCTTAGCTAGGGAGTGATGTGGTTGCGCTATAGTAATGTCTGGATGTGGTCTTCGCACTTGAGTATTGATGTACGTGGTCTCTTCTACCAACGATGATTTTACGTGGTCTTATTCTTCTGCAATGATTTTGTGTGGCCTCGTTAGTCGGTAATGATCGGTTGTAGTCGTTGATACGAATATTAGTTGTGTCTATCGTCATGTGACATATTTGTGTTGTTGGCGATGATAGTTTTTTTGTGTATGTGGTAGCCACTTAAGGAGGGTCTACTCAAGTTGTTTGTTTGAGCATATTCACTCCATATCAATTTCTTGGTCACTAGAGCATTGTACCCAATTGACACCTATATATCTGTTTAATGAAATGTCACTCTATTGCTTTTGTAAAAAAAAAAGTAGTGCTATCCACACTCCTTTTCACCTTCCACACACCATGATAATTTTTTTCTTGATACTCTTCAATTCATTTGATTCGACGGCCAGAAATTAATAGGGGTTAGAGAAAGCAAAAAGGGGTGTGTGTGTGTATATATATAATTGTTACAGGCACTCCAAATTAAATTATCATTTTACACTCTATATTTTCTATATTTAGAAAGAAAAGTACATTGTGAAGGAGGTCTAAAAAAAACTTGTGTAAAAAAATGATGCCACGCATCCGCTCCCATTTATATATATAACTATATGTAATACGTTGGTTCTAGAAATTATGAAATAAATGTAGTTTAGCCGATAAAGTAACCTACAGCTTATACATGCATTAGACAATGAACCAGTTACTAAATGAAGGTGGACAATCAAACAAGCAATATATGCGAATGTTTCTTGCCCTGCTGTTTATTTCAATGATACACCCAGTTACCTTCAAACATTTCCGTTTTCAAAAAATCTGGCACCTTGTGGCACATTCCAGTAAGACGGTGACTTCAATTTCTGTTTACGTTCTACTTTCATCCTGATTAGCATGCTTTGTGATCGAATTGTCAATTTCTGACATGTTATGTGATTAAACAGTCAATATGAATTCAAATACCTCCTTTCATGCTAGACTAGTGCCAGATCGATCATATTGTTAACCTAAATAGCACCCGACCGAGAGGGGAGGCTTTCCATAACGTATTGTCAAGGAAAAGTGAAGAGCACCCACGAGAGCTGGCTAGACCAAGACAATGAGCATGATGCCAAACAAAAGAGAGACTGCTTGCAAATAGAAAACGCCAAGTAATTAGATGCTTATATGAAACATAGTATTAAGAAAAAACCAAGATCCAGGACGAATGAACAAATTAATTAGTTAATGGAGTTTATCATGTATGTCAATGCTCTCTCTCTCTCTCTCTCTCTCTCTCTCTCTCTCTCTCTGGTGAACTTAATTAGACATGTTCATGCATGTGGGTGACAGTGGAATGTCCAATTAAGTTGGGCCACCGTGAAAGTGCCACAAACTTCCGTCTGCAAAAATTCAGAGACGACGTAGTGTCTACTTCTGATAAGAAGTGCTCTCGTCTTAATGTAGTTGGAATTATACCCATTATTGCTAAATAAAATGCACGAGCAATAAAAAGCATCATAATTCTCGATACTTCTTTTACCACAAAAAAAAAAAAAAGGGTCTTGAATAGATGTCGTGACCTTTGAGAAATTTTTTAGTGTGAACATCACACGAGGTGGTACGTTACGTATCCCTATATAAATGATGTGTTATGTATGTTAAAAGGTTAATAACTTAATAATTAAAAAATTTCACTACTTGCATAAAAATACGTGGTGTACCATCCGTATTCCTGTCACAACTAAAAATTTATCGTGACCTTGAAGGGTATATATACCTAATCTCATGGGAGAAATCAACATAAGTGCCTAAATTAAGTTCCGCGATCTGCTTTTAAATGTGTTTAGAATGCTTTCAAACTACCAAAAATACTTAAGAGCATCTTCAAAGGAAATGTCAAATTATCCACATAAGTTATAACAGTAAAAAAAAAAAAAAAAAAAAGACAGCCACTAATTGTTTCCAACCGAAATGCCAAATCCTATATGGCATGATATGAAATGGCAGCAAAGGGGTTGCTGTCAAATTTGACAGCAACTTCAAATTTTTCTTACTAATTATTAAAGGAAATTGTAATTAGCATTTCAAAAATCTCATTCTACACTGTGTATTTTTCTTTCTAATTATAGAAAATTTGGAGTGCCAAATGAGATTTTTGAATTATTAATAACAATTCCCTTATTAAATGTCTTATTAATATTTTAATGTCATTTATTAGGGGCTTCCTCTCAACTTTCAATAAAGCCTCTCATCGTCCCGAGATATCTTCCTCCTCTATTCTCTCGTTCTCACTAACCTCTGCTTCTCCATATATGCTGAGTCCCTGTAAGTCTCTCTATCGGAGCATCAACCCCAGTTGGCTTCGCCATTATTATACTTCACCAAGCAGCAAAATCCCCATATCTCAAACCCATCAAACCTCATTTTCTCTCTCTACTTTTTTCTCCACTTCACTCTCTCTTTCTCTGCACTTCTCAGCTATTTCAAGGACTACCCAGATGACTGATACGTTAGACGACCTTGTGTTTTGGCTCCCCACCCAGATTCTCAACGATGAAGACCCACCAGCTATGGAGATCAACTCCAACACCATGAAAAGTGGGGGTTTCGGTTACGGTTCGACGCTCCGAAGGCTCAGAAATTAATATGACTTTTAGTATGAATTATTTATATGTAAAATTTAAAGTATAAGATAGAAATTAAGAAAAAATAATAATGTAATAAAATAATAGTCTAATTTGACATAGGGATGTGCTATCTATACACCCCAAATTACTTCTCACACACCCCTTGTTAATTTTTGTCCGTTGATCTTCTTCAATTCATCCGATCCGACTGCCGAAAATTAGAAGTGTGTGTGGATATCACACCCCTTTGACATATCGGGTGGAGAGCAAAACATGAAAATATGTCAAAATGCCACATAAACTATATATCAAATTTAAATTTTAGGTTCAAAATTTGACATCTCCTTTGGAGATGGTCTAAAAAGTTAAAAGTATTTGTAATTTTAAATCAGCATTTCAATACTTCTTTCAAAAAGCATTTAAGTGTTTTTTTTTTTTTTTTAAAAAAAACACTTGCATTTTTATTAAAAGTTTCAATGTACGTATAGTAAAAGAAGTTTTATTGCAAGCCTTTTTGATTAAAAATACATATTAAATAAGCATCTCCAAACCCACGCAAGAAGCAAATTCCACTATAGAAAAGTAAAATAGAACAATCACTAGTACCTATTCCAAAAGAAAGTAATAGAGAGTAACCCACTAATACCTAACAAACATGGGACTGTAACTACTTGGGGAGCATATGTCACCAAAGATTTTACCCACCCAATAGTGAAAAAAGTTGTAGGAAAAGAATCGGACCAGTTTGTTTGACAGAAACCCCAAAATTAAAATAAAGGGCAAGTAAAAAGCCAACATTCACACCTTCCTCACAAACTTGCACATGATTGGGAATGGTATTTCGAAAAGACAAAACCAGCCTTTGCTAGACAAAACGATTTCCAATACTAACATAGTAACATGGAAAATTGGTATACACCAAACGCTTAATTAATTAGGTCATATATCTACAAGCACATGCTTAACAAATATGTTCCATTTGATCCAAATTGTGTTATGGTTGCTGCAAATCTTCTCATTGCATTAAACTTACTCTAATCCCAGTCGTGAACTTCTGAGCTTTTGGCCAAACCACTTTCCCATGGACCCCAAACAAGTTCAAATGCACCTCCGGTCATATATGCCCTGTGTGCCAAACAAATTATGTGACCTATCAATAATTATATGCATGTATGATGGTAACAGTGTCCATTGCCACCAGCTGTATTAAAGGGGGCGATGGTCGTCACATGAAAGAGTGCTTGTAATTTGCAGTATTAGGCATCGATGTCCAAGTGTTGCACATGGCTTTCGACACGTTTGCTGTTGGCACAAGAGGTGTGGACCAAGCAGCAGGCACTTCCTAGCAGCAAGGAGTTATCACGAGCAATGAAGATGGAAATGCGACAATGATATGTACATATTGTGCTTTACCTTTGTACCTAAAGGCTCAAACTGTAGTGCCTTTGGAGATGGTACGTGCCCAGATTGTGTTCCATATTAAGGACATGGCTACCCTACACACTCCACATGGAGCATGTGAAAGTTTGTTGCTTGATGTTTGATAGGAGATCCTGCCAAGTATATGCAGCCAGCTAGAGGAAGTGCCTACCAAATGGCACTTGTAAAAAGGTGATCGTTTTCATACTACATATCAAACTTCATATGGTTATTGTTACATGGAAGAACCGAAATTTATTAAGATGTTAACTAAAATGAATATGACACTGTTTTTTTGAGTTTGTATTTGAGCCATTGACAAAATAAATAACATTATAAATTAAATGGTTTTACTAACTAATTGTATTGAAGTATATATTTTGTGATAAATTCCACATCTGCTATATGTCAGTAGGTAGAACATGGACATATGAGTTGACACCATTACTATCTATAGGAAGACATTGGGGGAAGGGTTAAGTCCCGCAATGAGCACAACTCTTGCATTTAGTTGCCACCGTTGAGTTTGGACCATGAGAAGAATGATACTATGCAAGTGAGGAATAATATTTAACATAATTAATAGTAGGATCACTAAGCCATCTATCTGAAATCGTGACAAATATATTGTTCAAGGCACATAGCTATTATACTCTAACTCAAGGTATATAAAATGTACTCCTAACTCATTAGTTAGGTGGAGGGTGCATTTCAACCAGATCGCTGGTCCGTCTCTCTACGATATCGACAAATAATATTTTCGCGGTGCATCGGCTCCGCCATAGCTGTTGTAGTTAGTCTTTTTGTTCGACTACTTACGAATCTACGTAAGTGGAGCAACTTAATATGTGTGGTTTCTCCTTAGCTATGAGAGTTTGTTGTTTTAAGTTTGCTTTATGGATATGCGGTTGGTTTAATCAGGCTCCCTTGTGGCGGAAGAAGTATCTTATTTATTTAGATGTTGTTGAGATCTTTTCAAGATTTATATTAATTGGTCATATATAGCTAAGTTATGAATCAATTTTGACTACATAAAAAAGTGTGATAAACTTTATAGGTGTCCTGACTTAATCACCTATTAGTAGGCGTTGGATTTATCACAAAAGGTCTTTAGTGATATTAGGGTCGGATGAAAACTCTTATATATTAATTGTATATTATTTTGTTATGACCGATATGGTATTCTATTTTCCAATACAACCCCCTCATGAGTGGGCCCACACAAGGTCACAAGGAAAACCAATTCCCACATTATTGGGAACTTAACAAGTCATTATACTAAAACTAACACAACTTTTTGAGAGCCCGATCATCATCAAGAGACTAGTGCCAAAACAAGTTTTTGAGGGCCAGTCATTCAATAGTTTTAAGCTGGAGCTAGTGCAAAGCAAATTCAAGCCCAGTAAATTGGGCTGAAGATGTGCCAAAATAACACTCTACTATGATACCATGATAAACATTTTAGGCTTATCATGATAAACATTTTCAGGCGTATCATGGTCGACTATAATATTGTTGATATTGTTCCAACTTAACCACCTATTATCAGGCATTAGGTTTTATCACGAAAGATTCCAATGATATTACGAGTGGAAACTTCTATATATTAATTGTATATTATTTTGTAATATGATCGATATGGAATTCCTATTCTCAAACAAAAAGTACTTGAGACGTATATATAATAAATCCAAATTGCAGAATTCATACCACTTGTGATATAATCTAAACGATAAACAATAAATTAGACAACCTACTTTAGTTAAGTGCATTGACACCTACGTTCCTCAGTTACACACACACACACACACACACACACACACACACACATATATATATATATGTACTTTCTTTGTCATTTGGAGAGGGAACATTTAATCCCGGCACCTCCACTTTGCCATCTTCCAATAGTTAAGTAATAGGTCTTTAGTTGCATTATAAGTTTTTGCACTGAGATGAACGGTGATATTATAAACAAAACTGCAGAATACTAATCGGTAACTGTAAACAGTGTACGCGTTTGTAAGCAAATTGCTTTTGTTTTTGGAACGTTATCGTTTTTATTTTCTTGAAGAAAAGAAAAGGAAAAGATTGTTTGTATGTGAACCAATCGAATGCTTACAAGTGCACTGAACCTTTACAAACATGAAGTTAGGAGTGGACCAAAGGAAGGATATTGATTGAAAATTGAGATATCGTAAATAACACGCGTGCGCATGCAGTTCCATGAAAAACGTTGCCAGAAGGCACAGTGGTGAATGCTAGAAATCTCTAGGGTTTCTTGTGTGGCCTTCCAAGTTCTAAACAAAGATTTAAAGAAGAGATAAACGGGTTCGTCGAGACTCGAGGAATAGCCAAAATACAAAGGAAAATTAAACATCGCAAAGGAGGGACCTTCAAATTCCAATCCACACGGATTTCTATATAGTTTGGACAAAGACATGTGGACGCCAATGCCACGGCAATCTTCTTATCTGCTCATCTACTCCTCTCGACACCTCTCCCACCCAAAAAAAGCATTCGATAGTCCCATCTCTCCCTTTCATAGTTTTTGTTTCCATTTCCATTACTACCGATCCGTTCAAGCTTCACAAATAAGCAAAATACTACTGATGCCCAAGCTTCAAAAATAAGCAAAATAATATCAATATTTACATACGTGTTCTTAGTCAAGTTAGTTAGAGCATTGTGTTTTTCTTACTGTATCAAGATTGGACTCTCCTTACGGTACTAGTTTAGTTATATCCAGTGGCATAGCCATGATTTTAAATAATGGGGTCATAATATCAACCAAAAAAGATTTATAGGGCCATTTTGTCAATCACCTAGTAGGCACCTGCCAATCCTTGTTAACATATGCCTAAAGTTTATGCCAACATTCGATAACTACTATTATTTATAGAGGTTTGTCAATAGTGGATGCAGAATACTACGGAGTAATATTGAAGACCACCAAAGCTTTTCAACTAAAGTATTCATACAAGAATAGAAAATAGGAGGAGAAATTATGATAGAATAAAACATACGAAGTATGAAGAGAAAATTGTAATTTAGTTTGCATTAGTTGTTTATAGAGGTCAAATACAATATACAAACAATATACATGGAGGATTTTGAAGTTGTTGGGGTCAAGGACAGACCCCATGTTGACTCCGTCACTGATTATATCTAATGTAGAATATCGTTTTGTATAAAAATGAAATTATTAATATTCAAGCTTCTTATATGTGACTATGCCTTTTTATCTTTTCCCTTTGAAATGAAAGAACTATATATGTCCATGTTTTATAAGCAAAGGTTTTGAGAAATTAGTTTCATTATTCTGCCTAATTTATCTTGTTTTTGAGGAATTAGTTTCATTATTCTGCCTAATTTATGAGAGATTATTCTAAAAATATTGAAATACATTAAACCACATTTATCATTGGATGTGCTACATGTACATCTTTCTTTTTTCTTTTTGTACTTGGGTTTTCATCTAAGATGAGTTCTAACAAAAATGTACCAGGGTAAGATCAAGATTCTGTCTCCATTTTAATAGGGGAGTGTACGAGTACTAAAGTGTCATGTACCTTTTTATTAGGTTTAATTAAGTTGGCTACTTTGCTTCATTTTGTGCACACCAAGTTCAAAACTTCCTCTTTACGATGTAAATAAATTTAGTTTAAATATTCTATCATTTATCAAAATAAAGTAAAATTATACCATAAGTTAAACACGCATGTCCTCCTATAAGAAGCCAACAAGAAGCCTAAAGCGATATAAAGTAGATTATAGTACGTAGGCCAAGCACAAGCAAAGGATAACAAACATAATTCGATAAATAGTCCAAACTTTTACTTAAACGAAAAGCCTACCAAAGACGCGTGGATCCCCATCGTTCCTGAAAAGTTATATAATGTTGTAAATTGATAAGGTGTGAGAGGATGATAAACATTTCATTTGGTTAATCTTTGAAATCTGTACAAGGAATGATTAATTTCTTAATTGGTTAATTAATCATATTATGGGCACTACGTGTGCATGGTTGTTCTGTGAAGGGAGAGGATATTTTGGTAATATGATGCATATATGTGCATGCAGAAATATCTAAGTTGTCGCCATGGCTTAGTACTGGGCCCTTTCGACATGCAAGTGGTCGCCTTCGCGGATTGTATCACTGTGCAGGGGCCACTTTTAAGTTTGATCGTTGAAATGATTTCCGACCACATCGGGCCCTTTAATTGAAACGAGACATACAAATCCATACAAAAAAATATAAGAAGTTTTAACGAAAAGTCTACGGTACTGTTCATTTTAACAAAAAATCATATTTTTACACTAAAAAGTCAATTCTGATACTATTCACTTTACCTTTTATTTTGTCCTGATAGTTAAAACTTAAAATTTTCAAACCATTTTCATTAGTTTTTCTAAAAATATATCACAAAATATTATTTTATTAAATAATAAATAAATATTTACATGAGAAGGCCCAAGGAGATAATGATGTGAATGTGGCCTTGTGGATCATTTATATATTTGATGCCTTAGTTTTCTTTGGTTGTGATTGGATATGCAGAATTCTAGGGTTTATCGTCTACCTCAAATGAAATCCAAATTTGGTCGTCTGACTAGCTACTTTTGTGCATAAAGTTAAACACGAAGGCGAATACGACCAATAGGGTTTCTGCAAATAGGATCGTTCTAGTTAGTTTGTGATGTTCATGGATTTCAACTTGCAAATGCATATTTGGTTGTCCAAAGTATATATTGGTGATACTGTATGAACGGAGCCTACAACAACCTTGACAACCCTATGCATGAAAATTACCAAGGAAGGTGCGGGAGGTGTTTACATATGAAAGCTAAACATTTCTCCTTAATTAAAAATCTCTCCCTAGTTTGTAAATCACATTGTTATGCCTCTGTAATTTGGCTCAAGAAGGTTTCATCACTTGTTGATATGGTTTCGGTTCATCACTTGTTGATATGATTTCGGTTTCTAGCCATTAGGCCTCTGTAAATTAACGTTCTATGTTGATACACAAAATCAAGTGGATCTTGAGTCAATGTAAAGTGTGGAGGAAACTTAGGTTAAAGATAGATGGACGAAGCAACCTGCAAGGAAGGTAGAGTAAGTGTCGAAGGGCACTAGTGTGGTACCTGCTTAAGAGCCTTTGATGCTTAAAATAGCAAAATATGTTTGAGGCGGCAGGCGCATGGATGAGTTTATTGGTAATATAGTACTGTTAAGTTGTAATGATGCTTAACCTTTTGAAGGGAGTGGAAGTTACTTTTTAAAAGAGGCAAAGTTGGGGATGATTTCTAGACTAGGTCAATGTGAGATTGAATGCACTTAATGTGATGTTGTCACTTGTTGCGTTGTGATTGGCTTTTAAGTTGAAGGGAGATCTCCCATTAATTAGATACGGGAATAGCCACGAGCTGTGGCTCTCGCTTGTTGTGAGGTTAATTCGTGTGCTTCGACATGAGTGCCTCAGCAGAGTCCTTTCGGATGGTTCTTGAGGTTTCCCAATTGACCTGTATTTGGAGGTTTCGGGATCTTCAATCCATTGCATCAGGCGGGTTCAAACCCTCTTCCTCCCCTCCCCATATACAACTTAGATAAATTTGGTGCAGAGTATCTTAGGTTGTTCAAAGAAAAAAAAAATGTTATCATCCTTATTAGCATCCAAATATCATCTCTAAAAAAATTCTTTCAAAGTTACGTTCGTAATATATATATATGTATATGTATATTTTTTACTTTTAAAGTAGAGTACGAACCACGTTACTAAAGAATGAAGACGTTTCTCCTTTCCGAAAATGAGGAAAGTATTATCCTTATCCAAAAGATGAAGATTTTGTACACTTCTACACTAGTTCTTCGGATTGCAGTAGAGAGATTCTCTCGACAAATTGTTGACAATTTTCGCCAAACGAAGGCAGAATAGCTTATGCTATAACAATGCTTGGTCTTAGCTGCAAACACCACAAGATTTGATTTGAGTGGGCGTGAGCCGCGACACACTAAAGACAGTTATTAGTGCGCAATCTTAACCCCATAAACTAAGCTAATATGCTAAGCATTTATTTGGTGGTGTCACTGTATCGTTGACCGATACGATAGTCGACGTTCCTCTTAATTTTCACAAAGCAATGAGTCTTATTGGTTTGGGGTCATCTTTTTTTAGGGCGAGCCTTTGTGTAACGAAAATGTTGCTTTTTTATGACCAGAAGATCATAGATTCGAGTCGAGAAAACAACAACCTCTTTGCAAATCAAGAAAAAGGTTGCATACGATAGATGTTTCCTCTCTAACACTCACAAAACGGAAACTCCATTTTGTCACTACATATAGTATGGACCCATTATCCAAATAGGACATGAAATTAACACCCTCTACCGCCATATACATACTCATCAAACAGATGCCCTTTTTCCTTTGAAGAAGAGTACGGACCACATTGCAGAGCCCTACCCTATTGATGTACATGATACTAAAATACATTCATTCAAACATTATATTATCTTATACATATCTAAACAATTTTATATCCGGTCACGGGCCACCAGTCACTGTCATATATATCTTGTAAGTGTACAGCCCTTAATACAAACAGTGCTTGAGATGCACCGATTTTTCACCAGTCTTACTTGTTACAACTAAGTGAGGTCCAAAATGATTCCATGTGTAAATAAATTAAATGAGAGATCATCATACACATATTTTGGTGCAAAAAAACTTGATGCGTCTTTATCTCAAGTTAGGGAGCCCTTACAATGATAGTTGTTGGATAAGGGGTTAGATTCCTAAATGTGTATGGGCAGTTGGACAAAATTGAACGTCTAGAATGTAAGAGAATTTTTACTGTACAAGTGGGTTGAAATGACTTATTATAATACACACAATGACGATAAACGATGTTAAAACAAGGATATATCAACAGTTGAACAATGACAGTGATGATCAATTGATGCCATGAGGGCGATCTATGATATACGTCTCAACAGTTCAACAATGGGAGGAAAAATGAAAGGTCCGCGGGTACGATAGCATGTCAATAGTCGAACAATGACATAGCAATAATCTATAGACTTAATTCAACATCTGGAGGAGATGTCAAGATCCTAAATTTGTGTTTCTACATTGTTTCTACGTCCATTTGCAAACGAATCTATCTCTTGATAGCGATGCCTTATGTGGGATTCAAAGATGAGAAACGAAGAGATGCATAGATGTGAGAGGGAGATATGAAGTGGATGCATTGAGTTTGGAGGGAGGAGAGAAGAGAAGCAAGGCATGTACTGAATATGAACACTGACCAACGCATTCGGTTTTGCTTGGTTTGATAGTTTTTTAAATCGAGCTGGGGTTTTCTGGTTTAAAACGGGTACTTTCAACCTAGTCGGACAATAAACATAATGGTAATCTAGGTCGTTGGATACAGTAGAGAATATAACGGTCATGATCTCATTGATTTCGGTTTCTTAGCTCAAGGGAGTGTGAGTAGTAATCAAGGGGGTGTGAATATTCTACTTTCATTGATTCTATTACCTCCACTTAATACATTCAGGTTTTTTTTCCAATCATATTGGAGATAAAGAGGTTTAACTTCACATGAATTTCTTATTACGAAGTTAGTCACAATGTAGTTTTCAGTTTATAACTGTCTCGACAATTTTGTTTTTTTGTTTTCTTTTTAATTAGATAATATCCGTAGTTTGTAATAAAATAATATTAATTCTTATCATGATGAAGTCACCATTGAGTCAAATGTACCATTGGAATCCTTGCCGGATATTTTTTCTTGGGATTCTAGGGATCCTGTGATTGTGAGCGTTCATCGTACATCGTGTAGTCAGTTTTTGCTGGATACTATTTATATTTAATTTTAAATTTTGAAATGATTTTTGACCGTACAATGTATGATGAACGATCACGATCACATGATCCCTTAGGATTTCTAGAAAAAGGATTCGGCGATGACCATTTTCCTCAAATGTAACCAAAATATAAGAGTTTTCAAATGGGTAATGGTAAAGACTTATCTACTTAAATCATATTTTATAAACCAACGATTGATGATTTGACTTTTTATTGTTAAATTATTAAAAAAAATTTAACCATCAAGCGTCACATTATATGATCTACAAAATATAATTTAACAATATAATCTCTTTAGTATTTTTCTTTTAAAATCGTAAGATTGGTCGGACATACAACGTGATCATCGACTTGATCCAAGATTTTCCCGCTAAAGCAACATAAATGTGCGAGAATATTTGTAGATATTTGATTCTTGAAGATTTGAATCAAACACCCTAACCTCAGCTCACCTTTTGCCCCGCGCCCCAATTTAGCAACCGCGCGCGCGACAGAGTGCCAAACTCAAGTTTTCTTCCCGCTAAAAATTTAACCCTTATCAACATCTCCCACCCGTTTCTTCCAGCGTGTTCGAAGCCTCGCCCGCCTGCACGCCATTTTCCTTTCCCTCCAAACACAATGCCCGCCATCGCCAAACGTAGCCTCGAACTCAACAAAGACATCATGGCCACCCGATCGGAGAGTACGCCCGATGCCGTCCCATCCGCCGGCGGTTCCACGCCTCCGAGGCGGAGGCTCAGATCCAACTCGTCGCCGATGAAGCCGAGTCCGATCTCCAAGCCCATGAAATTGGGTTCGCCTCGAAAGCGGCTCAGTACTTGCGATAACACTCAGGCAAATGTGAGATCGGATTTTATTGTTGATGTTGCGACTGCGAAGTAATTTGAGAGTTTGATAAAGCTATCGATTTCATCTCGTTGGTTAATTTGGAAATAATTTCAGGGAATTGAGAAGTATTTCACCCAAAAGAAGGTCCAGACTTTGTGCAAATCAGTCGAAAAATCATTTGAGAAACCAAAATGGAACCTGAAAGGTGACTATTTTCAAGCAAAATTAATTTAATTTATGGGAAAATGTGTCTTTGGTGTTTGAACTGGGAAATTGTTTTGGTTGGATATGTAGATGGCAAGCAAATCAGTGAGGTGAAGGAGGCATTGCATGTTTCAAGCGTGCCATCAACTGTTTCATGCCGGGAAGACGAGCTGAAAAGGGTTTTGGAGTTCTTGAAACAATGCATAGTGCAAGAGAAGGCTGGGAGTTTGTACGTCTGTGGGTGTCCGGGGACCGGAAAATCGCTGTCCATTGAGAAAGTGAAGCAGGCTTTGGTTGATTGGGCAGGAGAGGTGAGCTAATTGCTCCTCAATGATTTTATGTGCTTAATTGTACAAATATCATAGAATCTTTGAAATGTATACTACATGTTTGATTTTATGTGCCATGTCCGAAAAATGTGTTATTTAGATACGAAGTGTTAATTAACACTGGGAATTGTTCTTATTGCCAGGCTGGGTTTGAGGAACCGGATGTGTTGGCTTTGAATTGTTCTTCTCTAACAAAGACTTCTGATATTTTCGCTAAGGTAACGAAACTTGAATGCTTCTTCTGTTGTTGGTTGTAAGGTATGACAGATGATGTGCTCACATTTGGTTTGCAATGGCAGATACTTGGTAAAGACCAAACGCCAAAGGAAGTTAAAAGCAAAACCTCATCCCTGCAGCTTCTCCAAAATTTGTACTCTCAAAAGCCTTTGTATTCTAGAAGGAAGATGACGTAAGTACTTTATCCTCGTTCGAACACGATCTGAGCAATGTTTGACAGAATGTAATAAAGAGTGGTTATACTAAAATAGTTTCTATTCCATCAGGCTGGTAATAGCTGATGAGTTGGACTTCTTAATTACTAAAGACCGGGTGGTGCTTCATGATCTTTTTATGCTCACAACGTACCAATTCTCGAGATGCATACTCATAGGTACTAATCTAGTTAATATAAGGTAAGTTCAGTTACAAATTTGTAGTAATATGTGAAGTTCTCATACTATTTATGCTTTTGCAGGAGTGGCAAATGCCATAGACCTGGCCGGTCGTTTTCTTCCAAGACTTCAGTCATTAAATTGTGAGTTGAGTAGCTTTGTTAACTCGTTTTTCTTCAATGAGATGCTGTACTGTATTTGGGGTGTAGTACTTACTAGCAACTATTGTGCTTACGTATTATGTTCATGTTCTAGGCAAACCTATGGTTATTACTTTTCGGGCATACTCTTATGACCAGATTCTCAGGATTCTTCAACAGAGGTTAATTGTAAGTTTATGCCTTCATTTATAAATTAATCACGAGCCTGAATTAGGAATTTTTTTTTTTCTCCCTTGCTGTGGAGTATTCATATACGAGTTGTTCTCTCTTATTGTCTTGGTTTATTTACCGACTACTAACAGTTACTGTGGTCCAACAGACACTACCTTACACCGTCTTTCAACCACCAGCATTAGAACTTTGTGCAAGAGTAAGTTTGCTATTGTTATCATATTTTCCAGAACATCCTTATTGGATTTAGATGTTACCAATTTTTATATTAAAAGCATATAGGCTGAGTACTTACAATGAAAAATGGCAGAAAGTTGCTGCCGCATCTGGAGATATGAGGAAAGCTCTTTGTATTTGCAGGTTAGTTTTGTTGAGTCGCATGATAAATTATTAAATTGTAAGAAAGGTGTCTGAATTAGACGATTCTGATTAATTGGAATAGACATGGACTGTGCAATTGAAAGGAACAAGCACTTTAGATTCATCAATGTATCAGAAAATGTAAATGCCTTACAAGTTACAAGTCATATAAATGTCAGAGAATGCATCTATATATCTGGTGACTTTTGATTCTATTTGTAGGAGCATTGCGTGGGGTTATGAGCGTAATTTTTCCTAAACTTTTTTCCAGGAGTGCCATTGAGATTCTGGAAGCAGAGGTGAAAGAATCTGCTGAGAACTTGAATTCATCATCAGTAGTGGATGCATTCTTTGAGCAGCAGACGGCAACTGCTCCAGCTCCTGTTGTGAAAAAACAGGAGACTGATGTTGTAAGCGATCACCCTTGATCCCCACATGCCTCAAGAACTTATCTGAATCACCAAACTGACAGATTTCATGCATTCGTTTCAGTTCATTCTCTTGTTCGTGCAAGAAGATTTCAGAAATTTTCCAATTCCATTATCTTTATTTGATTCATTCTTTAACTCCAAAAGTTTCAAGTAAATACTTTGAATTGTGAAAACCTAAAAGGTTCGCAATGCATACTTCAAATTTTTAACTATTTAGGTTCTAAATTTTCACTTATGTGTGTTGCAGGTGACAATTGGTCATATGGCTTCTGCTTTGTCAAAGACATTCAAATCACCAGTAGTGGATACCATACAAAGTCTTCCGCAACATCAACAGGTAGCCCTTTTTCTGGTGACTTGTACTCGTTGAATGTAGGCTGTGAGGCTTTTGAGTAATACAATTCTTCAGAAATAGTTACTCTAGTTCTGATCCATGAAACGAACATATAGATTGGCATCCTATCATTAATTTTAATGCAAGTGTCCTATTTCACAACAGATTATACTTTGCTCTGCCGTGAGGCTTTTCCGTGGGAAAAAGAAGGATTCAACTGTAGCACAGGTATGTTTCCTTTCCATTGTTTGATGATAAACGATAACACAGGCATTTAAAACTTACGTTGCTGATTTCTGTGCTTTTCACATATTTGCAGCTAAATAAATCTTATATAGACATCTGCAAATCAACATTAATTCCACCAGTCGGAATTTTTGAATTTTCAAGTATGTGCAGAGTGCTAAATGACCAGGTCAGCAAATACATCTGTTAATATAACATTCCTTGTATCGGTGTTCTCTGACAATACGTTATTAGATTTTAATACGAATTCACCAACTTGGTAAAGCAGAAACAAGTTACTTACTGAGGCATAATCTACGTGCAGGGCCTCCTGAAGTTGGGTGGTCAATCTCGAGACGAAAAACTTAAAAGAGTGACAACGAATGCAGCAGACGAAGCAGACATCACTTTTGCACTACAGGTTAGGTCACAATATATCCAAGCCTCTTATAAACTCCGGTTTTCATTTACGATATAATCTTGTAATTTCTTTCAGCTTGTTGATGTTTACCTCTTTTATGTTTGAACAGGGAATTCGTTTCTTTCGGAACTGTCTTCAGTAGTTGTATTCAAAGAATATGCACTCCAGATTCTTCTTATGCTTGATACCGGCGGCTCCCATTTCCCACCTGCTTCAAAATTCAAATACAAGGTCCGAAACCTTACCTTTTACAGTTTTCTCGAAATTCATTGCCTTGATTACGAATTGTGCATCTCATATTTTGAACTGCATGAGAGTGAGCCTTGGCGTAACTGAAAGGTTGCTCCTTTGTGACCGAAAGGTCACCGGTTCGAGTTATATAATAGCCTCTTTGCAAAGCAAAGGTAAGGCTGCGTACGATTGACGTTTCCTTTGACCCTCGTAAAGTAGGGAAACTTGTTGGCTTGGGGTCGTTTTTTATATTTTGAACTGAATGCTTCAACCATACAAATGAAGACGTTGACATAGGGTTAGCAACAATGCTGGTAAAAAGATTTTCATTGCATAGTTGAAATAAAATCTATGTCCAGTGAAAACTTTCCTGCAGATAATGTGCCTTGGAAGCCAAGTTTTCACCATTTACTCATCAATATTTATCTTGCCAGTTTCCGTCATCTCCTATAGTTTCATATTACTGTTCGAATGCAGAGTTCCGGCGACGAGAAGCATCTAATTTCAGACCAGTTTCCGTCAAGAGTTCAATTTCGCCGTTTCGTTCTTTAAAAAGATGATACAAAAGAAAACAACAGAGAGAAGTTGTTGAATTAGTTTATGTTATACTTGTAATTCAAAAGATGTAACTTATTTTGTATAAACATAGGAATGTAACACATTCTTCTTTCTGAAAAGATAATAATGTTTATTTATTTTCATGTTTTTGTTACAAAGATTTCTTTTTATTATACTATAGAACTAGCATTATGATCTCTCACGTTCACGATAAGGATTCAATTCTCTTTATTTCCTAGCAATTATGTGTGTGAAAAGACACATGAAATGATGTGATAATTAACTAATCTTTTGGTGAGATGGCATCACTATCGCATGATTTTGTCAATCAACCCACGCTATAACATGCATATTTATTAAATTGATACTATACCCTAAATTATATGTTCGTTGATCACCCATTTTATAACAGGTAAATTAGAATTACGTGATTTTATATTTAAGAAAATTTGTAAATACAATAACAAGTAAATACCAATTATTGCCAAAGAAGTACAATGACATACCTCGACCGGAGTCGAGATTTGCTAGTCGTCACGTGAGAGTGACGTAGCCAAGTGCATAATAGAAGTGATACTAATAAAAGAAATGTGAATAATTAAAAACCAAAACTAAACTTATTTAACTAGAGATACTAAGGGTGCGTTTGTTGCACCGGACTGTCTCAGACTGGACTAGCTGCAGGGACTAAGTTGGACTGGCTTAGACTAGACTAAGCTGGACTAACTTAGTGAAGCGTTTGGTGCAGTGTCGGACTAAGAAGCAGGATAATGAAAACAGGATTATTCACCATATTTGTGTTTGCTTAGACTAGGATTACATTATTGTTCTATTTTAATAGCTCCAATACATGTGTCCAACGCCCTAAAAATTAGAGGGTTTGGAATTGGAATTGGGGTTGGCATAGGTGTAGCAACATTGAAATTGAAATGGGAGTAACAATCTTACAAATTACTACAAATATTTGGGCACATTGCCTTGAGTTTAATCTCTTGAATTGTTATTGTAATCAATCCACAACTTGCCCTTAAAAGTTGATTTAATTTGTCTTCTTATCACACATTAAACGTCATTAGCCATCAAATACTTATATCAACATAACTTGATCCAAGGATTTCTTAGTCCGACAAATACATCATTCACTAAATTTTCATCCAGGATATTTTACAAAATGCTAGTTAACTATAGTATAGCATTCCAAAGTAGATCTTCATACTTTACAAAATCCTAGTTAACATTAGCCAAAATACGTCATAGTGCAAAGCTAAGTTAGAAGCCATAACCTAAGATTGTACGATTAATAAAATACATCCATGTCTAAGGGCACCACATAATATACTCATCCGCTTGCTTTGTCGCTTAAAAGCCTTTGGACGAACACTTTCTTGAGTCCCGAATTGATTGCCCTGAACACTCCCACATTTTGTGGTTTTTCCAAAATAAGAGTCAATGCATCAATTTGATCCATAGGAGAAAGACCCATTGCTTCAAGTTCGTTAGCTATGTCAGTATGATTTGCAGTACCTTGAACTAAAGCTTCAGTTACCATTTGCATCCTCTTCCCACTTTCAACATAAAATTCTTTCAGTCCACTAATAATTGCCTCGGTTCCATCACTTGAATTTCCCATAGCTCTTTTCCTCTTTCTTTGGCTATTTTCAGATGGGGTGCTTTGTTGGCTTTGTTGGTTCATTGAAGATACAACATTTTCACCTCCAATATCACTTGCACCAACCTGAGCATGACTTTGTTCCTCCATCATTTCAACAGGGGTTTCGGCTACATTACTCGTAGCCCGATCTTTTCCAAATATATATGCAAATCTATCGTACAGTGGAAAAGGTTTGCTTCTCCATCCATCAGCTTCTTTATTTTTCTAAGATTATATGAACATAGCAAAACTAAAATTTAGCATGCATAACAAATATAGTAGCAAGAATATAACTAATGTATAAATAAAATAGGATATGAACCTGCACATAAGAAAGCCATGCGTCATCACTGTCAACTTCAACGCACTTTTTGACATCATTCCATGCAAATCCACTTGTGTTTATCATGTCAAAGACCAAACTATATGTTTTTTTCCATTTCTTCAACTTTGACTCAATATGTGGAGTTGCCTTTATATTTGAATTAGGACATAAAACGTTGACAGCTTTCGCTATTTCAATCAAAGTACCTTGTTTGAAAGCACCTGTGTCACATCGTTGCTTCCGAGCAACAAAATCCTCAAGAACGGATAGTAATACTTCTTCCTCAAATGCTTCCCATTTACGCCTTCTTCCTTTTGGCTCTTGAGAAGCATTCAAATTATTGTGGTTATCCATACCTAAAAAAAAAATATTTGAATGTACTAAAATACAATACAAACAATCAATTTGCATAATATCCAATCAATTTGCATAATATCCAATCAATTTGTATAATATCCAATCATTTTAATAATATCCAACAAATGCATGATAAAAAGGAAAACTAAAATAAAATCTTATCATTAACACATATAACTAGTTCGGTTGCTGGTTCCTAATTGCTCTCCACTCATTATACATTTCCTGAGCCATGGCATTCCTCTTTGCAGTCCACTGGTCAGATGTTTCAACACTACCAACATATTCACCTTCTTCTGTATTTTGTCCATCTTCTATTATTGGCACATTCTCCATGGGATCTACAGACATCTCTTGCCTAATAAGATTGTGTAGTAGGCAACAAGCGGTAATTATTCGACCTTGTGTCCTTATCGGATAGAAAGATGGACTCCTTAGTATCCCCCACCTTCCTTTTAGCAAGCCAAAACAACGTTCAATTACATTCCTTGCCTTAGAATGCTTCATGTTAAAATATTCTTCCTTATTAGAAGGTGTTCGTCCTTCCCATTCAGATAAATGATAAGGTATTCCTCTATAGGGTGCAAGGAATCCTTCACCATTTGTATAACCACCATCTACAAGGTAATAATAACCTAATAAAAAAAAAAAAGACCTTATATTAGTATTTTGTAGTTCAAAAACAAAACTAGACCTAACTTACAAAGTTGAGACTAACTAATAATCTTACCCGTTGGTACCTTAAAACCATTAGGCCTAGTAATTGCATCATGTAGCACTCTAGAGTCTGATGTGGAACCCTCCCACCCCGGAAACACATATATGAACTGCATATCTCCTGAACACACACCTAATACATTAGTTGCGACTCGACCCTTTCTAGTTCGGTATCTTGGTTTGTCAATTTCAGGTACATGCACATCAATGTGTGTTCCATCTAATGCTCCCAAGCAATTCTAAAAAAAAAAAAAAAGCTTTTGTTAATTTATACAAAGGGAATGAAGAGTTAAAGCTTAGGGAAAATGAAAATAATTATCAACATACCTTAAAACATCGCCACCTAGGATCTGTAGAATCAATAGGCACAGGTTGAGGGACTTTTAGTAGGATACCTTGTAATCGCAAAATTCCTTGCAATACACTATTGAAATACCTACTTATAGTCTCTCCCGACCTATAAAATCTACCACCAACACTACGATTCTTAGTATGATGTGCTAGTATTTGTAAAGTCATACACACCTGCTCCTCTACAGAGACCAAACCATCCGTTTTTATCCTCCCATCTTGACGAAGTAAGTCACATAATATGCCAAAAGTCCTTCTATCCATTCTCAATTCGTTGACACATTCAATATCAGTATTCCCTATTATACCATTCAGATAACACAAACTAATCTCTCGTCTAACAAGTGAACGGTTAGTCAAGGTGCGTCGTTCAACATGTCTCTGTTTTGCCCTTAGCATCAGCAACACAAGAATCGTACAAATGCAAATCGTCTCTAAATGAGACATCTCTAACAATAAGATCAATAAAAGCTTCCTTCGATCCATATCTATCCAAACAAAAAAAAACGAAAAAAAATATTAAGGACATTATGCTACTGCACGCTTTCCATCTGGCACAAAGAACAAACCAAATAATATAATCCAGCTATGCTATATCAGCTGATAAAACAACATTACCGCAAATATCAAAAGCAAACTGAAACAAGTACAAAATTTCTAGGTATGCTTATACCTAGAAAAACAGAAATCATGGAAAAATAGGTAGGGAAATGACAAGTTGCACTTGAACTAATCAATCGTGCAGTGTTTTGGTAATGGCAGTGGAGGAGATGGCGGAATTGGGGCAGGCACAGGCCCAGGTTATGGTGGCGGGGTGGGTGGTCATGACAAGAAGATGTAATAAAGTTAGTTTGGTTTGTATACAAGCTGTGTTGTTTCACTTAAACAGAGAAAGATGAATAGTTTGGTTTGTATACAAGGTGTGTTGTTCCACTTAAACAGAAAAAGATGAAGGGCAGGAAGAACAGATGTTACTCTGCTTGCACAGTGCTCACACAGTTCAGAACTTGAATACACTATGCTGACTGCACAAAAAACGAAATTTACATGCCACCAATTGTGTGACCAACAACAGCAATGACATAATTCGAAGCCTAAATTGCAGAAGAAAATAAATCAACTAAAAACGTTGTAAAAAGTTTATATGTCTATAATTTAACTTCAACCGCAAGGAAATGACAGTGCCAAGTAACAGAGACAAATCTCATCCATGCATAACATAATATGTACTGGGAACTAAGAAATGACCCTGTTCTTGGAGGGGTTAAAGAGTCAAATAGAATATTGGAGGGGTTAAAGAGTCAGTATGCAGTTCTCGGACTATTGGCAAACGACTCCCTTGCGTGTATGGTGGTGTATATAGAAGGGAAGAAACAACAAACGTTTTCAGAATAGCACCTGTGGTTAGGAAGATCAATATGCAGAACAATGCTGTCATTTCAATGTAATGTTGAGTTCATAAAGCTACAATGGATGCTATGATTCCTTATCATCGAATGTACGAATGATGCTAAGTCTGCGTGACTCATGAAGAACTAGGAACTACAAGATAAGAAAAGCAAGACAAGGGATAAATCCGAACGATATTAACAAGCAATTAGCTGGAGCATTTTAAAGCATATGGCAAACTACAAAGTCTAAACAATCCAAGCCCAAGTAACATTTGAATAAATCAATCTAAACCATAACAACGGGATTATCAATCGAAGACAGTACAAACAGAAAAATGTGTCTTCAGAAACAATGCAAATGAAATGTATTCAACAGCCAATAGTATCGTGCAGTTTTTCCACTAGGAGCCGGTTATCCCGCAGAAAGACAAAGAAATAAGACCAAAAGATAAAGAAATTACTCGTAAGTAAAAGACGAATGAGTTGTTCAAAGTTCGTATTGACAGTGGAGTCCTAATGAGTTATTCACCGAACATTTTCTATACATGTTGCTTGCTAACTCGTATGCGTATTCTTTTGGCAGACTTACTAATCTGCTGAGAAGACGAACATTTTCCTACTTTACCGAAGCAACACTATCGCATCATGTTTTCGAAAAACCCAAAAAAATCCCATTCGAATTAAAATCTCGAATTTGTTTAGAACCCAGATCATATATCAGATTTACACATCAAATTCGAAGCCAGATCACATTTCAGATTTACCATCACAGAAAACCCCAAATCGCAAAATTATATAGCAGAATCCAAATTATATAGCAAAATTATATACCAAATTCGAAGCCAAATCACATTTCAGATGCTCTAATCAATCTCAATTTGACCTAAAAATCAAAACCCTAATTTGTTCAAGTGCAGAGGTCTAGGATTCAAAATTTCTCAAACCCAAAACAACAAAATCAAATAAAGCTCAGTATTATCACGATCTGCAAAACAAATGACGAAATAAATCGAAGATTCGAAGTTTACCAGACAGCTCGGAGCAGATGAGGGCGAGCAGATGCAGATGAGGGCGAGCAGATGCAGATGAGGGTGAGGAAGACGCAAAGATGAGGGTCAGGAAGACGACGATGAGCGACGGCAAGACGACGATGAGCGAGGGTAAGGAGGACGAGCAGGAACCTCGCGATTTTCTCAGTTTCTCTGGGCTTACGAGTCCGCCCGATTTTGGGGATCTTGGGGAAGACCTCGTAAGGAGGTGTTTAATCCCTGCGAATCCCACCTAATCTCATTAAACCATATCCTGCAGCACCCCAAACAAAGGACTATAGTCCAGTCCAGTCCAGTCCAGTCCTCTTTAATCCCATCAAACAAACGGGGCCTAAGTGTGTAAAAGTGATCAAGTAAAAGATACACACATATCAGAGCATAGGTAAAACGATAGTGCAGTTGAACTAACTTAGTACTAATTATACAAACAGGTAGAAGGACCCTACTTTTATTTATGGAAACATCAGAACCGCCGTGTAGTCCTTGTGAGCCACCAAAGATGAACAGCTACTTAGAACCTGGAGGGGCACAAAACAGAAGGGTGAGTGGGCAAAAACAAGGGGTTTGAAAACACATTTAACTTTATGAACATAATAACCCCTCTTTGTAAAACCCGTATAATTTCCAGAAAATACTACTACTTAGGTATGAAAACCAATACGCAAGAGCAATGAAAATCGAAGCATGCCATGTCATAATATTTCAGCAATAATAAATGTAAGCCATGTGTGAAACCAATATAAAATAGTATGCTAGTCGGCGTCATCTAACGTGACTTGTACGACTGGACCTGTAGCTCATCAACATGTCTGCACACGAGTCGGAGTCACCTAATGTGACCTGTACGACAGGTTAGGTGTAAATAAATACGCTCAAGTGCTACAATCATGTAAAGATGTGCGATAGATCGCAGGTCACCTACGAGTTAGAACTACTTATTGTGATCTGTACAACAGGGTAGCACCAAAACTTGGATCCAAGGTGAGCGTGTGGTGCGGGATGTGAACAATCATGTGAAACCTGTGCCCTTGCCTCGGGTGGGAGCACTAACACCGGGATGCAGCATAATAAGCTCTAAATGCATAAATGCATAGCAATATGCAATGCAACAAGACCAATCACATGCTAACTCACCTGAAGCTTACTTGATCTTTCGCATCATCAAATAGTACAATTCACAATTCATACTAATGCAACAATATAGTAATAAGCAGTATAGACATGGCATGCAAGGCATAAATTCATTTAAAAACGTTTTTGGAAATCGTAAAACATATATATATATATATATATATAGAAAACAAATGCACACTCACTAATAAGTAGCAGAATCGTAGCCTCCTAACCTCGCTTGTCCACGCTCGTCCTCGGAGTACGCCTCACCTATATGTGAAATAACTATTTTAACGTTAATTCGATAGCACATAAACAAAGCCTAGGATTAATTCCTCATACATTGCTCAAATGGGGTGTTTGAATATACTAACGTGATCTACTCGACAACACGAACACCCACATATTTTTAGAAAAAAATTTGGATGCCGGACACACCCTCATGCGCCGACCAAGGCACGGCCACATGTGTCGGCCACACGCAGGCACATGCTTGGCACACGGGACGGAAACCCTAACGACGTTAGGAATATTATGTTAAAATAGCAGAATATTTCGTTAAATTCTAACGGTGTTACCTAACGCCGTTAGAATATTTCGTTAAAGTTAACAGAATATTCCCCTTCTTCTCCGGTCACTCCACAGGTCTCTGCCGTCCACCGCCGTCTGCACTCGTCGGTTTCTAGAAAATTTTCTAAAGCTTATATCTCCTTCATTTCATAACCAAAATCCATGAAATTTATATGGATTTGAAGGTCTCAAAGAGTAGAACACAATCGTACCTATTAAGAGTCCAAAATCCTACAAAAAGTCAAAAAAATCATTGGAAAAACCGGCCAACTATGTAACTTTGTGAATTTGCCTATTCCGATGTCCAAAATACTCCAAAACTACTCCAAATTTCCAAGCCTTAAATCTCTGAAATCTCACTGGGATCATATCGAAGCAAAAAGGCACTCGCCGGAGCTTCGGGTTTCTCAAGTTCCTGTCGTCCGTTCGATAGCTTAAGGGTATCACTAAGATCGTGAGGTTGAGATGAGTAAGCTAGCACTAGTTTCGAGCTTGATCCGTGAAAGTTTGATAGGTTTGTGAGCTGAGGGTCTCGGGTGTACAGAGGGAGAAAGGTGTACGTGTGTGTGCATGTGTGGGTCAGCCTGATTGGGCAGCAGAGATAAAGAGAGAGAGAGAGAGAGAGTTATAGTTTTTAGTTGGTTCAACAACAATTAACCCAAATATCTGATTGGGGTAGGACATATAGAAACTAAAACGATTGGTGGGTAGGGCTAGGTATACTCAACCTTAAAAATATATTTCTACCCATTTACATGTTTAATCGTACGTAACTTTCTCGTTATGACTGCGATTCGGGCCTAACTCGTGTCAACGTGCTCGTGACGACAAATACCATTTAATTACGATAACGGAGAAATTAACTTAAAACTGCATATGTTCGTCCATGTCACTAAACGAAAGAGGGCAATATTGTCACTTTACACACTCAGGAAGAAAATTATATAATAAATTGGGACGGGTCGTCACATACAAAGTCCATTTTCTGTCATGCTATTATAGAATCATTTGATTTCTTTCTTTATGAATAGAAAACATAATGTTAAAGAGTGATTTATGCATATTAATTTTCTCTCCAATAATTGTAAAATCAACGAACATAAATAAGTAAATATGTTCTTAAAATAAAAAAGCTTATGCGAAAATATTTCTTCATTTTTAATTTCTATCTTTAAATTATTTTTTTTCGTCTTTTATTTTATACTAACTTCTTAATGCACGCATAGTTTTACTAATTTGAGTTATTAGGATATTTGAGCCCAAAGTCAAAGCCCAATAAGCAGTGTCTGGCTCAGTCTTTCTCCAGTCTCAGCCTCTCAGAAGTCACCACGGCGACTTCGTCTGTTCAAACTCAAAACCAACCTGCTTTCTTCTTCTTCTGCCATGGAAATTGGAAACCCTAGCCGTTTTGGCTCCCGTCAACTGCCGTTAACTCTCCCGACGCCGTCAACGGTCTCCGTTAAATTTCATAACAGAGTTTCCAGCTCTCTGTCTCTGCTTCGCGCCACGCCCCGTGTCCGCACATTGAGATGCCCGGCCCTCTCATCTGCCTCATTGGGTAAATTTTCAATTTTTCTTCTGGAGCAGTTGATTAAATTACATTTTCTTTCTGGGATGTGTTTGGTTTCCGAGAAAATGTGGAACTTTGGGTGGATAATCGAGTATTAGCCATTTACATTTGAGTATCTATGATTGTTTTGCTGGGAAAAAAAAATAAAGAAAATGAATTTCTGGGTTTTTAGTTAATTGTGTTTTGATTTACATTGTAAAATGCTAATTTTGGTTCGATTAGCTGAACAATGAGAGTGGTGGTCATTATATGATTATAATCTGTCCAAATTTTAGAATTCAAAATTTGATTCTGTCAGGCAATGTCTGTTTGTAAGGAACTGAATTGGTTATACTAATGCGAGTTTTGATTTGTACGATTGATTTTACTGCAGCCGATGAATCAGAGAAGTTTGTAGAAGCCTCGAAGAAGGGGAATTTAATTCCTCTGTCTCGGAGCATATTCTCGGATCATCTAACTCCTGTTCTTGCTTACCGGTGTCTGGTTAAGGAGGATGATAGAGATGCTCCAAGTTTTCTGTGTGAGTCAGTTGAGCCGGGTTCCAACGACTCCAATGTTGTAAGCGTCCTCAGCCCCTTGTATCATTTGTATTTGTTTGCATCTGACTTTAGACAATAATTAATGACTTACATATTTTTGGTGTCAATCATTTGTTAGGGCCGGTACAGTTTTATTGGTGCCCAACCATCCATTGAAATCGTGGCTAAGGAGAACATGGTTACCATTATGGACCACAGAGAAGGTTGTAGGACAGAGGAGATCGTGGAGGATCCAATGACTGTTCCTCAGAGAATCATGGAGGGATGGACACCCCAACTTCTTGATGAACTTCCAGAAGCATTTTGTGGTATGATCAGTACACAAATAACATGCTTTAAATTTTTTTAGTAGTACTCTTATCTTAATCCTCTCAGTTCAAAGTAAACCACTTCTCCTTAAATGTGGTTTGTTAACAAAGTTTAGACTCGTAAAGTTGCGGTGAAGTTATTTACTCCTTAACTGTGGTTTGTTAACAAAGCTTAGACTCGTAAAGTTGTGGTGAAGTTATTTATAAAAATGAAGACCACGCTTTGCTTAATTTTTTCCTTTTGTCTCAAAGTTTTGGACTAGGCAAGTAGAAATGTGGGCTATCAGTACAGCTCATAGTTCCCTGTACATTTTGTAGGTTGTAGACGTACTGTGTTGACACTAAGTATTGTGTGATATTCTGGACTCTTGCAAAAGACTTGTCACAAAATTGCCATAAATCTATCCTCGTATTATTGTATAATTCAGTCTTAAAAAATTGAGGTTTTCGAAGTCACTAGTTGGTGGTTAACAACATCCATTCTCTTTATCAGGCGGCTGGGTTGGTTACTTCTCTTATGATACAGTACGTTATGTTGAGAAGAAAAAGCTGCCATTTCCGAGTGCACCACCAGATGACAGAAATCTTCCTGATGTTCATCTTGGTCTTTATGACGATGTAATAGTGTTCGATCATGTGGACAAGGTACTGTGATTTCATGCTAGATTTTAGTGAAAAAAATATATAAATTGGAGACACTTTGATTCAAATGCATGTCAGCATAATGACATCTGCTTTTTTTCTGTTAAAATAGTTTTTTTTTTCTTCCTAGTTACTCGCTCTTATGCTTATTCTTTTTCTTCAAAGTTCTTGTTTGTTTTTTCCGCCACGTTGAATCAGAATATTTGCATCCTACTCCATGACTGAACTAGGAGAATTAGTTAACCGCATGCTTTGGTTGTAAATTTTTATTTTAACAAATAGGGTGCTACCGTTGTGGCTATAACCATTTCTATTTTACAATTTTGTCTACTATAGAAAGCACATGTAATTCACTGGGTGCAATTAGATCAATATTCTTCTGTTGACGAGGCCTTCAATGATGGAATAAATAGATTGGAAACATTGCTATCTAAAGTGCATGACATTATCACGTGAGTAATCAACTCCTTTCTTTCACATTTCTCTTCTATTTTTTTGTTGAGTTTCTATTCCCTTCCTATATTCTTACTCATCCCTCCCTCTTTAATACCAGTTTTAATCATAAATTATTCAAAGGTCAATTTTAACTCGAGGCTGAAAGGGCTGGGGGAATTAGTTCTCCATACTTGTTAATTACTTTTTTTTTTTAAAATGAAAAACTTAAGGTTGATGTAAAAATGTACCGACTGTCAATTTCAGCCCGAGGCTGCCTGCAGGTTCAATAGAGTTCAACACTCAACTTTTTGGTACTAAATTGGAGGACTCAAGCTTGACAAGTGAGGAATATAAGGAGGCAGTTTTGGAAGCTAAAGAACACATTCTAGCTGGGGACATATTTCAGATTGTATTAAGCCAGCGTTTTGAGAGGCGAACATTTGCAGACCCATTTGAAATTTACCGAGCATTGAGGATAGTTAATCCAAGTCCATATATGACTTATTTACAGGTTTGCCTCGTTTTCAGTGAGTCATTGGTTCCAATCTATTGTTCACCTTGTAATTCTGAGATTATATGAGTATATACTTCCATGATCAGGCTAGAGGCTGTATTCTGGTTGCTTCAAGTCCAGAAATTCTGACACGTGTCAAGAAGGTGAGTAAAGGAAGTCCAAAAAATTTTAACATCTGAGTGTTCATCTTATTCTGTTGCTAGCTCCTAAACCTCTACGATGGTTCCTACAAGATGTCCTACATTTTATGTTTTCTTTGGTCCCTTTTGTTTTCCTACTATAGTGTTGTAGTCGTCATTAGCAATAAATTGCTGAGATTTTCATTTCTTATTTTTGTTATTAGAAAACGATCACCAACCGGCCTCTTGCTGGGACAGTTAGAAGAGGAAAAACACCTAAAGAAGATTTAATGCTGGAAAAGCAGCTTTTGAATGATGAAAAGCAATGTGCAGAGCATATTATGCTTGTAGACTTGGGAAGGAATGATGTTGGGAAGGTTTATAATCTTTCCTTTCTCGTATTTGTATGATTATTACTGTATGTTGAACTTTATTCTCCAAAGTGTAATACCATGCATATGCTAAATTTTATTCTCCCTGGTATCTATTTTCAGTCCATGGCGGGTAAAAAGTATTTCACTGATGTATATTTCAGCTTTAGCTTAATAAGTTCACACTTGGTGCCTTGTCTGTTCATGGCTTACGTGACAATATTTATAAGAATTTCATCATAATCTGTTTCTTTCATTTAGTATATTGTGGCCATAATAATGCGATTGATAATTTGTTCATGCAGGTCTCAAAACCTGGTTCTGTCAAGGTTGAGGAGCTCATGAACATTGAGCGTTATTCCCATGTCATGCACATAAGTTCAACAGTAAGTATCTCCTTTCGGTGATACACATAATAAGTAACCTAATATCTATAACGATTGATGACACATCCACGCATCTGTAGACATTAGTTTCAGAATTTATTTTCTCATGGGGTCTATATCTATTGTCATGAGTGTAATGTATGTACACAACAACCAATTGAATTAAGGGACGAGACTTTAATTTAATTGTAGGTTACTGGAGAGTTACTTGATGATTTAACTAGCTGGGATGTTCTGCGTACTGCGTTGCCGGTTGGGACAGTCAGTGGAGCACCGAAGGTTTTCTTCATGAGCCCTTTTTAATTTGTTTGTTGGCATTCTTGTTTTATTTCTTATTAATTAGCTAAATTGATCCTAGATTTAATTAACCTGTATAATCCTATGAGTGCGAACCATGAGGATTAACCTAATTAGTTAGGAAATGGTTTATTACACCACTATTGGTTGATATATGGAACCTGATGTCATGATTTCCTAATCTATCTTATATGGACTCGCTTAGGATTAATTTTTTGAGATTCTGCATTCTTAGCTCTACTGCAATGCAGGTGAAAGCCATGGAGCTGATCGATAAGCTAGAAGTGACTAGACGTGGTCCATACAGTGGTGGCTTTGGGGGAATTTCGTTTTCTGGCAACATGGACATTGCCCTTGCTTTGAGAACTATTGTTTTCCCAACTAGCTTTCGGTATGATACAATGTATTCATACAAGGATGCAAACAAGCGCAGAGAGTGGGTCGCTCATCTCCAAGCCGGGGCAGGAATTGTCGCTGACAGTGATCCAACCGATGAGCAGAGGGAGTGCGAGAACAAAGCTGCTGCTCTTGCGCGCGCTATTGATCTGGCGGAGTCCTCGTTCGTTGATAATTGAATGCGTTTTTTGCTCGCATACAGAATCTGGTTTGTAATATATTATATCAGATGATGGGAATGTATGAATAATGTGAGTTTGATAAAAGTGAAAAGATTTGATGTTGGGAACTGTAAATTATATCGGATGATGGGAATGTACATCAAAGTGAGAAGATTTGATCTTGGGAACAGCAAATTTTGAAACCCTAGTTAATCATTGCTGCTTTTGCCCTTCAAACTTTTTACGAACAGCGCGGTCATATGTTGAAACCCGGAACAGATTAGAACGATCACCGGGCAGAGTTTCCCTTGCCTTCATGGCTGTATCCGTTGTCGCCATGAAAATTTCTGCCCGACCTCTGTTCTTAAAGAGCATTTTCTTTAACCTTGCCAAACTTGGAGAAGAAAGCTCCTTATTCTTTAAAAATCTCCTTGTTCCGTACTCACTTTGCTGAACAAGTTTCATCATCTCCTTGTTCTTTAAAAATCTCCTCTTCGGCATCTGTCAGTGGCACTTTCACCGAATCCCACAATTACCCATCTCATCTCCCATCAATTTTTTTTCCTCTCAACAGGTATTTCTTTTTTCTCATCATTTTTTCTTGTTTATTAAATTATTGGTATTTATGATTTCCTGTTATGCCTGGATATTTTGTGTACGAATCTGGAAATTTTGGTAAATCTTGTTCACTTGCGACATTGCATAAACGAAGGTTCAAACTATGAACATACAGTAAACATGATATACATTTTCTAAATGGAATCACCACATTCTGTCGTTTTGCAATCTTGGAGTCCAGGTTTAATTCAACAATTGAGAAAGTGTCTCTTTTAGAAGCAACACATGCGCAGCAACTTGAAAACTTTTGAAGCTCTATGCATCCCTAAGGGCACGATGAAATGGTAATCATTTGATAAGACATGATTAGCAGATAAGATCATCTTGCAATACTACTTAATACAAATCGAATCCAGACCGCTTGAGATCGATTAGTAAACAACAGAGGACTCTGGTCTTACAACATTCATGCATGATCATAGATTCACAGTTCCACAGAAACGAAATCATCATCCTTATTTTACAAACCAAATGTTTGAATTCGAATTCAAAGTACCGAAATCTACCTCTCAATAGACATAATTTGGAAACAAACTTGAAAAAGGAAATTCGGAAACTAGAGCTCATAAACTTGTTGAAGCTCCTTTTTCACCGAAGACTAGTTCGATACAACAAACTGTCGTCTAATAGAACCACCGTAAGACACAACAAGAAAAGAGGAACAATTCCACTCCATTTAACCCATCAGTTTCAAACCTTCTGAGAGATGGTAGCTGTGCCAATGCTGGCATTGAAAAACAATGTTCACAATCCACAAGTCCAAGAGTAACAAGATGAGAGAACGAACAAGTCATCTCCTAACCGATTTGGAATTTTTGTAGCTCCGTATCTTTCTATCGCAAATACTTTCAAGTTTATATGGGACAAGAGTACCTGTAAAATTTGTTATTATGTGAACATTAACATTTGAAACATGTTTATGATTTAAAATTTACACAGCCAGATCGTAAATAAACACATAAACGCACGTTGATGAATTACGTACCATTGCAAATCACATCTTTCGGTGACCAATCACGACATTGGGGATGTGAGAAATCTTGGGCCAATCTTCTCCCGTGCCTCTCTGGCACCGTTGTGATAGCAAATCACAATTGAAGATATCTAGACGAGAAAGAGAAGTGGGTAGCCCTTCATCTGGCAAGCTCTGGAGTCGAGGACAAAAAAAAATCTCCAACTTCTCGAGAGAGATGAGGTGTCTTAACGCCTTGCCGTCAATGGTTTTCAGATTCGGATGATCGGAGATTGTGAGAGAAGTGAGAGTGGCTGGCAGCAGCCCTTCTTCTGGAAATGATTTAAATTCTTTACACCCTTCTATGAACAGAGACTGAAGAGACGGGAGAGAGGCGTGCTTCTCCTCTAGCAGTGACCTGAATTCGTTACATGCTTTAATTTCCATCCTCTTCAAGTTGGGCGCTTGCAGTCCTCCTCCATGGGGGAAACCCACAAATTCTGGGCATCCCTCTATAATCAAATAATCGAGGGATGGGAATTTAGATTCTTTCGGAAATGATTTAAATTCTTTACACCCTTCTATGGACAGAGACTGAAGAGACGGGAGAGAGGCCTGCATCTCCTCTGGCACTGACCACAAGTTTTTAAAACGGCACATAGATATCTCCTTCAAGTTGGGCGCAAGCAGCACTCCACCACCCACAAAACATACCAGATTCAGGCAATCTGATATTCTCAAGTCACGGAGGGATGGGAGTTCAATATTGAATTTATTGCATTCTTGCGAACAAGCAAGGGATTCGATATTAACTTTCTGCAAAATTAGCCGCTCAAGTCTTGGGAAGTAGGGTAACGGTAATTTCCCCGTTAGTTTGGGACAGTTCTCCAGAATAAGCTCGCAAAGATTAGGAAAATGTCCGCCTTCTTCTTCTTCACCTCCAGGGAAACACCACTCTTGCCATTCCCGCATACTGCGGAAACTCAGAAACCCCAGAGATTTAAATGCAGGTTTAATTCCCCCATAAAACTCAGACCCCACTGATACCACTTCATTCAACCCATCAATTTCAAGCCTTTTCAGAGACGGTAGCTGCCCCAATGCTGGGAGGGAGAAACAATATCCACAAGTCTCAAGTCGGAGAATGACAAGATTACAGAAAGACTCATCTCCCAACCAACCTGGAAACTTTGTACCTCCGTATCCTTCTATAGCCAGTACCTTTAGGTTTGTATTGGGCCGCAGGTTGCCCAGCACTTGGTTATCGTTTTCAGAATCAGCAGTGTCACCTTCCCATTTCAAATGTATTTCACTGAGCTTCTTGTCCCTCAGTTTGGCCTCCAAAGCATCCTTAGCATGTTTGATATTTTGAAGCCTTGAAATATGAAGATTTCCACTCAAATGCTGAAACCCCTTTAACTCATCAATGTATCCCCCAGCATCTTTGCTCAAGACAAACTCACCTCCAAATGTTTGGAGATCCTTCAACATGCCCATGTGGGGGGGCATCTTTCTTATTTTCGTACGTCTCAAATCAAGATGGCGCAAGTTGATAAGTCTTCTCAAATCGGTGGGCAACTCAACAAGATGCCAACAATCCGACAACAATAACGTTTGTAAATTACACAAACTGCATACCGTGTCTGGTAATTTCATTATTGGATTCCCACATAAGTTGAGGTACCGTAGATGCTTCAAGTTGCTAATCGAATCAGGCAACTCCCTGATATCATGCCCACGTAGTTTGAGAACTCTTAAACACGGTAGCACTAAAAGGAGATCAAGTCGTGCTGGCAGCTGAAAATAGCTGCGGCCAAAAATGAAGGTGCGCAGATACTTAGCTTCATAAATAGTGTCAAATCTCTCAGAATCAACATTAGATGAATACTGCATATAAGAAAAGTGACGACCCTTGCTCACAACGTCCAAGGAGAAGTCATGGTCTTCCAATCTAATGCAAAATTCCCCACATACGTAAGTCGCCAAATCATGCATCAGATCATGCATGATGAAACAATCATTTGAAGACGAGTGTTGAAAAAATGACCGTGAGAGTAGATCATCAAAGTATTTCTTTCCAACATCTTCCAACATAGTCTTCTTTTGGGGTAGTAAAAGATCTTCAGCCATCCACAACAAAATTAATTCAGACTTGTTAAATTTATAATCTTTGGGAAATATCGAACAATAAGCAAAACAACGCTTCAGCTCTGGAGACAAGTACCGGTAGCTTAACCATAGAGCCGGCAGAATGTTAATCTTTGCATTTGACAACTCCCATATGTCACTTTTTAGCACATTTTCCCAAACCTCCATATTTGATTCAGAGCGTAAGAGACCACCGAGAGATTTTGCAGCTAAAGGAAGGCCTTTACACTTGCTAACAATTTGTCTTCCAATTACCTCAAGATTTGGATCTACAACACCACTTGCATCTTTGGAGGCATGTTTTGCAAATAAATCCCAACAGTCTTTCTCAAGTAAGTGCTTTAAATAGTGGGTTTGAATAGTACCCATCGTAGATGCAACACCATCATTCCTTGCGGTCACAATGATCTTACTTCCATCAGCTCCAGACTCGAAGGGGCGTCTTAAGGAATCCCAAATATTGTAATTCTCGTTCCAAACATCATCAAGAACAAAAAGAAACTTCTTCCCCGCCAAAGCATCTTTAAGTTTGACTTGAAGCTGGTTTAGGTCTGTGGTATCACAGGTTTGTGAAGGGATTGATGCATAAATTGTTTGTGTGATCTTAACAACGTCAAATTCATCAGAAACACAAACCCATGCCCGGAGCTCAAAATGCTGCTTCACTCGATCATCATTGTATAAGAGCTGAGCAAGGGTGGTCTTTCCGATCCCACCCATGCCCACGATGGGAATGACGCCAATCTTATTACAAGTAACATCATCTGATAGCAACAATTGAATGATGGTTTCCTTCTCATGATCTCTTCCATATACATCAGAGCCTTCTACTAAAGAAGTTGAAGGCAATGTTTGTGAGATTTTGTGTCTACTACCTCTTTTCAAATCAAGGGCATCTTTCTGTTCTACAATGAAGCTTAACCTCCCAAGAATTTCCTTTATCTTGCTGTCTACAGACTCATCAAAAGCATGGAAAGAAGCAGAGATGAGGTCTTGTACCTTGCTTGTGCTACTTCCAAATTCAGCTTCCATTTTCCGCCTTAACGCTTCTGTCTTTATCTCGTCCAGTAGGTCCTCAGCATGAAAGACTACCTCTTTAAGCTCATGCAGCCACTGCTTCACAACTGGGTTACTTAATTGCTTTTGCTCGGCATCGTCATAAACAGCATTGACAGACAACAATTTGATCCTCAACTTGTTCAGCAACTCATCAGTCTGTTTCTTTCCTCTGATGAAGTTCTTGACCTCCTGAGAATCCATCTTTTGAAATACTTGTTGAAAGAAAGCGGAGAAAAATGCTCCGCCTACCACCTCCATAGCCGTGATCGATCTCTTCTTTGCAAATGGAATTGAGTTTTGCTGGGGGAAGATAATCACAAATTAGCTAGCAATATCAATGTAACGAAAACTATGGTTCGTTTTCGCTACAAATAAACTAATTCAAACCAAGAGTTATTGGATTGATATTAAACAAAGACTGACTTTATTATATTTAAGATTTAACACAAAAGTAGATGCGTTTGGAGTCATTTCTCGTCGGCTGCCTTAAACTCCACTTTTTAGAGCAACCCTACCCCTAAATGTCCCCACGTGCTATAGGCAACCCAATCCGCCAAAGTGAATATGGTAAGTTAGTAACTGTCTTCAATGAACAGTAACTGTCCCAGCGCATCCCCACCAAATAGCCCAGGTTATTGGTATTAAAATATATTTTTTATAAGAAATAATTTTATTTTTAATTTGGAATGACAATAAAAAAATTAGTTGAAAAGTATTTGAAAATATTGAAATGTGGTGTAAAATGAAAAAAATATGGTATTTATAGAAAAAAAATTTATAACTTTTTTATATTTTTAATTAACTTTTTATAAGTTTTTGTATTTTTTATAATTTTCTAATCATGGCTAACATCAAAGTGATGTCATACCACCCAGTGGTTGGGCCAGTCAATTCGGGCCTGGGGGAAAAGTGGGGGCTCCAGGGGAGCCGAGGTTATTGGAATGGGCTGGAGCTGCGTTTTCTTTTTCTATTTTTTGGGTAGGGGGATTCCAGAGCTCACCGCCCAGGGGACTTGGCTGGGTTGGAAGTGTTCCAAAAATAAAGGCTTCAATGTTAAAATGGTCTCTGTGATTTAGTTATTGTGTTTTCAATTTGATCAATTTGGTCCTTGTGTTTATCTTTGTTAGCCAATTAAGGATATTTCCATCTAATTTCTGTAAAAAAATTTATAAATTATTGTAAACTTATTTATAAAATTATTTATTTGATTTAAAATATTTAGAAATGAAATAAAATAAAAAATTAAAAGAAAAATTATTCTCCTTCCAATTTCCCAACCTCCTCCCTAACATTACCCTCTCTTTTCTATGTCACAACCTTAATCATTTTTCAGATTGGAAGTTTTATCTCTTATATGTGTTATTTCTCATTGATTTGCATTTTTCTGTAAAGAGAAATGATAATAATATCTCATATAATTTTTCTTATGAATTTTTTAAAAGAAATTGAATGAAATGTCCTTAATTGACTAACAGAGACAAGCACGATGACTAAATTAACCAAAACAAAAACATGGGGACTAAATTTGCCATGTGGCTATAACACAGGGACCATTTTGACATTTAAGCCAAAAATAAATACATATGAAACAGAGGTCCCTTATGTTGAGTGTTTCAAAACCGTATAAAACATGTAAAATTTGTAAATATATTTACGATAGGCAATACTATGTAAATACATGGAATGTAGGAAGGAAATTATAGACCTATTGTTTTGAATCAAGAAAAATACTAATTCTAAAATACAATTTCAAGAACCCTTTCTAGGCAATTGATCATCAAACAGAACGCTAATTCTAAAATACAATTTCAATTTCTCTCAATATTAAAAAGCATGCAAGCAGAGAGAAAAGGCGTAGTTTCTATTACCTGCAGAATTAGCTTGTAAAGACTTGTCCACAGTGTTCTGAATCAGTGTCCCTCCATTGTAAGCATCTTTAGAGAAATTTTCTGTAGATAATTCTACTGTAAAAATAAATCCATGTTAAACTTGGAAAGAGTTGCTATTCATAACGCAAATAGAGTTGAAACAGAGACGATCAAGTTTTGTAAGTAATTAAATATATGAAAAAAAATCACGTCCAAACCGAAGAAAAATTCTACTTTCTAACAATTGAACTTAATATATGAAACCAGCAATTTACATTTCCTGACAAATAGAAACTCAATGAGTCATAGTTGTATTCCAACTTCTGAATTTAGACATCATTATGTTTGTCTTATTCTTTGACAAATAGAAAATGCTGATTCAACGAGATAAACATAATCATTATTCTTGATTCTGTTGTTAACGATCCCATTACATACTCTGATTTCTTTTTACATTTTACATACTCTCATTAATTTGTTACTTATACACACTCTAATTTCTTTTTAATCGTCTTATTGAGCAAATAAAAAATGAATCAAATGTTATCTAAAACTCATTGAATCATTTTCCTACAAGTGATCATTTCTCCTCTACGATGTTATTCAGTAAGAAACTCACTGAATCATGCAATAACAAAATCGTTAATTGTTATTAAACTTGTTTTCATCTCTCTTTGTAATCTCTAGTTACCATTTAAATCTAAGATTGATAAGATGAGAGATCATAGTTTTATATGTGCATTGCTTAGAATAATAATTATCAAAGGGGACAGTTTGGATGCGGTCCCTAACTATCAATGCTTTTTAACAATGTTTTTTAACTGAAACCTTGTTGGTTTTTAGCTTTTGATCGAAATCCCTAACATTAATGAAATAATGTATTTATATGTAGGTTATTATATTTTTAAATTGAAAATTGAAATTTGTAGTTATAGTTTTTTATATTTATGAGATTTTAAATAAAACCCATAATTTGTGGAATTAAAAATATTAAAGGATAAATTATACTCTCATATATTGTGTATATATAAACATGGGTACATTCATAAATAATAATAAAAAAAATTATTGTACCAAAACATGGGTACATTTTCCAAAACCACAAAAAAAAAAAATGCTTAATAACATTATTAAATTTATTTGATTAAACTTGACGGGGATACGTTCTTAAATCAACGAAATAGAATATACGCATATAAGTTCAAAACATAGATTAGAAAAAAATTGAATGTATCTTAATAAAAAAAAATGGGTACATGTTATACTAAAAAAAAGTATTGTTTACATTTAGGATTAAAAAATTGAAAAGTTATATGAATGGTTACATTTAAGATTAAAAATTGAAAACATTTCTATAAAAAAATTAATGGGTGCAAACTAATTTTTTTTTTTTTTTTTGGGAAATATTTTGAATTGAAAATTAATTAGGAGTGTAATAAGGGTGTGAATATTAAAACCCTATAACAATTACTAATTTTTATTTAAAAAAATTATGTAACTGATACTTAAATTCATTAATACATTAATGGTAGAGACTTTAATCAAAATCTGAAAACTAATAAGGTCTTAGTCAATAAACATTAGTAACTAGGGACCGGATACTAATTTTCCACAACCACTGTTATTAGAGTAATTTACAAATTGATTATTTTTCTTCCTAATTAGCAGGTGGATTAACTTAAATGATTATTTAAAGCTTTTGGATCTTGTATTGCTTAGTGCCTATTTGGGAAGTGATTCTAGGTTTAAAAGTGGGAGGTGCTTTATTCAGAAGTGATTCTAAACCGCGCAAAAGCGGTTTCAAACGGACCCTCAATTATTATATTAGTTTCTTTTACTAAGAGATGGGAACTTTCATGAAAAAGGCTTGGACTAAGTTTATTTTAACCAAAAGCCATGTTATAACTTTATTTAATGAAAAAGAATTAAATATAATGAAAAACCCTTAAATTTTAATAAAAAGGACAAAATAACTTAAATTTTAATGAAAATGACATAATTTTAATATTAAAAAAAAGACCTGACACGCGGGACCCATGCGTCCATCAAAGACATTGTTTATGAAATTGAACACTATTTATGAAACTGAACACTACGTATGAAACTGCACTATCTGAACGGTACTACAATATTTATTTGTCCAATTTCATAAATAGTGCCTAGTTCTTGGTCCACTTTCATAAATAATGCCTAGTTCTTGGTCCACTTTCATAAAGAGTAGTTCTTGGGTCTTGTTTCATAAATAATGTATAGTAATTGGTACAATTTCATAAATAGTCTCTTTCTTGGTCCAGTTTCATAAATAATGCCTAATTATTGGTTCAGTTTCATAAATAATGCCTAGTTCTTGGTCTCGTTTCATAAATATTGTCTAATTCTTAGTCTAGTTTCGTAAATTGCGTATAGTCCAGTTTCGTAAATAGTTTCCACCTATTGGTTTAGTTTTAGAAATAATGCCTAATTCTTGTTTAAGTTCATAAATCGTGCCTACTTATTGGTCCAATTTCATAAATAGTATCTACTTATTGGTTTAGTTTCATGAATAGTGTCTACTTAATGGTCAAGTTTTATAAATAGTGTTGACTTCTTGGTTCAATTTCATAAGATTTGAAACTTAGACCCTTTTTGGTCTAATAAAAGCCCCCATTGCGCCAAAAATGATGAACTCAGAAGTCATCCTTTAGATCAAAACCTTGAGAAGATTATGTTCTCGATAATTATATTTAAAAAATTGTTTTCAATTACTAAATTAAAATTTCCTCACATTTTTTTACATACCTACAAAAATAAATGTAGCTCTCCATCCAATTTTTTGAGCTTGAGTGTTATCTTGGAGAAACTTTACCTTGTACCCATAACACAAGTGGCACATCACGTGTTATTATGTAAGTAGCGAGAAATTTTATTTTTTGTGTAATTAATTTTTTAACACAAGAATCTCACAACTTGTACATA